>NC_135713.1:100424351-100729877 GCF_964656455.1 Halichoerus grypus
GGAAAGCCTGATCTTGGCTCAAATGTGATGGTAGATTCCATTGTGCAGCAGCTGGGGCCATTGGTTATGCTCCCTGCATTAGAAAATCTGAGCGGTGCATTTTCACAGCCTCAGCAACTGCCAACTATAGTGCTCTTCCTTAGGCCAGACCAATGATTCATGACTAGAAAGATTCTCATTCGGTTCTCTGCATCCCCTAGTTGTCTGCACATATCCACTGGAGAGAAGCAATAGGACAGGGCTGACTGAGCCAGGTTAGCCTTCTCTCATAGGAGGTTGCCCCTACCCCTCACTTTTTGTCTTTCTTTATGATGTGGTATCTCTATGGTTCACTTGCCTTGGGTTTGGTAACCCATTTTAGGAGCGACATAAAAAGTTGCCCTCATTTTATTACATTTTCCAATAAAAGACCAAATAGAAGGAAGTCCCTGGTTCACTTCTTAGGTGGTTTTGTTATCGTTAATGAGAATTTTTAGCTCTTATTTCTTTCATTCTTTTTTTCTTTAAAAATATCACTTCCTGTATAAAAGAGATATGTTTTCTTTAAAGAAATATAGGAAAATACCAAAAAGTAGAAAGCAAAAAATTAGACCGTGACCTATAATCTTAAAATAACAAAAATTAATATTTTAATATTTTAAGTATTTCCTTTTAGGTCTTTTTTCCCCTATACAATTTTGTAATCTGCTCCTCCCTCTCCCCAACACCATGGCATAAAAACTTCTAAATTTTCTTAAAAAATAACTTTTTTGTGATTCTAAAAGTAATACTGGTTCAATGTAGAAAGTTTGTAACACAACCTTTGATTCCACAGTGGAATGATAATCACTAGCAATGTTGTATTTCCTTCTAAAAATATATATATAAACTAACCTAAAGTAATTCTACTTATATTTTACATCCTTTCTTTTCACTTAATAAACTATGAGTGTGTTTTCATGTTACTAATCTTAAAGGTACAATTTAAATAATTGCATAATTTTCTATAGTATGGATTGTTCCATTGTGTATTTAGATGTCTAATTTTTCACCATTATAGATAATTCTGTGGCATGCATATTTCTCCACCTTATTATTTTCTTAGGGTAGATGGTTGGAAGTAGGGTTACTAAGTCAAAGGTAATACTTATTTTGAAGGGCTTTGAAAGGTATGTTGCCAAACTGCTTTCCAGAAATGTACCAATTTACACTCCTATCACAGTAAATGAGGTAATTTTCTCTTCTTAAATCCCCCCCTTCTTATCTTGGTCTCAACTTCCTGGTGGTTTCTCTCAGGTACTTCTCTCACGTAGGTCTCTTCCTTTATTAATGTGAGGACGTCATGAGCTTGTTTTGAGGGAGATTGTTTTCAGTGAGAAGAGATTTAGCTTCACTTACCATCTTTAGCATCACCTCCAGCAATTGCCTTTGATATATGTGTAATTCAGTTTCTCATCCCTGAATTTAGAAGCTACCCAGAAGCACCTCAATTTTCCTTTGCATCTGTAGAACAGACAGACGTGAATACACCCATGTCTGGCTTGTTCTAACCATAGGAGGCTTTTCAGCTTTTGTTACTTTTAATTTTTTTGCTTTCTTAGAAGAAATCTTTTTCTGTCTTATGCTTCACAGATAGCCTCTGGCTACTTTGTTCCAGCAACTGACTTCTTTAGAGATTGGTTCTGACACAGAATTTAAAGGGACAGTATCTTTTCTAACACAGTAGATAATTGAACACAAAATTGACTTCATTATGTTCGTAGTTGCAACATGTCTGGCTAGGCTTAAAGGTTTAGTCTCTGACTACAGGGTAGAATTTTCTCCTGTGAGAAACTAGCTCATGTATTGCCCAAGCTTTGGCTTCGTTGGCATCTGTTCTAACCAACAGAAAGCACTAGCTTTGCCTGGAAAAAACATTCATGGTTTTCTGTGAGATTTGGTTCTATACCTGGGCTTTCCAGACTTGGGTCAGTGAATCATGGTAGGGGTGGCAGTGGAAATTCTTGTGAGCAGGAGGCAGACGTCAGTGCAATGGTCTAATTCACCCTCCACTGAAGTCTCATGCCCACCAAGAGAGGCACTTGGGCTTTCCAGACTATCCAGGCCACATAACCAGAGCTCTTGATTCCGGACCCAGCTTCTCTGTGATGTCAGAGCTTTTCTATTTTTTCCACAGGCCTTCCTGTGCCTCCAAAAGGCATAGGGAAAAGCAGTTTGTTGGAGATTTTAATCTCAAGTTGCTATTTGTCTGATACCCCAAGCCGAGAATGCATTGCACTGCATTATAATTAGCTGAGTAACACTTCGGTTCTTTATAACTGAGGCTACAGAGCTCATTTTGGGAGCAAGAGTCACTTTGCTCATGACTGCAGTGATGGATCTCACAAGTGGTGGGTAGCTCAGAGAGGACCATGGCAGGGGTGGGCTTTAGTCCATCCCGCTCACTCTGGTAGACCACTGGACCTACCCACTCTCATATTACATGGGATGGACTCTCACCCCTGTTTGTTCTCTTGTGAGCACCTGACTCACACAGCTGGTCTCAGATGCACATCCATGTTGCTTATAAGAATATGTTCAAATAACCAATCTGTGGTTTGGAGATGTAATTAATTCTATAAAACAACCTATCTCCTGCTCTTTGCACCATGGCTTTCCGTGAGTTAAGAATGTTTAGAAGACCTTGCCCTTGTGATAAGACTGTAATGTCATCTGGGAAAAATCTGCAGAGCCTGGCTAGACCATCCTCTGTTTTGCTTATGTCACCTAGGCTGGAGGAGAAGAAGGTAAAAGGGAACTTCTTTCTTTTGCCCCCAAAAAAGGGTAGGTTTGGACCTAATGTTTGCTAGGTAAGAGGCAGGGGAAAAGTTTAGGGCAAGGAGCCATAAGCCTTGAGTCAGGGCCCTTAGGACTTCTAGTTCTATTTTGAGTCCACTCTGCATAAGTCAATACAGGCAAAACAGCGGGAGGAATAAATAAGGGCCCAGAGAATCCCAGCAGTGTGCGTAGCCGGTAGGGAATATTTGCTTTCAAGACTGAAACAATTATTATTTTCAATTTCTCTACTCCCCTTCCCTCTCTTTTTTTCAAGTTACTCAGGACAAAACTTACTTCAAAATCACCTGAATAAACACCAGTGGTAAGGCCTCTGGTGAAACAAGCCTGTGGGTAGCTGGATTGTAATTAGAAACAAAATGACTCTAATAGGAGGGAAAAGAAGAAAAGTTGAAATTTGGAATGGGGCAAAGTTTGGATCAGAGTATAATGCTCTGGTGGATATTAGATTGGATAATACAGAAAAGAGGACAGAGGGAAAGAAAGAAAATGTTTAAAAATAAATTAATTGCAGCCACATACAGATCCTTCAGCAAAATTGGAAGCAGCCTAGACCAAGACAGCATAACACAACTCTAACTTAATAGACTATATTCCACTTAATGGCTGTGCAAGCCAGGGAAGCAATACAATGGTGAGTCATTTAAAATGAAGTATTTTTTTTTTTGAAACAAAGAAAGGAGAACAAGAGAAAGACTAATATGAAGATAAAAGTTTAAATATGTAGATCCAAAGTCCAGAGGAGACTAGAAGCATTCGAAAGCAGGACAAAATGAAGAGTGAGAAACGAGAAGATTATACTTAACAAAGAAATGGGTTTTGGTTTGTTCTATTTTAGGCTTCACAAAGGAATGTAAAAGACAAATGCTAGGAAAAGACATGATTCTATGGAAGAAAAAGGATGAAAACCAACATGACCTAAATGAAAATAAATGAACGTAAAGATCATTTCTCACACAATACCTTCACATCACAGTTGAAAGGGGAAGTGGAAAGAGACAGAAAACTGGTAATTATTGCCAAGAGGCTTAAAACATCTATCTAGGCAGTGATTATTGTTAAATTTGCAAATAATCTCATGAATACATTTTTGTTATAATTTTAATGATACAGTCAAAGGAAAGGTCCCATTAGCCCCACCCAATCTCACTTTTCTTCCCCCCAAATTTCCTAGAAAATGTAAGAGAAATAACAAATCTAAGTCATCATGATTTTCTCAATAAGAAAAATGTATGCTAGCTACTCTTTGCTACTCTTATTATGCTCACTTTTGATCATCAGGCAACTTTGCTTGAAGTATAAAATTTCTAGTATTTCTATTTCCCTTCTGATTTTTGTGGTGCTAAAATGTTCTTGAAATTAAAATGTTCCACCCCCTCCCACTCTTCAAATCCCCATCTGTTCTTTTCTGAGCACAAGACCCACACAGCTGGTCTCAGAAATGGTCACATCCATGTTGATTTAAGAATATGTTCAAATAAGCAATTTGCAGTTTGGGGATTTAATTCCACAAAACACCTAAAAAGTGCCAGGTAGTATTTCTAGGAGCTGGAGGGACAAAGATAAATAAGACAGGGTCCCAGGCTTTAAGAAAATCTTGGCATAGCACTAGAGAAAACTCATAATATTTTAATACAGCAGAAGCTGGAATTGAAGTGGTTAATGTCTAGGCCCAGAGTCGTCCAGATCTGGGTTTGAATCCCAGCTCTGCTACCTATTATCTGTGTGGCTTTTAGAAATTGATGATATTAATACTTAAGGTTTTTGTTATGCTTTGCCTTTTCATACCATTCTACCCATGTTTTATGGCAACAGATTCTATCCCTTTGGACACAGAGATGGACACAAGATAGATCAATCCTAGGGTTTATTACTCCTGGCCACAGTGATTGGTTCAGGGATGGGCACATGATCTAATCTAGGCCAATCAGAGTCCTTCCCTGAGAATTTTTTAAAATTTTGGAGCTACAAGGGAAGAACTTTTTTTTCCGATGATGAGGCTGTAAGAATGTAATTTTAAAGGTGTCATTATTAGTGTTGTGGGAACAGAAAATAAAGCAACTAAAATATTATTTTATTATGTGCTATTTGAAATAATAAAAAAATCAGTATGTATATTATACATATATTGTATGCACATTATATATGTATGTATTATATAAATATAATAATCCCAATTTTCTGCCTCTTTTTTTTTTTTTTTTTTAAAGATTTTATTTATTTATTTGAGAGAGAGAGAATGAGAGAGAGCGAGCACATGAGAGGGGGGAGGGTCAGAGGGAGAAGCAGACTCCCTGCCGAGCAGGGAGCCCGATGCGGGACTCGATCCAGGGACTCCAGGATCATGACCTGAGCCGAAGGCAGTCGCTTAACCAACTGAGCCACCCAGGCGCCCTCTGCCTCTTTTTAAAGGTAAATCACAATCCTGAATTTTGTAGTTGTCATTCCTTTGTTTTCAATATAGTTTTATCGCAAGTATATATACACCTAAAAGTTTATTACTCAGTATTGTTTGTTTTTGAACTTTATAAAAGTGATGATATACTGTATGTCATTTACTTCATCCTGCTAGATAGGCAAAAATTAGAAAATCTGACAATTTCAAGTAATCAGTGATGTTTGAAGTAATGGGAACTCATATATCTCCTATTAGAATGTAAATTGGAACAAGCCCTGGCATTATCTTGTGAAGCTGAATGTGACTATAGTCTAAGACCCTGCAATTCCACTTCGGGGTATAGACTCCAGAAAAATGTTTGCATGTGCGCTCTAGCAGACATGTATAAGGATTTATCGAACCTCTGTTCATAACAGAAAAAAAAATTTAAGAAATAAAGGAACTCAAACAAATGATTATTTATGGGAGGATAGGTGGAGAAATTGTGGTGCCTTCACATGGCAGAGGACAGTTATGCAGGAGTGAATATGAATGAACTGCAGGTACATGCAACAACGGGGATGGATCTTAGAAGCAAAAATGAATGACAATAAAACCACTTTAAGGAGAGAGCTGGGCTCTGTGAAGAGTTCCAGATGCCATCCTCCCGGTCCTCAGTTCGATGACTGGCCTTGACAAGAGCCCAGTTTCAGGCTGTGGTGGAAGCAGGGAGCCGAGGCAGTGAGGTTGAGGTTACCCTTTGTCTGAACTTGGCTGAGTTGCTTCGGGGATCAAGGACTAGACAGTGAGGAATCTTTCTTCTGCTCCAGGGTCAGAAACCTGTGACAGGTTCTTTGCAGGTCTTATCTGGGTAGTCTATATGGCCTGATCCAAGAGGCTTTTCATGACTGACTTGCTATCATTGATGTCATCTTTGAGGTAAGTTAATGTGGTCTTTGACAGTTTCTGGTATTAGCCCTAGCTACTGGGTCCTCCCTCTGGGGCCTTAGTAGTAAACTCGTCATTTTGGGCTTTTCCCTGGAAGATGGCATAAACAACTTCTTTTGAGATTGTAGGTGTTATACAAAGGCAGCTTATACTTCATTTTCTATATAACATTTCATCAAGAATCATTGTTTTACATTTTAACATCGCTAAAAATAAGGATGTCTTAAAATTTACAGCTTCTTTAAAATGACCAAAGGTAGCATTTTTTTCTTTCTTGATGGTAACAGAAAAAATGGAGGTGAATCTCACAATCAATGGAATCTTAGACTTGATTAATTAGGGTATGTTTACCCAATACAAACAATCTACTTTTGCTCTTTCTTTTTTTTTTTTTTAAGATTTATTTATTTATTTATTTGACAGAGACACAGCGAGAGAGGGAACACAAGCAGGGAGAGTGGGAGAGGGAGAAGCAGGATCCCGCTGAGCAGGGAGCCCGATGCCGGGCTTGATTCCAGGACCCTGGGATCATGACCTGAGCCAAAGGCAGATGCTTAACAACTGAGCCACCCAGGTGCCCCTAATTTTGCTCTTCTTCAAAATAACTATTTTTTGTACATAATGATCTGCATGCCAAAATAATATTCACTCAACAGTACTAAATAAACATGGAGTCATTTAAATAGCTCTCTAGTGGCCAGTGGCAGGGAAAAGGAAGATCTTCATTAACTCTCTCCAGTGTAGCCCCCAGCAACCAGGAAGAAGCACTGCTAAATGAGGGGTGGAGGAGAGATTGAGAGAGATGGAGATGATAGAGATATAGAGATAGAGAGACTGAGAGAGAGGGAAAGACAGAGAGAGAGTGCGAGGGCGCAAGTGAGAGAATGTGCAAGCCCTTCCTTGATTTCTGGTCACTTTCCAGTCCCTCTAGAAGTCTGATTATATATCTTGCCCTGCATTTCTTTATGTGTTATAATAAATCCCCCTTTTCTTGGCTCCAGCAAGTTTCTTTTTCCCATAACTGAAGGATCTCTAAGATGAGCACTCAGCTCCATATCCTGTATTTAATGAATGCTCCATGAGTGCTTATTGTTTTATTATTGTGCTGAAAGATTTATTGAGGTTCACCTTAAGTACTTTAAGAATAAAAAGGGAAAGAGGACCAAGTTGGTTATTGAGTCCCAACTGGGGAAATTGGTCTTAAAGAAGGGTGGGTGATATTTGGGCAAGTGGAAGTGGACAGCCAAAGACTCTATACAGGGGAGATGGTCAGTAAAGACAAGGGGAAGGGTTCTTTGAGGAGATAAGAACTTGGGAGGTGGGATATTAATGTGAGTCTTGGAGGGGAGGCTGGGCCTCTTTGGAAGGACCTTGTATGCTGTGTGATGGGATTTGTGCTCTATTCGGAAAGGCTTGCCGAGGAAGCAATAGGGACCAAAACACGCCTTTTTTTGTTTGTTTGTTTCAACATAATCACTCATATACCCATGTGTAAGATGAAGTGGTGAGAAATGGAACTGTATTGGAAGGCTGTGGTAAAATTGGGTGAGAAGAAATGAAGGTGAAGTGAGGTATCAGTATTCTTCCGTGTGACATTAGATGGTGCGCGCAGAGGAGTGCGCTTGTGCGGGCCTGTGTGAGCCGTCTCATGCTGACTATCAGAGTGGCTCACAGCTGTGCCACCAGCCTCACCTTCTCCGCAGGAGCTGCTTGATTAGCAGCTGAGTTGTATCCTTTGACATCTTCCTTCAGCCCTCTTCTGTTTGTCTGCTACATGGTCTTGCCCTGTTTCCTCCGCATGCCCAGGCTCGTTTATCCAAACTCAAACAGTAGACTTTCTGTTTCTCCCTGGTGGCTTTGCACATGGATGAGACCATTTCAGACATTTTGTGTGTATGTGTTGTACACGCTCACTTCCCTCCCCCAGGCCCCAAGTAATTTAGGAAGAGCCTAAAACTAACAATTTACACGGCTGAGTTTGGACCTTTTCCCTTTACTATGGCATTTTGACAGCAAGAAAAATGACACTAGGATAGCACTTATTGATTCACAAAAGGCCTTCCTTGTGAATTTAGATACAGATCCATCTGTGCAGTCTAGAGATATCTATGTCTATTTGGGAGGTAAAAAGCTATAGTGTTATAGATGTTGTCACTGAAATTGACCCTAAAGAGAGATTTTTGCTTTCCCAGTGGATAGTGCAGAAGTAATCCATAAACATATTTGGCTCAATAAATATTCTTATAAATTATATTGAGGATGATATTTTACATTTGGGGGAATTATTCTTATATATTGAAAGTGAGGGAAAAATAAATCGAGAGTGCAGATTTTCCTTGACTTACGATGGGGTTATGTTCTGACAAATGCATTGAAAGTTGAAAATATCTTAAGTTGAAATGCATTTAATACACCTGACCTCCCCAACGTCATAGCTTAATCTGTCTGCCTTAAATGTGCTCAGAACACTTACATTAGCCTACAGTTGGGCAAATCATCCAACACAAAACCTATTTTATAATAAAGTGTTGAATCTCATGTAATTTATTGAATACTGTGTTGAATGTGGGAAACAGAACAGTTGTTAGTGTATGGCTTGTTTACCCGCATGCTTGCGTGGCTGACTGGGAGCTGACTGGGAGCTGATGGGAGCTGTGGCTTGCTGTCAGTGCCCAGCTTCACGAAGAGAGAGGATTGTACCAAATACATCTAGCTCAGGAAAAGATCAAAATTCAAAATTGGAAGTACAGTTTCTACTGAACGCTTATGGCTTTTACACCATCGTAAAGTTGAAAATTGTGAGCTAAATCATCATAAGTCAGGGACTCTCCTTAAACTGCTAATTTCTGGCCATGTGGTCATTTTAATCCTGCAGTAAAAACAGAGATGGGGCAAGCGAGTGCTTCTTTATGAGGATGAGCTGGCTACTTAATGTTCTCAATCTGGGAAGATGAAACTGGAGTGGGATATGATAAAAGATGTATAGTGTCATGAAGGGAAAGAATCAGGCGAATAACAATTCAGAAGAGTAAGGAACATATGCTAATGGTAGTTTAAAGACAAAAGAAAGTGTAAAAGGTTTGCACATTCATAGTAAAATACTGAAATTCTTCATTCTAAGAAGTACTTAGGTCACAGTATGATAGTAGTCAAGAAGGGCTCAGATAAACTCAAGGATATATGGTCTACAGTGGGTATATTTAAGAAATATACCCACACTGTTTCAAATCACAGAAGTGACATATGTCTATTGGAGAAAAATAGAAAAATCATATATACAAAATTTTTAAAAATTAAAAAAACCCTATAATCTCTTAGAATAACTATTGATATTTTGGTAAGTAGCTTTGATACTTTTTTTCTGTTTATTTACTTAATTTATACAAGTGGACTCAAACTACATATGTTGTCATGCAGTTTGCTTTTTCAACAGACATGGAAGCTGCAAGACTCCTTATGACCTAACCACAGAAGTTCTGCAGTTCTGTTGGTCAGGCAAGATGCTAAGGTCAGCCCAGATTCAAGTGGAAGGGAATTAGGCTCCACTTCCTAATGGGAGGAATAGCAAAGAATCTGGAGTCATCTTTAATCTATCGCAGTTGTGGCTTATTATTTTTAAAATATGTTGCTGATTTGATTTGTTAATATTTCTTAAAATATTTGCATGAGCATTCCTAAGTGATGTTGGTCTATAGATTTCTGTGCTGTATTTGCCAGATTTTTGGTGCCAGGGTTATACTAGTTGGTTTTTAAAATTGAATTGGAAAATTTTGATCTTTTTTCTAGTCTCTTTAACAGATTAAATAGCATTAGAATGTCATTTATGATTTGACAATTTCTCAGTGGTATTTTTAGTATCTTTGATGGTGTTAGCTTATTTATATTTCTTATCTCTTCTTGAGTCAATTTTGTTATTTTATATTTTCCTAGTAAAAAAGGTCACAACGATTTTTTTTTTGTCAAATATTTGTCACAACTTTCCCTGTTTTCCAGGGTTGACGTAGTTGTTTTCTCCCTCATTTTAATTTTCCTTGGCTATTTTAGTGGGAATATAGGAAAGAAGGGAAGTTAATGCATGGGTTCAAACTGGCATCTTACGAATGTTCTTATAGTCCTTTTTTTGAGGTAGGAATATCTTAGCATATGCCTGTAGTGTTGTTATCATAAGCAGAGCATTAGGCAGAATGATCCATAAATCTGCCTTCTGTGGCATTTAAAATTTGTGTTTTGAACTAAAACTAAATGGGTGTTAAATATGATCTTATACTGTACTCATCGAGATGCCAAGACTATCCCTACTCAAGTAGTGAGGGCTTTCATCCAGCTGTGTCAGCTCACAACAGAGAGAAGGAGGATGACTCCTAGATAACTGAATTCACACATCTGACTATTGAGCATCAAGACCAATAGGAAGACCATGAGGATCACATGGATTGTGGGATAATTACTGGTTAATTTTCACTAACGGGCTCCCAGTGTGAATCTATGTGTTCTGTGTATGTGCTTGTGCAAGGCTCAGAAATTCCTTTTGGGCAGGATGATTAGATTGTGGGTAAGGTAAGCAACATAGCAACTAGGAGAAGAGATGCAGGTAACTGGCCATTGGTACAGTCTCACTCGTAGCATGAGTTTCCCATTCTTGGGAACATTTTCTAATAAGGGAATGTGCTCCCTCACTGTAACACCAAGAGGAGATAATAGAACTCTGGATAAGCCTGACCAGAAGCAAATGGATGGGTGGATCAGTCATCATGAAGATTTTGAATTTGTGCTTCAAGGACAGGTTACAGAAACCATCCATTCTGGTAAAGCATTTCACTGCTTAGAAAGTAAATTTTACTTAAAAAGAAGTTATGGGTAGACCATGCAAAATGAGACCCAGAAATAATTGGAGAGGCGGCAGAAGAAAGATGAGAGAGTTTGAATGAGTCCTGAAAGCCCAAAGGCTAAGAATACCAGGATAATTTAAAAATACAGGGCAGATTTGAAAACACATGTAGCTGCAGGGAGGGTTGGCCCAAGAACAGAAACGGAGAAAATCATAGGAAATGGAAAAGAGGGGAAATGGAAGAGAACGAAGATGTTACCCTTACAGGAATGCAGACGCATGTGGAAAGATGCCAGACAAGCCAGGCGAGTAAGTGCTCTGGATGGAATTTAGTGTATGTAGCTGAGGAATGAAAGCAAAACCCACCACTACACTAGCAATAGAGGGTGGGAAGACTACCGCAAAGCAGGGGGAGGATAATGTGGGTTTCGATAGGAGGTGATATATTGTATGCAGAGGCACTTGGGCATCCAGCATAACAATTAGACATTTGATCTAGAGAATACGAGTGCAAAGGGCAGAAGAAGGAAAAGAATGTCTGGCCACTCTATATATAAACCAGTAAGTCTGAGCTCGATTTTTCTTTGTCTCCTCTGGTTACTGTTTGCGCCTTTGTTGACATGCAAAATATTTCCACAAGGTGATTTGGGACATTTTAATGAAATGAGGCTCAGGGTAGAAAACAGAAGACTCTGAGAGGATTTTATGATATTTGATAGTTGCTTTATAATATCAAAACAGATTTGTTTCTTTTTTTGGTTGCTTCTGTGTGCTTTGCAGAATCAGTCTCACGGTTTCATAACTTCACACCTTGGGCACCTCTGAATTTTGGGCTTCCATGCAAGTAATTTAAGCAAGAGCTTTATTATCTCTTCTTGGAGCAGCCTGGGATCCCCTTTGAGGAACTACGTCTTCCAAGAACTCGGCCGACCACATAGTCCTACGCCTGGTGTTTTGGGGAAAAGATTTGGTTTGTAGCTGCATATTTGTGTTTTTGTTCCAGTGGAGTTAGAATTTGCCTTGCCAGGAGTAAATATTCATCCTTTGAGTTTGCCTTTTCAAGTGACCAGAAAAGGGATACAAGAATCTTTCACCGTTCTGCCTGCAATTCCATCTCCCTCCTCTCTATAAAATACAATAAAAAAAAAAATACGGTAAACCCTACCACTTAATATGGTAAGTGAGGTTCAAACTGACACAAGGAAAGAAAAATATCTTTAAGTTAAGGAAACTCATAAACTAAATTATTGATTTTTGTGGCGACCTGTTGTCTGCTGGGAAAAGGCAGTTCTTTGGGAAGAAAAGAAAAGTGTGAAGAGGTGGGAAGGAAAAAAAAAGATGGAAGAGTATCTTCTTAGTCATTTAACAAATATTTCAAGACATTAAACGGTTCTAGATACTTTCCACAGTGACATTTTTGGGCTCCTCAACTAGAGTAAAAGTTTTCTGAGAAAAGGGATCATGTCCTTTCAGTTTCTTAACACCAGCCACAAAGTCAAATGGCTAAATTAAAAAAATCTTATTCTCTTTAACTTCATGACAGCCTTTGATTTTGTTGAACAGTTTTCTTTTCAGATATTCTCTATTTCTGTCTCCTCTACGGCCACCTTTGGGCTGTAGTTGGGCTGTCACCTTCTCTCACCTGGTGTCCCACCTGTAGTCTTATGTCCCCACTCCTCCCTTTTCATCCCTCACATGGCCATCAAAATTAGCTTTGATTAATCCACATTCCTGCTTAAAAACTGGTGACAGCTCCCCATTACCGACAGGGAAGGTTACACAAATCCTTTGTCTTGTATCCAACTACAAACCCAGTGGATGGAGGATGAGCAGTTCTGCCCTTCCAGTTGGGCCCAGTTGTATTTCTCCTCCCCAGAACCTTCTTTACAGTTACACAAGACAACGTGTGGCTGTCCAAGTGCTTCTTGTTACTGACTTGGGTCGGGGAAAGAGATGAGAGTGGTGAAGACCTGAATATCATTTGTAATGGAGAACAGATGAAAGATAGAAAACCAAAGGGTCTTTCTCCACGATGGCGATCTCAGATGTCTGGGCCAAGTGGGTTACCACACTGCAAATAACTCTTGCTTGCGTGCGGTGACCATAGTGGAGATGGTCCATGGCTTGAGAGCAGAGGGGAGGGCATTGTTTGTGTTCAGCATGTTCGCTGTGTTGTTTCGAGGTGAAACAGAGGTGATTGTTGGATATGGGGGGGCAGAAGGATGAAAGTGCAAAGGAAGTGACATGCCCGCATTTGTCTGAACTTAACTCTGAACCACGCTGATCGCAGGAATCAAGTTTCCTGGAGAACAGGTTCATGGGTTAAAGAGCGGCTTCTGAGAGACTATTTTTGGCTACTATTGTGGATGCTGTTACCCCTAGAGTGCCTCTGTATGTATCATAACCATGGTGACCATATGCTTTCCAGGTTAGCACATGTCAAGGTGGTAAATTATAATATTTACTTGGGAAAATATGCTCACTGTAGCTATGGAGTACAACGAAGATGATTCTTAGATGACCAGTCTATGAGATGCCTTATGGGGCAGGCAATTAGGAAAAAATTAACATGTTGAATAAAAGCAGGGCAAAGCACGGAGAGTCTAAATTAATTAGAATCTGATTTCTACTGCTCCACCTTCTTTTCCTTGGAGCAGTTTAGTAAATTTTGTTTTTTTATTAATAACCTTAGGGAGTGGGCCAGTTTCAGAGCCAAACTGATAAGGTGTAGATGTGGGCTAGCTTTGAAATCCAGGACATGAAATTTTGAATTTTTATGATTAAATTGCTGTAGAGAATGAGCCGTCAAGTCTGTATGTAATCTTGAATTTAAAAAAGCTATGATACTTCCCATTGTTACCATTAGTATTTGGACACACCTTCTTTTTTGGAGCCATACACAGTGCTCACTCTTCAGGTTCCTTGTAATACAAGCAGAAGCCAAAACCTAGACTGTTTGACAGAATCTCCAAAATCATGTAGGATAGATGCTATAATCATTAGTGCCTCCCCGCACCCCCCGCCAGAGGTGCTGTTGCCTCTGTATCCTCCTGTACATCCCGTTTCAAACACCTGCTCCCCCAGCTCCACCAGAATGGGGACCACTAGTCTTGTAGATTTTCCTTAGACACCAGACTTTGAATCATCAAGTATCATCTTGTCAGACTCCTAAAGCCTGACTGTTTTTAAGGCTGCATATTCTCAGTGCAAAGGACAACAAACTTCAGAATAATGGGGCTTCCCTTTACCCTTTCCTTTCTAAATAGGTAACCATGCAAATGTTCCACGTGAAGTGGGCATGAAGAGCATAAAATGCAAGCCCGGTGTGATTCAAGTCTTATATGTACCACTGAAGAGGGCTAGGATGCTTGTGTCTGTGCTCTCAGTATCATCACAATCTGTGTCCTTGCGGAAGTCAGGCTTCTACTTGCCTTTGTGTTCCCTTTCAACCCATGGACACTGTTGTCCCCGCATTGGCTGGCATCTGGGAGGGCTCAGATGTATCTCTGTCATGGGATATCTCAGCTGCTCGAGTGCGTAACACAGGGTGCTTTATGTCTTTACCTGCCCTCCCAGGTTCTTTTTCCCCACTTCACCTTGTTTTGTGCCTCAAGAGGCTGACCTGTGTGGGCTGTATCAGTGAGCTACCATGGCCTCAGCTTCTAGTTGGGCTTGGCAGTGGGGGCTCTGGCAGCAGATGGAAAAGAGAGAGGAGAAAGAGGTCCGGGTATTCACTTCCTTGGCCCTCTAGCTGTGTGCTCCTGGTGTGCTGGCTTTCTCCCTCAGCCGAAGGTCTCAGCTCCGGTCAGCTCCACACAGCTTCGTCTCTGGATTCTGCCATTCAGGGGGTAACAGTGTCCTACCATTCTTGGTTCTGAGGTTGCAGCCATCTCGTGTGGTTTTTCCTACCCTCTGTCCATATCTTTGTCAATAGTCCCTTTATGAAACTCTCCCCAAATTACCCAATTTGAGTGGGCTGTCTGTTTCCTGCTGGGACCCTAACTGATGCTGGGGGTTATTCTTGAATCAATCATGTGGTAGAAGGGTCCTGAAGGACTTGATCTACGAGCCCCAGAGCCTGGCATAAGCAGTATAGAATGCACAGATGTAAGTTGCACCGGGATCCTACAGGTGGGAGGGAGACCCACTGTGTGTGAATTCTGTTGCTGCTTTCTGAGATGCTGCCTAGGGTACCAGCTCCCTTGTCTGGGGGGCAGTTGCACCACAGCTCTGGATTTTATTTGCCATCTGGGAGAGAGGAGGAAGCCAGCCTTCTCCATTAACGCTGCTGGCACAGAAGGAGGCTTCTGAGTCAACAAGTGAGAAGAGACCATTTCAAAGCATCGCCTGGTCTCTGGTGCCACTGATTTGTCTCTCCTCTGGCACTGGCAGCCCAGGTCCATCCTGGCATCAAGCATCAGCCAGGGGAGCTGCCCTGAAGCCTAGCGCCTGGTGCCTCCCTCCTGCAGTCTCCTTTTGCATCCCTGGCCCCTTGCAAAGCAGAGCCCCATTAGCAAGTGAAATGTCATCATTTCAAACAGGCTCTGCAGTCTGCCAAGTCTGGGTGAAATTACAAAGAAATCTTAGTGTCCTATGACTCCTTTGGGCCTCCTCTCAGAGCATTCACGGAATTCTTTGGTGGCTGGAGCAGGACTCACTTTCTCCCTGCTTGCTAGCAGGTGGCCATCTGCAACCACGATGCCTTTCTACCAGTGCGCCTTCCTGGCCAAACCTAGTGAGGTCCCAAGATGCTGGGTTCTCCTTCATCCACTGCTGATTTAGGTTAATTGGTCGCTGTTTGGGATTTGATCGATTCCTCGCTTGCATTTCCCCCCCCAGTCACAGGTTCCCTGAGGGAAGCCTTCCCCTCCACTTGCCTTTTCTTGGCGAGCTCATTGGAAAAAAAAACCCAGGGACTGCTCCAAATGGAGGAAAGAGGTCAGGGTCACTATCTCTGCCCAAAACAGCAAAGCTAACTTGATCGAATTCGGGGAGCGCAGGAGCAGGAGTAAGGATGATGCAAGTCGAGTTGAGTTCTCTGGCAAAGAAATAGTAAACAGCAAAAACAGTCATTTCAGAGGGCAAACTGTTTGCCTCTCTAATAAAGCATGGTTCATGATGGAAAATAACTCAGAAGAAAGTAGGGAGCAAATGGATTTAGTTGCTATGGGAACGCAGTTGGAAAAAAACACGAAATATGTAAATACTGTAATTTGGATACTTCTCTTCCATGAAGAAAATTCCCTGACAACTAAAACTAACAACTCATTCCTCTGCTATACACAGCATTGATTGACAGAGGCTGGGCAAGTGGGTTTCCGAATTCAATGTGCCCCTAGGAGCAAATTCATCTACATTCTCAGGCATGAAAATCAAACATCTGGAGCAGTGGTTCTCAACTCTGGCTGCACATTAGAATTTCTCAGGGAACTTTCAAAAACTTGGCCACACCCAGGCTGATTAAATCTGGTTCCCTGGGAGAGGGGGGCTGGGCACTGATTTTTTTAAAGATCCCCAATCTTTTCTAATGGGCAGCTGGTGTGGTGGACCACTGACCTAAAATCCTGATTTGGTCGACTGGGTGAAAACAGATCACTTTTTTGGCTATATGCCTTTACTAGATTTTATTTCACTGGATTTTTTGATGATTTGGGTATTTGAATACTAATAATGGGAAGTGATTAGCAGTCGTCACTCTTCCATTATTAGTGTTATTAGTTTCACCATAATAGATTAGTGCTCCTCTTATTGTTTAGAGCAAACATATGATACCATATTACAAATCATTATCATTTAACCATAATAATAATGATGATTAATTGCTGTTATTTAAAAAAGTATAAATTGATAATAATTTGGGAGGTTTAGTTGTTGCTCTAAATGTTGTGATCAATCTATGTTTTAATAATTACCATCATAAATTATCATTAGCTATAGAATAAATCAATAGAGAGCACTTATATAGACATCATTGTTTAACTTGCTTAATAATAGTCCACACCAGAGTTGGTAAGTGGCATAATTTCTGTGTGTAGCATTTTGCTAGCTGAGGAAAATGCTACACACAAAAGGCATGTAACTTGCATTAATTTATGTGTTGCAACCAAAGCACACTTGAGCACATAATTCCAAAATTTCAGTCTTTTCTCATTTCCTCACTCCTGTTTGTTTGTTTGTTTCTTTGTTTTTAGCTCTAACATGAAGTCTCAATCCTTCTCTGGGATTACTCCAGGAACAAAACTACAAATTAAACCAGAGTTTACTGGTATCTAAAGAGAATTTGAATGTGTAGGGAAGGAGGGTTCATGAAAAAGTTAATATTTATAGAAAGCAAGAATGAGTTGTGAAAATCTCACCTTGTTGTGCAAGTTAAATTCAGGTGGTCAGAGGTCTAAGAGGTTACTTGGGATTCCAACCTATGGAAAGCTTGCTTGCTTTTGAAACATTCTTAGTATCTTTAACATTATCATCATTATGTCCACCCTTGGAGGCCAGCCCTTGGATCCAGTCTAACATTAGGTTTTATTGTTGATCCACACTGTTGGGTCTTCTGGAGACAGGCACAGCCAAGGGGTTCCTCCTGCACCATTTTTTCTGATAGTCTTTGAGGTGACCTCCTCTGACCCTCCAGACCAGGTTAGGTTCTCTATTCTGTTATCTGCTCCCACAGCACTGTCAAAAAAAAAAAATCATCTTTCTAGCCCCTAGCACAAGTAATTACTTCATAATTACCTATTTAATGCCAGCATTTCCCAAGCTCCATGAAGGTAGGAAATAATAGTCTTCATCCTTTTATTCCAAATAGCACAGTCCTTGGCATATATAGACATTTAGTAAATATTGTTGACTAATGACTGATTTTTTTCCTCCCCAGCCCTATTAATTAAAGCTGACCTATTTCAGATGCTTAGCAATAATTTTTATTAAAAACAAACTTGTTATGGAAATTTTCAAACACACTTAAAAGTAGAGATTTTATAAAGAACCCTTATAAATTTATCTTTAGCTTTAACAATTACCACATTTTGCCTATCTTGCTTAAATTTTTTTCTAATCAAAATGGATAATTTTTAGATTTTCAGTTTCAGCTTTGAAACCTCTTTAGATCAGAAGTCATCACTCCTGTTCTTACAAGAAAAAACTGACCAGAGTGAATATCAGTTACTTTTCTCATACCCATCACAGGAATGAAGTTGCCAGGCAAATCACCACCCTGAAACCTGGAGAGACAGGTGAATCCAAAAAGCCACACCTGAGAACTATATATGTGGAGTAGAAGCTGCTGGAAATTTTGGTAATTAAGTGGTAATTGATGAATTACTGGAAGCTGAGTGTGGGCTAGCCTGAGAGTGAGAAACTACTAGTGCTGCAGTCTTAGGGCGACTCTCACAAAATTTTGTGGGTTTTTACCTTCAGGAATACCACCAGGTTCTCATGGTGAAGATCCAAGAAAAATCCTCTGTGGCTTTGGCAGAAGGAGGGGGGCAGTGACCATTGTGATATGCCAAGAGTATGTCCCCTAACACAGGCCTATTCTCCATGGGAAAATACTTTGCCAAAGCCTATCTCCTTGGGGAAAAGATACTCTTTTTTCTCCAGCTCCCTCCAGCCATTCTTTCTGGAGGGAGAGTGGAGGGAAGCTAGAAGAAGAATTTGTGAAGGTCACAATCCAGAGACACAGGCCCATTAACAGAAGGGATTTAATCATATGATGATAGGATGCTATTTTTCTCTCATGCTTTGCCCCAAGGCTTGCCAAAGGCAAGAATAAAATAGCGTGAAGAGACAGAGCAAGCATCAGGACCAGACTCAGATATCACACAGGTGTTGGAATCATCAGATACAGATTTTAAAGTAATAACCATGATTTATAAGTTAAGAGTTCTAATGGAAAAAGTAGAAAGCATGCAAGAACATGTGAATAATGTAAGCAGAGAAAGGAAAATTCTAGGAGAGGATTAACGGAAACGGTAGAAATAAAAAAAACACTGTAGCAGAGATGAAGAAAGTCTTTGATGGCCTCTTTAGTAGACTGGACACAACCAAAGAAAGAATCACTGAGCTTGAAGATAGGTCAATAAAAACTTCCCAAACTGAAATGCAAATTAAGAAAGAATGGAAAAAAACTGCCACAAAAAATAGGGCTGTTCACCCGGGAATTGTAGGCATAATTTCAAAAGGTGTAACATAAGTATAATTGGAATACCAGAAGAAGAAAGAGAGAACAGAACAGAAGAAATAATGTCCAAGAACTTTCCAAATTTAATGACGGGCATCAAAGAACAGATCCAGAAAGCTCAGAAAACACAAAGCAGGAAAAATACCTGCTTGACATATCATATTCAAACTGCAGAACATCAAAGACAAAGAAAACATCTTAAAAGAAGCCAGAAGAAAGAACATCTTGTTTGATAGGAATAAGGACAAGAACTACAGTGAACTTCTCATCAGTAACTATGCAAGTAAGAAGAGAGTGGAATGAAATATCTAAAGTGTAAACAACAGCCCTACCAACCTGGAGTTCTGTATGCACTGAAATTATCCTTCAAAAGTGAAGAAGAAATAAAGATATCTTCTGATTAAAAAAAAACTAAAGAAATTTATTACCACCAGATCTTTGTAAGAAGTGTTAAAAGAAGTTCGTCAAGTGGAAAGAAAATGAAAAAATGAGAAACTCAGCTCTGTATAAAGGAAGAGTGTTGGAAAAGGAATAAAGAATATTTTTTACTTATCTTATTCTTAGTGGATCTAAAAGATACCCATTTATTTAAAAAATTAACAGCAACAGTGTATTGGGTGATTATAGCATATGGATAAATGAAATGAATGATAGCACTGTCCTAAGAGATAGGAGGGATGAATTAGGAATACTCTATATAAGTTACCTGCATACCTATATGCATGGGAACAATTTGAATTTGAAATTATAAATATTATTTATAGCAGCAAAAAATGAGTAGGCATAAATCCAATAAAGTATATAGGAACTATATTCAGAACACAATAAAACTAATTAAAAAACAAAGATCTAAATAAATGGAAAGATAGTCTGTGTTCATGGAAGATTCAATATTGTCAAGACATCAGTTTTTTCCAGTTTGATTTATAGATTAAAAATCTCAATCAAAATCCCAGCAAGTTGGGGCGCCTGGGTGGCTCAGTTGGTTAAGCGGCTGCCTTCGGCTCAGGTCATGATCCCGGGGTCCTGGGATCGAGCCCCGCATCGGGCTCCCTGCTCGGCGGGAAGCCTGCTTCTCCCTCTCCCTCTGCCTGCCTCTCTGCCTACTTGTGCTCTCTATCTCTCTGTCAAATAAACAAATAAAATCTTAAAAAAAAAAAAAATCCCAGCAAGTTATTTTGTAAATATTAACAAACTGATTCTAAAGTTTATATGGACTAGCCAACACAATACTGAAGAATAGACACAGACAATGGAACAGACAAGAGCCCAGAAATAGATCAATACAAATGTAATCAACTGATCTTCAACAAAGAAACAAAGGCAATTTAATGTAGAAAATATAGTATTTGCAACAGATGGTGTTGGAACAATTGGATGTCCATATGCAAAGCCATGAAGCTACACACAGATCTTACACCTTTCACAAAAATTAACTCAAAATGTGTCATAGACCTAAGTGTAAATTGCAGTGCTATAAAACTTCTGGAAGAAAAATGTGAGAAAAATCTAGGTAACCTTGTGTTTGGTTCATAGTTTTTAGCTACAACTCAAAGCACAATCCATGAAAGAAAAGAAATGACAAATTGAACTTTATTAAAATTAGCAATTCTGCTTTTTGAAAGATGCTAGTAAGAGAATGAAAAGATAAGCCATAGATTGGCAGAAAATATTTACAAAACCCATATCTTATAAAGGACTTGTATCTGAAATATGCAAAACTCTTAAAACTCAACAGTAAGAAAACAATCCAATTAAAAAAATGGAAGTAAGATCTGAACAGATACTTTACCAAAAAAGTTGTATAGATTTCAAGCCTATAGAAGGTGCTAAACATCATTTGTCATTAGGAAATTGTAAATTAAAATAACACTGAGATACCCTCCCACACCTATTAGAATGGTCAAAATCTAAAAAACTAACAATACCAGTTGCTGACAAGGATGTAGAGCACAAGGAACTCTTATTCATTGCAAAATGATATAGCCACTTTGGAAATGAGAATGACAATTTCCATACAAATTTAATTATAGTTTGCCATGGTATCCAACAAGCATGCTTGTAGGTATTCACCGAAATCATCTAACCCTTATGCCCTCAAAAAAACCCGCACATGAATGTTTATAACAGCTTTAGTCATAATTGCCCCAAATTGGAAGTAACCAAGGTGTCCTTCAGAAGGTGAATGGGTTATATTCATACAATGGAATATTTTTCAATGATTAAAAGCAATGAGCTATCAAGTTCTGAAAAGATGTGTATGAATTGTAAATGTATATTGCTAATGAAATAAGTCAGTCTGAAAAGGCTGTATACTGTATGATTCCAATTATATGATATTCTGGAAAAGGCAAAACTATAGGGTTGGTAAAAACATCAGTGGTGGCCAGGGCTTTAGTGGTGGGAGGGCTGAATAGGTGCATCATAGAGGAATTTTTTTAGGGTGGTCCAGCTGTTCATAGGTTACTGTGATACTGGATACATGACAATACGCATTTGTTAAAACCTATAGAACTTTAGAATACAAAGAGTGAACCTTAATGTAGTCAAATAAAAAAAATACTTTAGGACTACAGGAGATCCTAGGATGGAACAGAGAATGTGACAAAACAATCTAGCTACATTACAAATGTATGAGAGAACCTCACTGAATGGGGTGGAGGAAAAGGTGCTGACCTAAGTGAGTTTGGAAATGGTGCAGTCTGTGGGACTAAAGGCAAATGAAAATGTACATAAGCATTGTACTTTAATAAACTTTCCCATGGGAGCATGAATTAACAATTTTGATACTGCTGTAATGTATACTGGAATTACATGATTAAGTAAATGGATGGTGGATGGTGGGAGCCAGGTTTCTCAGTGTTGGAGTGGTGGCTACAGGTAAGCAAGGAGAGAATGTTAGACTGGTCCTTATAGGAGGAGATTTGGAGATACTAATATGAACTCATAGCCTAATATATATTAGGCTAATACAGATACAGATGATTGTGTAGAAATATTTATAGATATGTAATTATATACCTGCATTACTATATGCACATGTATTTCATTGCTGTCAGCTGAGGAGGCTGGAAGCAACATTACCCCTATAGCAAACTGTACATCTTGCTTGTAACATTATTCTTCAATTCTCCAAACAAAGAAGTGAAGAAATAGCTGATTCTAGGAGTGGTTGCAGGATACACACAAGATGATCCTGGAGCATCTTGTAGTACCAGCAAGTAAGGACATTAAAAAAAAATCCAACCCCCCAAGCCCCAAATCCCCCCACAATAAGCAGGGTATGTAAAAAGGACATAGGAGACAATGGGAAATGCTTCCAATGGCAAAAGCTGGAACAATTTGAGAAACAAGATAAATAAAATATTTTTGGATCATACCCCAAAATATGAAATAAATATCCATGAGCTCATACTGATATAAATAAATATTGAATATATAAATGGGAGAGAGTGGAAATTTTCCATGTAGAATTCCAAATAACTCATGTAGGTACTCTGTCCTCAAGGTGGGTGAGCCTAACTCCCCACTGAAGTGTGAGCTATGCATTCCAAAAAGTACAGTATAAAAAGGGAGAATAAGTAGTAATTCCACAGTGGAGAGATCTGACAAATATGACCTAAGCCAGGTGAACAAGATTAACATGTGATAAGTCCTGTTGATAGCAGTTACCCTTGATATGATGTGATTAAAATGGTACTTTATCTGTGGAGTCTTCCTCCTAAGAACGTATCGGTACAGTCTATGAGACAGATTTCAAGTGAAGGACATTCTATGAAATACCTACTAGGGCTCTGCAAAGCTGTTAAGGTCATCAAAACCAAGGAAAATCTGAAAAACTGTCACAGCTAAGAGGAGCCTAAGGAGATATGACTATTAGATATAATGTGGTATCTTAGATGGGATCCTAGAACAGAAAAAGGACATTAGGTAAAAACTAAGGAAATCTGAATAAAATATGAACTTTAGTTAATAATAATAATAATGTTTAGTATTGTAAAATTATGTATCAATATTGTATATATCAATGTTGGTTCATTGATTGTAACAAATGTACCATACTAATGTATGATGTTAATAATAGGGAAAACTTGGTGTAGGGTATATGGAACTATCTTTACAAACTTTTTTCTGTCAATTTAAAACTGTCCTAAAACAGTTTATTTTCTTTAAAGATAAATTTTTGGAAATGTCTTCTAGGGTGGAGATATGGTAAATTCAGCCCCATAGCCACTGTCAAACTTACTCTGGAGCCTGAGGGGAGGCACTTTACCTGCAGGAAAAGAGTATGTACTGAAAGGTTTCAGAGCCCATGGCATATTATTCAGGTTCTTGAAGTTCACATGAAATGAAATGGCCCCTTTATTGCCTCTGCCATCTGCACTCAGTGGTATTGAACTGGGGTGAAGCCACCATGTTGGGAGTGTTTTGATTTTGTTACAATAATTGGAGGATGCACAACTGGCACTTAGTGGGCAGGAAATAGTAAATGTTTAATGTCCTGAAATGTGTAGAACAACCTCATACAGTGAAGAATTGTCCCACATCCTGCATGACTTCCTTTTTTTTTTTTTTTTTAAAAAACATTTTATTTATTTATCTGAGAGAAAGAGAGAATGAGAGAGATGGCACAGGTATGGGGAGGGGCAAAGGGAGAGGGAGAAGTAGATTCCGTGCTGACCTGCATGACTTTCTAAAGTGTCTTCATCTTTTAATATATACTGAATTTTGAGGAATGTCATATAATGTAAATTCAAGGAGACTGTATCTTGTTTTGTCCAAAAGAGTTGTTCACCTCTTTGGAAAAATTATATCTCTGAATGTAATGTGGCTTTTGATATTTGAGTCACAGAATGCTTGTAAAAAACCTTTTGCTTTTATGGTGTTTTACATATAAGTAGAGTAACAGTACAATTTATTATCCATACCGGACACTTTTGAGTGTAGAAGGGGGTGCTCTTAATAGTTATGCAAGGAAATGGGCATAGACCAGGATTATGCCAGAAAACTGGGTCATACATGTGAACCTGGGAAATATAGTTTTAGGTTTCTAGCTTCACAGTATAGGAAGATACACTAAAGCAAGATGAGAGTAGATGTTAAGTGGGAAAATCCACATATCCTTTGTCGATATATTTGTCTGTTTGATCTGTTCACTAAGAGAGGTGTATACAGTTTCCCTCTATAATAGTGAAATTGTCACTTCTTGTGTTTTTTGTAGCTTTTGCCTTATATTCTTGAAGCCCTACTTCTTAGGGCCTTATGGGTTCAGAGTGTTATACCTTCCGAGTGAATAATACTTTTTTTTTTTTTTTTTTTGCCTTAAAATGAATTTTGTCTGATAAGAATATCTCAGCTTTCTTTTAATTAGTATTTACTTGGCATATTTCCTCTTTTACTTTCACCATTTCTGTATTCTTATTCTTTATTGTTTTCTGTTTCTTATAGTTAGCATATAGCTGGATTAAAAAATGACCATCTTTGCTTCTAATTGGAGAGCTTAATCTATTTACGTTATATCATGATTCCCGTTTGATTTGGGTTTGTTTTTTATCTTATTGCATGCTTTTGCCCCCATGTTTTCGATGTTTATTTCCTTTTGTTTTGTGTTGATCAACACCAGTAGTTTGGAAATTATATACTTTATTTCAATTGCTTTAATGGTTACCCTAGAAATTTTAACAGATATATTTAATAGTGTCTAAAGATAATTACTATCTTTATTCCCCTTATGTATGAGAAATCAAATGCCATAACTTCAGTCTTCTTTTCTTTATTATAAATTGTTGTTGCCATGACTTACTGTTTTAGTTCTACGTTGATCTTTTAGCCTCTCAAATGACCATAATTGTTATTATTTATATAGTCAAAGTTTATTTATGTTTACTTTATGTTTACTAACATTTATTTTGTTCTCCAGTCCTTCTTGCATCTAAGACCTACTTTTTAGAATGATTTTCTTCTCTTTTTTAAAGATTTTGTTTATTTGAGAGAGTGAGAGTGCGAGCAGGAGCAGGGGGAAGAAGGGGCAGAGGGAGAAGCAGACTCCCTGCAGCAGGGAGTCTGATGTGGGGCTCGATCCCAGGACTCTGAGATCATGCCCTGAGCTGAAGGCAGATGCTTAACCAACTGAGCCACCTGGGCGCCCCAGTGTAATTTTCTTTTTTAAATGCATCTTTTAGAAGTTTCTTTAGTGAATTTCTGCTAGTAGCATACTCTTTTAGTTTTGATTCTTTTTGAAAATATCTTTATTTCACTCTTGGTCTTTAAAGTAAATTTCATTTGGTAGAGAATACTAGTTTGACATTTATTTTCTTTCAGCACTTTAAGGTTATCATTTCTACTGGTTTGTGGCTTATATTGTTGCAATTAAGAAATCAGCTGTCAGTCTGATTTAAATTATTTATAGATAATCTGTCTTTTTCCTCTTTGCTTGTTTTAAAGATCTCTGCTTTTGTTGTTTACAGATTCACTATAATGAGTCAAGGCTTGTTTTTTTTTTTTTTCCTTTTTTTCTTTCTTATATTCATTGGGCTTTACTGTGCTACTTGAATCTGTAGGTTTTTCCCTGGAAAAACAGTCATATTGCTTCTGCCTCATTCTGTTATCTCTTTTTAGAATTCAGATTAGACATATGTTGGACCTTCTCATTCTATCCTCCATTATCTTTTAACCTCTTGCAATATTTTCATCTCTGTATTTCCATGTTGTATTTTGTGTATTTTTCCAACCTATTTTTTAAATATACTCCTCTTTCCATTTTATATAGTTTCATTCATCAACCAAATTTATAATTTCCATTTTTGCATTCTTTTATTTGCAGGGGTTCTACTTTGGTATTTTTCCAGTCTAAATTATTGGTTTTGATAAGCTTTCTTTTTCCTTTGTCATATTCTCAAAAACTTAAAAAATTTCTTTAAACACATTAAATGTACTTATTTGGTATTTTGTGTGTGATAATTATAATATCTGAGATCTATATGGTTCTGATTCAGCAATTTTTTCTTTCTTCTAATTCTTGATCATGGTAGCTTATTTCCTTGTATGTTTGATGATTTTTGATTTTGAGCTGATGTTTCTGGAAACTTTGTGATAAATCCTGAGGCTTGAATTTAAAGTGTGTTCCTCCAGAGAGGATGTGCTTTGGTTTTGTATAACTAACTAAAGACCATTTAAAATGAAGATTTCAACTTAAGTTTTTCAGCCTACATATATAGTGTGAATATTTTTTCAAAGAATGTGAACTTGTGTTTAGGGATTTATTGGGGAAGTAATTTTTACTCTGTTCCATCCAGAATCTAGTTTGAATCACACAATATCTTTTTAGTATACCAACTTCTCTCATTCTTTTCTTTATTCTGAGGACTACCCTTCTGGAATCCTGACTTTTGCAGTGATCCCAGATCTGACCTCTAATCCAGCACAAGCCCAGCCTTACCCATTTGTCCTCAGGCTCTAAGCTGTCAGGAACTGGCAATCTTCCCCAGGATTCTAGCACTTGCTTTCCCTATGTATCTGAACTGTTTTCTGTGCCCCGTGCATAAACCTTTGTTGATTTGAATTGCATGAGAGAGACGTGAGATTTTTTTCCCCACGTAACTTTCTAAAGTGTAACGGGAAGGAGAGCCTATAGGAAGGGATTCAGCTCAGTATAAGGAAGACTGCTCTCAAATAAAGTGAGCTGTTTCATGAGGTAGTGAGCTTCCTGGTCCCCAGAAGGATTCAAGAATAGGCTAGACAACCCCTTATTGGGGATATGGTAAAGGGGACTTAGATATGGAGGGGTGCACTGGATTGGGCAAGTGTGCTGCTATCCTCTCTTTCTGTGCTTGATGCTGGTTTGCATGCCAGAACCAAAGCTATGATACACTCAGGAAGAAGACTCTTTTGGCTGGCCATCTGAAAGTTTAAAATAATGGCTTGCCAGGTCTACTCTCTGCCTGTAAATGGCTCCTGGACACCTGGCAGCAGAGCTGTCTGGG
The DNA here is from genome assembly GCF_964656455.1 of Halichoerus grypus. Lineage (NCBI taxonomy): Eukaryota > Metazoa > Chordata > Mammalia > Carnivora > Phocidae > Halichoerus > Halichoerus grypus. Next base: position 100,451,480 of record NC_135713.1, read on the forward strand.
CCTGATAGGCTTTGCCAGAGCATGCGATGCCTGGGCTGTGTACATCTACTGTTCACGTGGCCACATCTCTGGGCTCAGTCAGGTGGCCATGGTTTGTGCTGGTCACGGTGATGTCCAGGGGGAGGTGGACTGGGGGGGGTAGGATGAGTGAGCAACAGGTGTTAGAAGAAGTCTAGACAGGAAAGTATCCTTATACCCACAGGAGCATTTGTTTAAAATAGCTCTTTCCCCAAATATTCTTCTGATGGCACCAGGCCCGTCTGTGCTGTGGTTTAAGATCATTTGGCAACTCTCATTCTCGCAATCAGAGAACGGCTTCTGGGGCTATAAAATCATCAGTGAGCTAAGCCAATTAGCTCAGCCAGGAGAGGATTATACGCACCAGCTCTGGTAGCAGGGCAACTTGACACGAGCTGATTTTACAAAGTTTCAGTGTTTTTGTTTGCCCTGTTTTCTACCAGGGCAGTCATAGTTCAATTGGGACTAGGCCCCCGGCAGGTGATCCTTTGGGTGCTTTTTTCATTGCCGGTGGAGAAACGGGGTGAGAAGTATTCACACTCTCACGCTTGGGGTAGTAAGGACAGCAGGACTGTCCTGCAAACATGGGCAATCTGTTTCTATGAAGAGAGTAGTAAAATGCCCCTTTCCCAGTTGGAGGGGGAATTGGATGCTTCCGCAGAACTCAGTCATGAGGGACTAGAATGGGGTCGATCAAGAGTGATGGGGGTCCTGTGGGCACTAGATGGAACCCAGGATGATAATGAGGTTAAAGCCAAGGGGACTGTTCTGTGTTAGTGTAAATTAGCGTTCCAGGTTACATGTGGGATTGTGGATAGATAATGTAGTGTTATTCTGGCATGCAAAGCATAGGTGAATTTGAGAAGCAAGAGCTCAGTTTGTAATTGAATCTTCCCTTCGATCCCCCACCCCCAATAGTTTCTTTTTTTGTTTTGGTCCATGTTATGATAGAGCCTTGAGCTGTGCACAGAAAAAAAAAAAGATAAAAATAAAAGAGTATTGGAGTGCTTGGGTGGCTCAGTCGGTTAAGCATCTGACTCTTGGTTTCTGCTCAGGTCATGACCTCAGGATCATGGGATTAAGTCCCATGTCAGGCTCTGTGCTCAGTGTGGAATCTGTCTGAGATTCTCTCTCTCCCTCTGCTCCTCCCCCTGCTCATGTGCTCTCTTTCTCTCTCTCACACACATAAATAAAATCTTTAAAATAAAATAAAATAGTATAGAAAAGTCCACCCACCTAGAGAAAACTACTGATAACCTTTTGATGCATATTCTTCCAGATCCTTTTCTACATATATGTGTGTAGTGCTTCTTTTTACAGAAATGGAACATGCTCTTGTGTTATCTGCTTTTCCTACTTCTTATATGATTCAATCAGCAGATATTTAATGAATGTTACTATATGCCTCACCCTGGTCTAGACATTAGGGGTAACTTGATGCACAAGACAAAACCCTTGCCCTCATGGAGCTTATGTTCTAGTAAGCATTCTGTAGTGAGCATCTTTTCATATCCATGGATCCATTTATGGAACAGCATTTTGGGGAGCTACATAGTATTCCATGATATAGATAGGCTTTAATCTATTTTTATACTATTGTTGGAAATTCAGATGGTTTGCAACTTTTTGACATGATAAACAATGACTTGATGAACATTCTTATAGCTAATATATGTATATATCCTTATGAGAAATAAAGGCGCTAGTGAAAAATTAATAAGACTAAATGTTCCCTCAGGTAGAGGGAATAAATGTGCACTCCCTGGCTGTGACCTGCAGGCAATTAGTCCCAAAGACACTTGAGCCCAGAGGGTATTGCTGACAGACTTGGCTGACTGTATGGCTTGGGTTGAGGCAGGTGAGTCTGTGTGGATGTCTTTCAGCTGACCCAGATGGACTGCCTGGCAGTGCTAGGACCCCTAGATTTAATTAAGGACATATATGAATTTCAGGAGTCTTTAGAGGCCCAGCTATGCTCATTGCGGTTTTAAAAGATAAAGGTGTGCTGCTCCATGTGATAAGCTAGTGATATGTTAGCAACCCAAAGAAGGGGCTTCCACAGATGAGTTGGGTACAGCCTGCATCTGGGCCTGGACAGCAGGGTGTGCAGAAGGACCAGCTTTCATGGAGGTCTTTTTTTTTTTTTTTGTACTGAGCCCTTGTGAGCAGAATGGGAGATGAAGCAATGAGAGGGAGTGGATCATAGGAACTAAGGGTTTCTTTCACCTGGCTCCCTTACTTAGTAGATAGGCACTCATGGGCTTTAGATTATCCGCATGCTTCCATAGTGTGCTCTTAAGCTCACTGAAGGGAGAGTGTCCATCCCTTTGTTGAATAGTTGGCTGCTGTCCTATAAAAAAGCCCAAAATACAGGAATAATTTTAAATCTTTCCTCTGTTACACCCCTTCTCTTCACCAAATTCTGTGTAATCTCCCAGACAAAATCTCTTGAATCTGTTATTCATGCCCCAGTTCTCTCTCCCTTGAACAAATGCATGAGCTCTCAGGCGTGTCCTTGTTCCCACTTCCCTCCCATCCGTTTCCCACACACTGACCTAAGTTATCTTTTTGACATGAACTTTGCTCTCATCACCACCAAGTAAAGAACTTGAATGGTTCCTGTTAACCTGCGGGTGAAATCCAAACTCTTGAGAGACCGACATGCTGTCTCAGCAGACCTAGGCTACCTGACCAGTTGTGTCCCCAGCCACACCTCACACCTGTTTTCCAGTCATGAACCATGTGCAGTGACGTGGGGGTGACATGTTCCTTCCGGCCCCTGTATCCTTGCACACGCTCTTCCCTTCTGCTAGGGCTTTTTTCCCTCTTTTGTTCCTTGGTATATTCCTGTTCCTCTCAAGGCACCCTCTTCATTGTGACCCGACTGTGTTGTGTCCATCTTTGTATTATAACCTATCGTGCTGCTCATTTACTTGTCTACTTGGGTATATCCTTTCCTGGACTGTGAACTATTGAGGATGAGGACGGGATCTTACTCATTTTTGTATCTCCTATCCCACAATAGGGCTCAACATGTGTTTGTTGCTGAAGGTGGGAGGAGCTGGTACAATCTGGACTGCAAAATGCTTTCTTTGATGTAGATCTAACCAGATAGAATATGATCCCAGGACTTAGTTCTGACTTAAATTTTCAGACATCTTTTTTTTTTTAAAGATTTTATTTATTTATTTGACAGAGAGAGACACAGCGAGAGAGGGAACACAAGCAGGGGGAGAGGGAGAGGGAGAAGCAGGCTTCCCGCTGAGCAGGGAGCCCGATGCGGGGCTCGATCCCAGGACCCTGGGATCCTGACCTGAGCCGAAGGCAGACGCTTAACTACTGAGCCACCCAGGAGCCCTTCAGACATCTTTTTAAAGATTTTTATTCTAAAGGCAATTAATTTTGTTACATAAAGGATGTTTATTAGATAGGGTTGGTTCTTAGGCAGGCTCTCTCAGACACATGATTTGATGCTGCAAACACACATATACAGGTTTTTCAACTAGTAAGTGATGACTCTTGGACTCTAGAGTGTGCTCCTGACTTCTATACTCTAATGCCTGGGGGTGCTGGTATTTTGGGTCCAAGAGAGGGAGTTGTAAATGGAGACAAAGGGAAATGTGGAAAAGAAAAAACCCAAAAAGCCCCCTCATGACCACCCGCGTGTTTATATAGAAGTTAAAAAACAGGCAATTGCTTTCTCTTTCAAAGTCTCAGTTTCCATATTTGTCACATGTGAGTAATAATATTCTCCTTATAAGACAGTGGTAAAGACTGATCGGATAATGTGTTATGTATAGTAAATGCCTAAAAAGTAGCTATTATATATATATATGTATATATTTTAGAATTCCTGGCTTTCTCTTCTTCTCTGTGCTTAGGAATCTGTGAGTGGGCCCTAACAGAAATCTTGGCGGAGGAAAACTCAGGACTGTTTGTGATTTCAATAGGCCACTATTGAATACTCCTTCAGCAGTTTCTGAAGATCTCCATGCCCCTTATGCCCTGTCACTCCTCTTATTTCCTCTATGAAATCCCACAGTCAGATTTTACCTAAAATCTGTTTGCAGATAAGATCTGTGAGCTGATAACCCTTGCTAGAGTTAACAAGTTAAAACTTTTACTTTATACCTCCGTGGGATTGAGTTTTGGGTTCCTTTCCTGGAAGAGGGTTTTTTCTTGAGTAGGCGACCTAGGGCTGCGTTTGGGGAAGTATCTGATGAGGAAAAGATTGGAGAAAGGAAATAATAGAATGAGAGATTCTGCAGAAAACTACACTGGATATAGACATACCATCCAGGGTTGGCTACTTACCTTTCTTCTTCCTGATACCTTGTTCACGATTGTCTCTTGAACTGTTTCTTTAATATTTTAGCTCAACCCTTTGATATAATTCTATTGGTCAATTTATGTTGCTGGTAGTATGTGGAGAGGAGGTATGTCGGGGAAAGGATGAGGAAGAAAGGCCCTTATTATCCTGAATACACATTCTGGAGATGAATTGCTGAGCTCACTGGTCGATGTGGGTCAGGGCACAGCCCAAGGGCAGAACTGATGGAAGATAAGGTGACTTCACAGTGTGGGGGATATGGTTGGTTGAGAACTTCACTTTCCCCAGCTGCTTTTTTTCATTTAAAAATTGTGGTAAAATATACATAACATAAAATTTACCATTTTTAAAACATATGGGTTAGTGGTGTTAAGTACATTCATGTTGTTGTTCAACTAACACCACCTTCCATGTCCAGACTTTTTCATCTTCCCTCTTTACTCTTGAAACAATAATTTCCCACCCCTCTCATTTCCCCTAACCCAGCCCCTGGCGACCACCATTCTATTATCTGCCTCTACGAATGTGACTACTTTAGGTACCCCATCTAGGTGGAATCATACAGTCTTTGTCCTTTCGTGACCGGCTTATTTCACTTAGCATTATGTCTTCTAGGTTCATCCATGTGGTAGCCCCCAGCTGCTTTTAGAAACTGCTTTGGAAACAGGAAAAGGAACAAGTTGACCACTGGCAAGCGGGCCTCAGGCCCTAGGTCTGAGTTCAGAAAGGGGTCTCTGGATGACCGTTTCCCTTTCAAGGAGATTGGTGCTGGCCTTGTTAGCATTTCTTGGATGCTCAGGAAAAAAATCTGCTGACCATTCTCGTTGCCTGCTGCCTTCCCCTTTTCAGGGGCCATTAAAATCCAAAGCAGCCAAGTCTTCCCACTCAAAAGCCTCTGCAGGGTTGGCAGTGAGGCTGGGCACTGTTGGTAGCCAGGACAGACTCTGCTCCTGTTTAGGAACTAGGCCACAATTTACCACGTTTGGTTCCAATTCACATTTTGGAATGGCCTTTCCCTGCCTCTAGCGGCTCCTGCCCCACCATACAATGAGTGACTTCTGTGGTGGGCTGTAGGGAGACTGTCACTTTCTGTGCCGGTCACACTGACAGCCATGTGGGGGGATTGGCAGAACCCGCCAGTGACTGCCAGTCTCCTGGACTGTTGCCTTGTCTACTGCTTGGAAGTCTTGTCATGTCTGATATGGCAGGGTCTGGTTTCTAGAGGAAAGATTCCTCTGGGATTTGGATGAAATCTGGGCTGTCCTGTCCTATCCCCAGAAAAATCTGAGCAAGCAGCAAATGTAATTAATACTTGGTGAATCATGCCCACTGGAGGGTTATCTCCTGACAGCCCAGTGTTCTGAATGGGTAGAACACATGATGTCCGTTGGGTGCTAGCCATGCTTGCTAATGAAGAATTCACTTTACTTATTTTGGCCTTGGGGTTAGTCAAGGATAGAAGCCCGGAAATAAGGTGGTGCCCTAAAAGCTGCCCCCTGCATCTCTCATTGCTTTTCTTCCTCCTCCTCCAGGGGATTCCTCTCAATTCTAACTTGCTTTGATATATTTTAACTTCTGAGTAAGACAATTCTTTTTTTTTTTTTAAAGATTTTATTTATTTATTTGACAGAGACACAGTGAGACAGGGAACACAAGCAGGGGGAGTGGGAGAGGGAGAAGCAGGCTTCCCGCGGAGCAGGGAGCCGGATGTGGGGCTCGATCCCAGGACCCTGGGATCATGACCTGAGCCGAAGGCAGACGCTTAACGACTGAGCCACCCAGGCGCCCCTGAGTAAGACAATTCTTAACATTTTTTAAATTAAAGGATAACACATATGAAAAAAGTACACAGATCATAAGCAAACAGCTTAATGAATTTTCCCATGTAAAACCCACATAACATATAGATCAAGAAACAGAATATTCTCAGTGCCCCAGAAACCTCCTCCTGTCCCCTTCTCAGGAAGGGAAACCACTACCTGACTTTTAATATCCAAATTAGTCTTGCCTGTTTTTTGAATTTGAACTTTGCCTGCTTTTGAAATCACCAGTGTGCATACATTTTTGTGTCTGGCTCGTTTGACTTAACATCATGCCTGTGAGATTCATCTGTGTTCTTGTATATAGTTGTAGCTCATTCATTCTCGTTGCTGTATAGCATTCCACAATTCATTTGTCCATTCTATCAGCTCTGTGCTGAGCCGTATTGGAGACCATGACAAAGGGAAAATTCAGTAATACAGATCCTGCCTCTTTTTTTTTTTTTTTTTAAGATTGTATTTGCTTGTTTGTTTTTTAATTCATTTATTTACTTATTTATTTATATAGAGAGCACTAGCAGGGGAAGGGGCAGAGGGAGAGAGAGGATCTCAAGCAGACTCCCCGCTGAGCAGGGAGCCCGATGCAGGGCTTGATCCCAGGACCCTGAGATTGTGACCTGAGCCTAAATCAAGAATCGGGTGCTCAACCAACTGAGCCACTCAGGTGCCCCATTTTGTATTAATTTTGGTTGAAAAAAGATTGCATTAAAATATTGTTTATCTTGACTATGAGCTTTTTTGGCATCCCTTTAAATTTTGCTCCTGAGGTGAATGCTTCACTTACCTCACTCTGGTCCCAGCCCTGTCTGCTATCGATGGACACAGCAGACTATGAATAGTGTTGGCAACTATGAATTTCTTGGCAACTATGAATAGTGTTGCTCTATTCCTGGACATGTTTCATGGTGAACATATGTACGCATTTCTGTTAAGTGTATACCTAGGAGAGAAATTTCTATAGGCAACTTTTTTTGATGGGAGGATTGAATGGAGGGCCAGGGGGCCTTTGTTTTCCCTTCCACATACCAGCTTTTCCTTCCAAAGTTGTTTTGAGGATGTATTCAGCCTTAGTACATATGTAAGGCTGAATGTGTCTTAGTACATGAGGTTGAGTGTTGGCAAGAGAGGATAAGCATGAGGCATTGGCATGTGCGTCCATCAGAGTAGAGGAAGCCAGGTAACCTATGATGTGTGAGTATTTTGGAGAGCACAGTGCGGGCCCCTTCCTAGGGAGAGTCCTCAGAAAGAAGGTTCCCTGAGGCTAATTGGTTAAGTTTTGGTCTCAGTTAGCTAGTTCCAAGCCTTAAATTGGGTATCTTTCCATTTTGCCATATTCTCTACAAGTTACTGTTTCTTGTAAGTTTGAGAGAACTTACTAATAAACCATTTTAGGAATGTAATCATTCAATATGCGTCTTTAAACATTTTCCCATGGATATTGGCCTATTCATATTTTCTGCTTTTTTGTGAGGTGACTTTTTCTCAGAAAAGGTCCATTTCATTAAGATTTTCAAATGTGTTAGTACATCATTAATTTCTTCCCCCTTAAAAATATTCTCTCTGATATTATAGTCCTTTTTTTCATTCTGATGATTGTGTGTGTGTGTATGTGTGTGTGTGTGTGTGTATGTGTGTGTCTATGGAGTTTTTTCCCCCTTATTCTTGAGTTAATAAAGGATATTAATCCTTTGCAAATATTTCTCAGGGTTTTTGTTATTTTTAAAAATATGTTTTTGACCAACAAAATTTAGAAATTTTATTTGATGAAGGGTTTTAATTTTTTCCTTTGTGACTACTTCCACTGTGTTTTGAAATTCCACCCCATTTCAACATTAATATTTATCTATTTTAAAATTTTCTAATATTTTTATTCTTTTATACTTAATTATTTGGAAGTTTCTTGATCTAAGGTAAGTATTTAACTTGTTTTTCCACCAAGACCCTGGCTATTTTTAACATTATTACTATTTTTTTACATTCCATACTTTTTCTGTTGGTTTATATAATTCCTTTATTATATGCTACATCTTACATATACAGGTATTTATGATTTAATGCAGTATATGTGTTCCTGAAAGACCTCTCAATCTACAAAATGGTGCACTAAAAATAAAAGGATTTATAAGGAAAATCGGTTTAGAGGCTAGCCACTAAAAGCCTAGACTACTTCATAACAATGTCATTATAATTATCATAAAAATTCTAGCATAGTTAAACCAAGCTGGCATTTGTATCCATTGTCATGGGCAGTCCATCACGTTCAGCTGTAAACCTCAGGGCTTTTGAGACACATGTCTTCGGGATATTACTACAATAGAGACAAATTTATCAAAATTAAAATCTGATAAAGGGTATAGCCTTAAAAAATCAGTTTTATTGGCTTCTTTTTTAAACACAAGGCAAATGACATTGTAGTTTTTGCAGCCTCACCAAAATTGTGGTGATGTTGAAGACATGGTAGTTCTGGAAGCCATTAAGGCAACCAAGAATCTCAATAAAAGAAGACACTTCTGCCGAATTTTCAACTGTTTTCTTATGTTCTATGTATATTACTAAGACTTTCCCCTTTGTGATTTGTTTTATCTGAAGATGTCTATTTTATTGTCCTCCTTACTCTAATGACCAGCTCCTAAATTTTTGAATTGTATTGATCTTCTCTTTTGTTGGTTCTTTGATTACTGTTCTTTACCTTCATTTTAGTTTATTAGGTGGCTGTGGCATTTAAAACATTTTAAATTACTCAGCTTAATGCTTAATTCATTTATTTTCAAGCTGTTTTGTTTAATAAGTATTATACTTAAGGCTATGGATTTGCCTTTGAGCACAGCTTTGGCTATAATAATTTTTGATATTTAGTATTCTCACTATTTAAAAAATAGTCACTGTGCTCTCCCATTTTGACTTTATATTACTTAGGAAAGTTTTTTTTTTTCTTTTTTTTCAATTTGTAAGTGTATAATGGCATTTTACATTGAATTTTTTGGTTCATTTTGGGCATTACTGCTTTCTAGATTTTATGGAGTTAGTCTTTGTATGCTAATTATGCCTTCATTTTATTAAGCAAAATTGGACAAAAAATTTGAGCAAATCTTTACTTTTATGTATGCTTACAAAAGCATAGAATGTATTCCAGAACTGTCCTATCAAGGCATGAACAAATTATCCAGCCACTCCTAACTCACTGGTTGAGGATCAGTCCTGGGCATTAACACCCTGACTGATGGGTGGAGCACCATCCCCTGGCCCACAAATGCCTGTACATGGTGAGATGCAGGAAACTGTTGGGATGTATGGGGACAGTCCTTAGAAGGCTGAGGGCGTATTGTAAGGGTACTGATGGGGTCTTGTAGGCTTCCCAGTGGTCCTGAAGGTTAAGTAAGAGGCAGCGGTTGGAAGTGGCAGCAAAGAGGTAGGACTTTCCAGACAAAATGAACAGAATGTACAAAGATTCTGGGGTAAAAAGAAAGTATGATAAATTCAGTAACTTATGATGAAGCTTTTTTGAATGTGATGGGTGTTTGTGGAACAGAGAGGGCAAAGAGGAGAATGTTTAGAGAGAGGTTGGGGAGCGGGCACAGGCCAGAATATAAGAGCTTTATCTGCCACATTAGCCATTTTGAACTTCATTCTGATGGCAAAAGGGAATATCTGAAGAGTTTTAAATAGACGAGTGGTATGATTAGATTTACATTTTTAGGAAGATTACTCTGAATGCCGTGTGGAAAATAGATTGGAGGGTAGGAAGATTAACATCATGAAAGACACTTAGGAGAATGTTGAAGTAACCCAGGTGAGAAATGATGGTGGCTAAACTCAGGTAGTGCTAGGCAGGATGGAGAGAAGTGCTCGGTTGACATAATGAACAGGGCTTGGATGGGAATGGAGGGGTGGAAGGTGGGGGAAGGCAGAATATGAATGGACAGGATGATGAAGGAGAGAAGAAAATAAGGAATATGATTTCCAAGTGTCTGACTTGGGGATCTGTCATTCCTTAGGATGGGAATATAGTAGGATGATAGATGTGGGAGTTTTGAACATTTTAAGATTGAGGGGTGAGTAGATGATTCAAGGGGGTGATATTTAATAAACAATAGGATCAAAAGGTCTTGAGTTATTTTGATAGATCTGATCTGCAGGTTTAGATTTAGGGGTGGTCAGCCTAAAGACAATAGTTGAAACAGTAAGATCAAGTGTGATGGCCCTGGGAGAATATATAGAATGAGATTTATGAGAGGAACAGGAAAAAAGCTGTGGAAACATGAACCCTACCAGGGCTGCCATTTAAAATGTGTATTGCTTTTTCATCTGGCCATGAATGAACCTCCTGTCTCCTGTCAGAAAATGGCACACAGAAAGGTGGGTAGCAAGCTGCATGCACGTGCGTGCCTGAGGCCAGGTTTTCCTGATTAAAGCTCTCCTTGGGTTTGCGGTGTTGCATCTGTGGCTTTCCTTGGCATGACCTTTTATTTTGAGAGAACGTTTTTGGAGTGACTGATCTTTTCTTCTCGTTCCTCCTCTAGTTCAGCCTTATGCTATAATATTTATATTGGCCACTTGCCTTTCTTTTACAAGTTGGGACTAGTTGTATCCCCATAACCATCTTTCCCCCTCTGTTTTAGAGAAATAAAAAATGAAAAGGCCAGGTTTAAAGCAGAGAGTTTGCCAAAGATGTGTCTTTCTTTTGCTGACATGAGAGAGAAAGCCCACCTATGACAGATCAGCCCATTCCTAAATCTCCCTGCACCTTGGCCGTCTTGGCTATGGGGGAGTGAGGGTGGTTCCCTGCCCCCACTTTGCTTCAATAATACCATTTTAGCCCTTCTCTTTGGTCAGTGAAATTCATTTTCCAACATGAACTGCAAATCGTGAATTATTAATAGCCTCCCCAAGGTATTCCACTGGCTTAATCTGGTCCTGCCCTGTGTAAATTTGTTTTGATTCTTCTCATTTAGAAGAAACTTTTGCCATCATTGAGACCAATACATATTTGCATTAATGCGTGGATCTCTTTCCCAACACATCCTAAGCTGCTCATTCAATCTTTAGAGGAGACTGCTTGTTGAAAATCCTCCATTTTCCCCTGACTATGCTTTTGTTTTGTACTTCAGAGTCATGCAGAGTAATTCTCATGCCTATTCCAAAAGACAGGCTTTCAAATATTTAAATTCAAATATTTAAACTCCTTTATGGTGGTCCCCTCTCATTTTCCCTCCCCTTTCCTCCCTCAAATTACCCTGCTCTTCTCTCCTACAAGATTTACATACGGCATGTCCAACTTAGTCACTGTTTTTTGGAGTTAATCAAACCAAATTTAAGTCTTTCTATTTAAGTTCTACACTTTAAGGGGGAATTTAATAAATTAAAGTGATCACACTTAAAGCTCTATTTGGGACACCACATTTCTATGAATGTAGCATGAGATCCATTTGTTTTATTTGCAGCCAATTCACACTCTTGCCTTATATTCTGTTGCCTATCAAATAAAACTTCATATTCATGAGAACTACCATCTTCCTTATCCAGCAATTGTGTGGAGGATCTTATATTTCTTCTAGTTAAGTGACATCTTGCTAGACCTAGCCCATTGTTTCAGTTTATCCTTTTTTGAATCTTGATTCTGTCCCACAAACCATTAGCAATTAACCTCAGGATCTTTTCATATGCACACTTGCACACTATTTCCTCTTTCAAATCATTCGTTACAATAGAAGCTGTTTAGAAAAATGCCAAGGAAGGAAAACAGCAGCAAATTGCCAGACGTCTTTGTCTACATTGACATTACTCTATTAGTTAATACCCTTTGGTTAATATATAACTTAGCTAAAGCTTAGTTAGGTTAGGCTGCATTAATAAACAACCCTGAAATCTTAGTACCTTCCAACAAGGAGAGTTTATTTCTCACTCACAATTTATGCTGACTATTGTTCAGCCCCGTGGCTCTGCTCCATTTGTCTTCATTTGCAAGGCCAGGAAGAAGGAGAAGTACCAATCTGTGATACACTTTTTCATGTCAAAGGGAGAAAAAGAGATATTGCTAATCCACACACAATGGTTCTTAAAGCTACTGCTCGAGTGTGGATGTGCCACATTCCCTCACACGCTATTGGCCAGAGCAAGTCACATGACCAAGCCCAATATCAATAGGATGAGGGTACGTACTCCTTTTATAGGAATGTTCTACAAGTATGGCAATGAGTGGCAGTGAATAATTAGAAATAATTAACAATCATTTGGTAAAAATATTTAATATTTATGTCAGTTCCAAAATGTTTTTTTAAACCTTTTTTCCTTTCTCTCTCTCTCTCTCTTTCTTTCTAAAGATTTTATATTTTTATTTGACAGAGAGAGAGAGCACAGCAGGGAGGGGCAGAGGGAGAGGGAGATAGAGTCTCAAGCAGATTCCCCACTGAGCGAGGAGGCGACATGGAGCTGAATCTCACGACCCTGAGATTCTGGGTCAACCTGAGCCGAAACCAAGAGTTAGTCGCTTAACCGACTGAGCCCCCCAGGCACCTCTGATAGATGTTTCTAAGGGCTAAGATGGGAATTGGCTCACACGTATCTCTCCCACTCACATCCCATTAACCTGTATTATCAATCTGGACCCATGAGAGCTGATAATTAAGCAGAGCACTAGATATTCACTGAACATTAATAGTCTCTGTCACAAAGTTAAAATTATTATCACCCCCTTTTTTGTAGATGAGAAAACTGAGGTGGAGAAAATTTAATGACTCTCCCTTGGGCACCTCTATAGTAGTGAAATAGATCGCATTTGAACCTAGACAGTCAGGTTTCAGATCTGGGCTCTTAGCAACTGACCTAGACTGCCTCTCATCTTTTATCATAATTAGCTAGGTTATGATATATTGACTATGCTGGCATCCAGCCACATTTATCCATTTTGTCAAAAACATCATAAAAACCTTTTAGACTCTTCTATTGAAATCCTGATATACTGGAAATACCATGATCATAATCCTATGAAAAAAACATGCAATAAACCTGGTACAGCAGGATTAATTATCAGCGATTACTGTTTCTGTTTGTTTGTTTGTTTGTTTGTTTCCTGAGAGATTGGCACTTTTGGACCCCAAAGGTCCACAAGGACGGGGACAATGGATATCTCTGAGGAAACTAGAGGAGCAGATTTCCCACCTGCACCCCAATGCCCTACTCTACTTGTCTCACATCTTGGTTCTATAAATGACCCAGGGATCGTGGAGTAATCTCAGAAAGCACTGAAGTTAAATTTTTCCATTAGCCTGGAAGTGAGGGCTCAGACTGAGAAATTCAGGAGTTGTGAAAAATCAAGAAAGTTAAATTTCTGGAGTTTGTGGACTGAGATGAATAGCTATTACATACAAAAAAAATCTGGAATATTGCCCATGTGGTGCTCAAATCCACCATTCTCATGTCCGTGGATTCTCTTTCTTTCCTGTGCTTAAAAATGGCACTAGCTTGTCCAACACCCCTCCTGTGGTTTTCTGTGGATCATCACTAATTACTGATTATGACCCAGCCATTTCATCTGCAGATTTTCACAAAGAAGTTTGTGGTGTGTCAGAGCCAGGGAACGTAACTGTTCTGCCTATTTAGGTAATATCTCATGACTCTTCATTTACTGTGGGTTTAAATTCCTTCTTGGTCACCATTTCCAGATGATCTCTTTTGATAAGCTGGAAGCAAAATTGAAGCTGGAGAGTCATGGTTTCTGACTGTCCTTCATTAGCCCAGCAAGAATCTCAGCTTTAGCCTAAAGAGTAGTCATCCTAGAAGTTAGATATGAGCTTGCATGCCCAAAATCTTGGGGAGCCAGTGTGACGGTGTTCTTTATTTGAAGATCTGAGGATCTTCCAGGGATAGAATTAACAAAAGTAAGAGGGACATGACAGTGGAGGCCAGGAAGTTGGTCCAAGGAGAATGAGCCAGTTATCAAAAGGAGAGGAGATTCTGAGCATGGTTCCCCATGAGTCGTTACAGTTGTCCTCTGGCCTAGCTCTCCCCCCAAATTGTGCCCACACCCAGGGTGAGAAGGCTGTCACAAAAGCAAGCAAAGCTGAAAGGGTCATTTCTTGGTAGCTCTTGTGGGCCTTTGAGAGTGTAAGCTCTGAGCACGGATGTTGTCAGCAGTAGAGATGTTGACAGAAGTGATGGTTTTTTAAGCAACATCAGTGGCTGCTGCCTCTGGTTCTGACCATGACCGAGAAGTCTCCGCAGAGAACCAGAGCAGGAAAGGAGAAAAATGGCAGTTACAGCAGTGAATACTGGATAACTTTGGGTCGTATGAAAGGAACTTCCGTGGGGCGTGTGTGTCTATTAGCTGTCCTGCACAATGGGTGGGGTTGAAGCCAGAGAAAGAGTGTGTCCATTATTACTATCCTATTGTATTCCCATGTGTGTGTGTGTGCTGGGAAATACAAGTTGTATTAGTTTTAATCCATTTGCCTCAAATAACACATACACCTTTCTTGAGCTTTTCAGTGTAAACATGAGGAAAATGGTTCTTTTCCTTGTCCTTCCATACAGTGCAGGCCTCAGGTCACTTTGGGTTCCACTTCCTGACCAGAGACTGGAGCCTCTTTGCCAGTCTTTCTTATTCATCTTTGGGTGTGTCTTCCATCTTCTGAATGATCTCTAATGGCCCCAGTGTATTAGCAAGTTCCTTTTGTATCCATATTGTCCTTGGTAGTCATCTTTTTTTTTTATTTTACATTTTTTAAATTTTATTATGTTATGTTAATCACCATACATTACATCATTAGTTTTTGATGTAGTGTTCCATGATGCATTGTTTGCGTATAACACCCAGTGCTCCATTCAGTATGTGCCTTCTTTAATACCCATCACCAGGCTAACCCATCCCCCCACCCCCCTCCCCTCTAGGACCCTCAGTTTGTTTCTCAGAGTGCATAGTCTCTCATGGTTCGTCTCCCCCTCCGATTCCCCCCCTTCATTTTTCCCTTCCTACTATCTTCTTTTTTTTTTTTAACATATAATGTATTATTTCTTTCAGAGGTACAGGTCTGTGATTCAACAGTCTTACACAATTCACAGCGCTCACCATAGCACATACCCTCCCCAATGTCTATCACCCAGCCACCCCATCCCGTCATCTTTTTTCCCTTTTTTTCTCTCTCAGGCTGTGAACTTGATTTTCTTGCTCCATCTTCTTTTTTTCTTTTTTTTAAATTTACCATTGAAGTATAATTGATATACAATGTTATATTAGTTTCAGGTGTATAACATGTTGATTCAAAAATTCTGTACATTACTCTGTGCTCACCACGATAAATCTAGTCACCTTCTGTCACCATACAGCGTTATTAAAATATTACTGACTCTTCCCTATGCTGCACCTTTCATCTCTGTGACTTATTTATGTATGTATTTATTTTAAAGATTTATTTATTTATTTTAGAGAGAGAGAGAGAGAACAAGAGCATGAGCGGGAGGGGCGGAGGGAGGGGAAGGGAGACTCCCAAGGAGACTCCCCACTGAGTGCGGAGCCTGATGTGAGGCTCAAGCTCATGACTCGGAGATCACGACCCGAGCCAAAACCAAGACAGTTAAGTGACTGCGCCACCCAGGTACCCCATCTGTGACTTATTTTTATTTATTTTATAACTAGAAGTGTGTACTTCTTAATCCCCTTCACTTATTTCACTCTACCCACCCACAACCATTAGTTTGTTCTCTGTATTTATGTCTGTTTGTTTTTTTGTTTTTTTGTTTGTTTTGTTTTTTAGATTCCTCATATAAGTGAAACCGTATGGTATTTGTCTTTCTCTGCCTCACTTATTTCACTTATATTGCTCCATCTTTTAAAAGAATTAACTTTTAAAATGTTTTCCTCTAATTATGAAAGTATTAACTTTACATTGTAGAAAATGTGAAAGTAGAATCATAAATAAGGAAAAATTACCATAACGTCCAGAGATAATTAGTGTTAACACTTTGATGTCTTTTTAGACATTTTTCTATGCATAGCTATACAAAGAGTATATGTGTGTGTGTGTGTGTGTGTGTGTGTGTAAATATATGCCTATAGTGACAAAATTGGTATCACACCACACAGGACATTTTGTAAACTTTAACCTGCCAATATATCATGATTCTTTTTCCATGGCATTTATTCTTCCAAAAAATTATTCTTAATGATTACACATGTTTTAAACTTTTGATTCATATGGTTAATTTGCTTTCTGAAAAGGAGTTGATAATGCATACCCTCTCCAGTCATCTTTAACATCACCAGTTTTCCTGCATTCTTACTAACACAAAATTTTTTTAAATTTCTGCTAATTGTCTAGGTAAAACCTGGAGCCCTATTGTTATAATTTGCATTCCTTCGATCACTAGTAACACTGAACATTTTTCCTGTCTGTGGCTATTTTTGTTTTTCTGTCACGAGTTGGTTGTTTGCGTCTTGTCATGCATTTGTAATGGTCTTGTTGGAGTTTAATTTTTCAGACATTTCCTAATCCTCTTGCTCCCTCTTCTCTACCAAGAGTTTCAGACAATGTGATCATGCTGGTATCTACTTATCTGAGGATTTGGAAATCTGCCTTCCTAAAGCCTGTGGCACATCTGACTGTACCTAGCCACTGCCTCCCTGACAATCACACAATTAAGTGGCCTGGCCACTTCCCTTAAGTTTAATTTGCCTCCTGACTGATCATATCAGGGTGGTTTGCCCCACTCTCTCAATGTCACGGTTAGTGTGGGGTTGACATCATTGTCCCAGCAATGCCAGTAACCTGAATAAAGGAGAGGAAGGGAAAAATCCTTGAAGGAGGGTGGATGTGGGGCAGTGGGCTACATCTCAACAGAGTACAGGAAAGATCATAACTGGTGGCCCTTTGGGTGTATACAAAGTCATGCACAGAGTCCTAAGGATGTATTTGCAGACAGCCGGCTGAGTCAGGCCTCTGTTAAGTTGAACATGGTATTGTGCTTCAGGGAATTTTGATCAGAGACCAGGATCTTATTCCAGAGGTGAGGACAGAGATAAAGTTCAGAGCTTTGGTCGTGATGAAAAGTTAGTCCAGGAAAGATGGTGGACAAAGAACAGGACCTGGATCCTGGGTTAGAAATAGGGCATCTTGGCAGACTAAGGTGGGGCTGGGTCTCTTCCTGTAAGCAGCCAGTGTTGAAAAAAAGGTCTTCCTAGTAAGCAAGGAAGCCACGACCTGTCATGTTGAAGGGGCAATGGTGGGGGAAGGCTGAGTCTGAGAGGGGGAACACCATAAGGTTAGAAGTTGGCTGGAATTGAATGGAGTGGGGACTAAGAGCAAGAAAGTCGTTTTGAACTCACACCATCCTCCCCACTGCCATGGACTCCCTCCTCGCTGACCCAGCCCCATTGCTTACTCCTGTCTAACCTTCTACTGTGCCCTCTAAACCTGATTTTATTTTAAATGAACTTTTCTATATCCTAGACTTCTTACAGAACATTCTCTTCACCTTTTTCTTTAACTGAAATTTATTCTTCCCTAGAACCCGCTTCCTCAGTGGCCCTTTTGAGGAAGTACTTTATATTCCACACATCAGTAGGCCAAGGGATGTGTTTGTGTTTCTTCATGTCCCACGAAACCATTTCTCTTGGATCTTCATGCAAAAGTCTCTTTTCCTTTGAAATTTATGCGGTCTAGCTATGCTGCTTCCCCTGTTCCTCGTCATGAATGTTGGCTTACCCAACATTTATGAGGGTTTTGGAACCTAGCTGATAGGTTTATTTTTCACTCCATTTCCTGATTGACTTCAATTTCCATTTCCACCAGAAATTATTTAGCCTCTTTGACTCTCATGACCTTCACCTCTACTGTACTTAAGATGCCCACTCTCGTGGTCTTTTCTACTTCTGTTGCCAGGGTTCTGAGTGCTGCTGGAGAGAATTGCACAATTTTGCAGTTGGTCCGACTCAAGGTGTCTGACATTAACCAGGCCCCACCTCGGCTCGTCAGTCTTTCCACTTGCCCCTGGTCAGCTTTCTCTCCCACATCCTATAATGGCTATTCCAAGTCCTCTCATCTCCTCAAGTTGTCTGCTCTAAGCCCTCCACCTTCTATCTAAAGAGATGCCCTTTTTTTCTATCTCAGAGGGAAGACTGAGGTCATCAGTTGTGACCTTACTCATTCTTCTCTTTCCTTTCTCACCTGTGAACTTATCCTTCACTCTAGTATCCAAATAAAGTGTTCCTCTGAACATCTATTCTCCTGTTTAAAGGCAATTCTCCCTCAGTGCTTTATATCACACATTCTCTTCTTTTTCCCTGGAGTTGGTCCATACATTATCCTCACTCCATTCTGTATCTTTATTCTTTCTCTCTGCATGCATTCCTTTTCTTGGTACATAAATAAATACCTGTCTCTTTCTTCTTAAACATCCCTCTCTGCATACCACAACTTCTTACTTCCCAGCCAAATGTTTTTAAACTATTGTCCCTGTTAGCTTGACTTCCTCATCCTCCTTTGCTCCTCAGATCTCTGCAATCTGTCTTCCTACCACAGTATTCTATGGAAGCATCTCTTACAGAGATTACCAGTGATTCAGTTAACAAATTCACTGGGTACTTTCTGAACTTAGATTACACGCTTTCTTCTGTATTTGACAGCGTATTGATCATTCCTTTTTCTTGATGTTTTTTCCTTTGGTTTCCATCACATCACTCTCTCAGCTCTCTTTGTACTTTCTGGACCATCATTATCCTTTATTCTATCCTGAGGAATTTTCTTTCAGATGCTCCCAAAGTTTTTGTTCTTATTCTTCTTTTGCCATTCTACTCACTTTATTTATTTATTTTTAAAGATTTTATTTATTTGAGAGAGAGACACACACACACACAACATGAGTGGGGGGAGAGGCCGAGGGAGAGGGAAAAGCAGGCTCTCCGCTGAGCAGGGAGCCCGATGTGGGGCTCAATCCCAGGACCCTGGGATCATGACCTGAGCCGAAGGCAGACGCTTAACCATCTGAGCCACCCAGGCGCCCCTTGTTTTTAGTTTTTATGTGCATGAAATGACCATTTATTTCTTATAGTAAAAGGAAGTGAGAATTTCTGTGCCTGATGAAGTCCCCCTCTGCTTTGTTGAAGGAAGAGGAAAAGGTAAAATGAGGTGTCTGTAAGCTGTAGTTTTGATTATTCTATAGAGATAGTTCCCTTTTTGTTTCCACCAGAGTGGCAGTTTGTTTTTACTATTGTCTACATCTTGTTCTACACCATGTAGTTGTGAGAAGCCTAGGTTCCTTGTCCTGAGCAGGTGGCCTCATTTCTATAATCAGTGGTTCTCAAATGTTAGAACGTAAAATAGTCACCTGAGAAGGGTTTTTGGTTTGTTTGTTTATTTTTGTTTTTGTAGAGTAACGGACCCAATCCATGAAATTCTAGGCTTCAGGTGGGGCTTAGAAATCTGTGTTTTCAGAAGCTTCCAAGGTATTCATGATAAAAGTGGTTCTTAGGCCACATTTTGAGAAACACTATTCTCTAACATGTTGGAGCTGTCAGTTGCTCTTTGCCACCTTCTTCAGCTATTGAAGATCTCTATCACTGAAAGACCCATTTAATTGAGATGCCAGTGTATTTTGGGGCTTGATCCTTAAGATTTGCATGTATAAATAATACTGGTGACCATATTTACATGTGTCCAAAATAGCCTTCTACTGAGCTGTGTTTTTCTTATAGAAGACCCAGTTTGACTCCTTGGAGATGGAATTATTTACAAATTTTCAATGAATTGACTGGTAAAGACAAAACCATAGTTCTTAACTTGTTCACTGGGAGAATGGAACAGTGCTGTTTGGATTTTGAGCACAAGCAAACTATTATCTTCCCATTCCATTGCAGAAGAGCAACACAGAAATGTGGAAGTTTTCCTTGCTGAGTGTTTTCAGCCTAGGCTTCAAAGGCATCTTCCTCAGAACAGGCAGATGATTGGTTAATCAATAACAGGTGCTTGCTTATTCTGTGATTTGCTCTTCTAAGACCAGTGCTATATATTATTAGTATCCTGGCCAAGACAGTGTTTACATTTCTCCCTCTCTTCCTCTGAACCTTTGTGTCTAAAAGGTTTTTCTTGCTTGCCAATGGTAGAACTTATATCTAAAAACAAAGGAATTATTCACAACTTCTTGTATTTTTGCGGGTTTTATAGGCAAGAACTTTACAAATGCCGAAGAGCTCACTAACAACAACATTAAGGCAGGCAATGCTCATAAACTTTACATAACCTCCCCAATGACAACACAGCGAGCCATTAATCAGCCTCTAAGATTTCACTGTTTCTTTTTAGTTGCTTCTCTTTCCTTCTCCAAATGTAAAAGACCTTTCATGCGACTACTTCTCATGACTTTGCTGATATTCAAATGACAACCAGTCACTTCTGTTGTTTGGTAATTGTGAATAATGCTGAGCTTTACCAGGGATGTTCAAAGTGGGGCTGCATGGCTCCAGAATGTCTTCTGTTTTCTGCCTCCAGCAAAGACCTTTCAGGGGTCGGCAGGAGGGGACTGCAGGGGATAAATGTGCAATAGCATAGATTAGTGAGGCTTCCCATTCATTATAGGATTTCCCATTAGTGATGTTTCAGGCAATGTAGAATTGAAAGGTCGAACATGATTGTTGTTTGAAGCATGTAATTAGGAGCCAGGCAGGAGTTGTATGTGTGTGACTCTGGTCAAGGGAATATACTGCCCTAGAATAGCCTAGTGGTTGAGAGAACAGAGTTTGGAGTGGAAAAAAAAAAAAAAAAAGGTTGGGTTTCCTATCTTAGCTCTGCCACTTATTAGCAGGAAACTTTGAGCACACTGTTGAAGTGCTCTGAAAAATCTACAAAGTGGGGTTAGCAATTCTTATAGCCACCCTATGAGAGAGAAATATTATCAGTCTCCTCTGGCAAGGAGTTGTTGTGAGGGTCAACAGCAACTAGCAGCTAACACCCTTTTATTCATGCTTTCATCCAACAAATTTGTAGCAGGGGCTGGAACCGGAGTGGTGAGCATGAAAAAGAAAATCACCAGCCCCCTGGAGTTTACACGCTAGTTGGGGCGAAACAGACCATACACGAACTAATATTCAAGGTAATTACAAATTGTGATTTATGTTATAAAGGGATGAACCAGCTGATGTGGCAGACATAGAGCAGAGCAGGAAGGTCCATGTAGCCTGGTTGGCAGCCTGAGCTCGGAACAAAGGCTGAGAATACCTGGGGGGCTGAGAATACCACGTCTGATAGAGCATTCCCTATGCTGAGTCCTTAGAGCAGTCTCCTAGTTTTCACAAACCCCTGTGAGGCAGGTAGAATTAGTACCAGGATTTTTCAGATAAGGAAATTTGGGTCTAGAAGATGGAATATACTGCCCAGGGTCACAAACTGATAGGTCAGCAGGGCTGGGATTCAGAGTCCAAAGCCCAAGGTTATGATCGTGATATGTCAGGGATGGTGCTTCTTAGAGGAGGGAAGGTAGCTGGGGATCACCTCGCTCATGCAGCCATTGATGAGGGCAAAAAGGCCAAGAGAGCAATGTGACCTGCTAGGGTGGTGAGGACATGATGGGAAACCTGGTCTTCTGCTCTTGCATCCAGTACCTTTCTCACTGCTCACCACTGTCAAACGGTTTGCAGTGTAAGTCTTCGTGACCCAGCCAGTTTCCCCATTTGATTCAACTTTCTGATAAAGAGAACAGTCGGCTGATTTTTGGAGTCCTAAAGCGTACATTGGTTTCTTGAAAGCTACATCGATTTGCTATGTTTTGTTCTAACACACATTCTTGTTTTCGTTTTCTTTTAAAATCCTATATGCACATTAAAAAAAGAAATTGAATCCGTGTATGAAAGAGCATTTAACAAAAAGTCTTTTCCTACCAGAGATATCTCCCCATCCCTCACCTCAAATTTTCTCCTAAAGGTAACCATTATTAGCATTTCGTGTGTGTCTTTCTAGAAATATTCCATGAACATGCAAGCATATATACGTATATATCATTTTTTTGTGTAAGACATAATGTACCATTTGTACCACAATATCCGCACCTTACTTTTTTCACTTAACATTAGATGTTAAAGCTTTTTCCTTGTCATCAATGCAGAGTGGATTCATTCTTTTTAAAGGCTACACAGCATTCCATTGTATGAGCAAACCTAAATATATTCATTCCATCCCCAATCAACCAGTATTTAGGTAGTTTCCAGTCTTTTGTGATTGCAGCATGTTTCAGTGATCATCTTTGCAGAGATATTTTTCTGCATACATGCAAGTCTATCTGTGAGATATACTTGTAGTGGAATGCCTGTGTCGAATGGTATACAGATTTTATATTTTGATAGGTTTGCCAAATTGTTCCCTGATGGGTGGGACATGCCTTTTAACAACTGTGTTTAAGAGTATCATCTTCAAGCTGGGCAACTGGTTGACGAGCAGTCCTTTTTCCTGTGAAGCCAGCCTACACTGCCGGGGAGCTTTTGGGGAAGCCTTCAGATTTCTCTGCTCTGGATTACCCTGGGCACCCTCCTCTTTCCAGAGTGTTTACAACTGAGGCTGTAGACACCCAAACACCAGCGAGCACCTGAACTCCCTCCTCTGTGCTTGGTTTTAGAGCCTCCCCGTGCCCCCTTCTCTGAGTTTTTGGCTTAGCTGGCCCCAGTTCCTGAACATGTATTTCTCTGTGTCCCATCCCATGAGGCATGGCTTCTGGCAACTGGCCTGGCCTTTGGGTCCTCGCCAGGCTTCCTAGTTACAAGGTCTAAGAAGTGTGAGGAAGAAGGAGAAGAAGGGGGAGGAAGGGAGAGATGGAAGGGTGGGGGGCGAAGAGAGAGAGAAGAGAGATTGGATGTCAACTTTCTTGTTTCTGTTTTCATAAGCTCCCTCTCTTCTGGGTGTGTTTGCTTTAGACTTTGAACTGTAAAGGAGACCTTGGGCCACCAGGTCCTGTCATTTTAATCCATTCATCAGCAGGGTCTCAAGGATAGGCTGCATCACTGCTGTTCTTGCTGATGTTTAAACCCATAGGGAATGAGAGGTGGAAAAGATCTGAAAAAACATGGAATCCAGTGACTTCCCAAGTGTTCTCCTTGGGGAGGGATGGTGGTCCATGGGAGGTGCCTCAGCAGTTTCTGCGGGGGGTACTGAGGGTCATGACCTGCAGTGGGCAATGTGGGGGGTGGGGTCAAGTTCTGGGCTACTTAGTTTCGTTTTAACCAGAAAGATTTTGATACAGTTTGTATTATTGGACTTTGGTGTAATATTATATTTAAAAAGCCATTCTGTTGCCTAAGGAAAAAAATGTTTAAAAAACCCCCACCAGTTTAGTTGTATTCCCTCTTTTAGATGTAAGGAAACTGGTCTGGGAAAGAAAGGTGACTTATCCGAGGTCATTCAGATATTTCAATGATGAAGGTGGGATTTAAACTCTACAGATTTCCAGTTTGGTGTCCCTTTCGCTGTACAGCATGAGCCAAATAAGAGCTTGTACCTCAAACCTAGACCCCCCTCTTAAACCATTCAGTGACCGAGAGGCCTAAATCTCCAGTTTAAACTTAAACCAAACCTTTGTTGAAATTTCTTCACTCCTTAAAAATGTAATTTTCACTTTTGCACTGAGCCCATCTGGGAATAAATGTGTCGAAAGACTCTCAGAAAAGCTGTTCTCACTGTACATATTTCTTTCTATCTAGAAATTCCAGAAGGACTTGCCATATAGTGTATCTCAGGAGAAAACTGTTAAGATATATTTTCTGGCTATATTCAGCTGACTTCACCCATCTCCCCTCCAGAGAGCTTGGAGAAGACTGAGAAGCACTGAGGTCTATTCCAGAACTTACTTCAGGTCTGTTTGAGGCATAGAAGTCACTCATATGGAAGGATTCTCCGTTTGGTATTTTATTCCTAAAGTCACCATTCCTGAGCTTATTTGTTCGTTCTGACAAATGATGCACACCTGCCGGCCTCCAGGGCCACCAGCCCAGGCCATTTCCAAATCATGTGACAAGGAGTACATGCAAGAAAGAGAAAATAGACACAAGAGGCAACACTCAAGCTTACAGTTCCAAGTGGAAATAAGCACATCTGAGAAATGGATTAGAAGTGGAAACATACAAATTATAGGGAGAGTAGAAGCTTTAGTTTAGAAGTTGTATTGATACCAATTTCCTCTATAGCGTAGCCTTGCTGAAGGCAGAATTTTTTCAAGAGTTCAGATTTTCCTTTGCTTTCCTCAGTCTTTCCTAGTTACAACCACTTGAACCATCTTTTAAAAAAAGTCCCTCTTTGTGGTGTTTGGTTACACCCTTCAAATGCTCCTTGGTATTTATTTCTCCCTTCACACGTCATTTGGCCAAGTTCTGCATATTTAATTCTTTTACTTTCCCCCATAAATGAATATTTCTGGCCCTTTGATCCTCCCCTTTCCATTCAGGAACAAACTGAACTGAGCTGTTGATGGGCCCAGGCCTCCTTCCCTTCAGATGATGGGAGGAGTGAGGGCAGGTACTTAGTACATTGCTTATGTCAGTACAAGTGCACAGATTTTCTTATTGCAAGACACAGAGGAAGCTGTGGTTTTGAAAGTTATTTGGATGGAGTAATGAGAGATTTGCATGGGGAAGCAAGGAGCAACAGAAAGTTATATCAAAGGCTTGGCTCCTCATATGGGGCCTTCTGGAATTTCCTTGCCTTGGAATCTCTCCCTATTCCAAATAGGACTGGATAAATAGATCTTAAAAATCACATAGCCTGTGCTTGTTTACTCTGGCTGCTTTGATTTGATCACTTGGATATTGGAAGTATGGTGGGATTTGGTGTGGGTCACTGTCAGAGCGTGGTTTGATCTTCTCCCTTCATGGGAGCATCAGAAGGACTAGTGAATCCATCCTGGTGAAGGGCATTCAAAGTACAAGTGCAAAGGCACACCTTGATGATTCTCATTTAGATTTGGTCTTTCAAGTGTATGTTCACATGAAAAACCCATACTTCTCTTTTATTGCTGTAGCTGAATTGGGTGTATTTATGGAAGCACACTGTTTATTATGGAGAATCTTGGAGCTCACAGATACAGGGTCTAATTCAGGAATTCTTCTGGGGCATTAGGATAGATGATAAATGCAATTTCCCTACTTAATTACAATGGAGGATTTTCACCATGAGTAAACAAAGTCTTGTTGTTGAAGGAGCTGAGTGGGAGTGCCTGGGTGGCCTAAGTGACTCTTGATTTTGGCTCAGGTCATAATCTCAGGGTCTTGACATGGAGCCCTGCATTGGGCTGTGCACTGAGCTTGGAGCCTGCTTAAGATTCTCTCTCTCCCTTCCCCCTGCTTGAGTGCTTGTGTGTTCTCTCTCTCTCTTTAAAAAAAAAAAAGAGCTGAGGTATACAGACAAATGCTGCTTATTGCTGGAACTTATTGCAATGTAGACTTGACCTGGGTCTCTGGGCTGCTATGCTGTGGAGAGTTCTCAGTGTGCTGATTGGAGTGGGGAGTGAGACTATGTCAGCTTTCCCTTCTACTATCAAGTGTTGTGATGTAGCAAGGCCTGGACCAAGGTTAAAGGAGAACATTTAGGAGTAGAAGAAAGAGTCACACCAGACTGAGGCAAATAAAGGAAGACTCAGGAACCAGAATCTCTTATCAACCAGAGATAACCAGTTTTAAGTCCAGAGACTTTTTTTTTTTTTTCCATCTGGAATATTTCCTGTGTTTTCTCTGGTCTTCTTCCTGGGGATTAAGTTGAGGCCAGAGCTATTTAAGGAAGATGGGGAGAACTCCTGGGCCATTGTGGGATTTTATTCCAAAATGTCTAACATGAGGAAAGTATGTTTAGTTGACATAGCCTTGGTTTCCTCCCTGTGTTCATTCATTCTGTAAGCTTCTGGGCAAGTATGTGGTGATATGCTGTCTGTAACTGTTACACACAAATGTGTGTGTCTCCTCAGCCTGTCTCTTCTGTAGTTGTGGTCACGCTCTTTCACTTTTACACTTTTTGGGTATTCATTCATTCACTCATTCATCTATTCAATCAGTCAACAAATATTGACTGGGCACCTAATATGTGCTTGGGAAAGATTCTAGCAAAGGCATGTGTGACCAGTCTCTAGGCCCTTTACAATCCAGGAAATGCAAGCCTAGCTCTTGAATGGTCACCTTCAAGCCTGTTCACTAGGGTTTGGGGTGGGGTTGGACATGCACAGGGCATTGGTAACTGTCTGCAAAGAAATCCTCTCTCCTGACTCCCCAACTTAAACTTCTTAAATGGGCTAGAGGTAGGTTTAGGGGCCAATCCCCACCTCCTTGTAAGTCTTGCAAGAATGATCCAGCATCTTTAAAATTATGGTTTTGTTTTTGGGGGGACTCTTCCGAAGTCTGAGGCAGCAGGAAGAGAGGAAGAGTTGCAGTCAGCATGAGCCCTGGATGTGACTCTGTGGTGCTAGAGAGGTCAGGGGGTAGCTTTCAAAGAGAACAAAGAGGGAAGAGAGCCGGGAGGGACAGGGACATGGCAAAAGGGCATAAAGGTGAGAGACTCAGTCACAAGTGCCACCAAATCCTGAGTGAAACTGGATGCTTTTTTATTACCGTTCTTTTCTGTACATTCTTTATCTTGCCCTATCCCATGTGGATCAAGTAACTTCCCTTTTCATTGGCTCTTCTGGTAGTGTCTTCCACGTGCCTCTCAGGGCACGTGAGCCTTTCTTCAGGCTCCAAGAAGATGCCTGCCCTCTCCAGGGGCAGCCTGACATGGAGGCAGGCTGTGCAAGTCAAGCCCAGATGTTGTGCCTCGTCTCTTGTGGATCTTCGGGCAAGTCACTTAGTATTTCTGACCCTCGGTTTTCTCATCTGTAACAAAGGGCATGATAAAGAGGCCCACTGAGCATGGTGACTGGGAAAATTAAATAAATAATGCAAGTGAAGGCATGTGTTAAAGTTCTACACAAATGTTAGGTTTTTTCCCCCTTTTTTATTCTACTGTGTCATTTCCAACATAATTTGTGTGTGCATTGTTGTGTATTTACCTCATTAAATGGGAGATGGTCAACTATCATCCTCAAAGTAATTTTCCTTTAGTCTCCTCCAACCACAATTCCCTCTTTCTCTCAGAGTTTGAATAAATTCATGTGCTGGTCTTTGGCGATACATCACAAGTTCCCCAAGAGTTTGGGCCCGCCTTTGCCATATTCAGCTGAGTGCCTTGCCAGTTTTTTTTTTTTAAAGATTTTTAAAAAATTTATTTATTTGACAGAGAGATAGCACAAGTAGGCAGAGCGGCAGGCAGAGGGAAAGGGAGAAGCAGACTCTCTGCTGAGCAGGGAGCCCGATGCGGGGCTTGATCCCAGGACCCTGGGATCATGAGCTGAGCTGAAGGCAGCTGCTTAAGCAACTGAGCCACCCAGGCGCCCCGCCTTGCCAGTTGTTGAGAACGTGCCCCTCTCCCTGGTACCCCCTCCCCCCCACTCAGTATCCCTGCATACAGGAAACAGAATTGATAGGAAGCCACTGTGGGACAGTCACTTCAGTGAGGCCCAGGGCCTGAGAGCCTCTATGCTAGGATTTGCTTCCCCAGACCATTTGGATTTGGTTTTTGCCCTCAGGCCCATTCTGTTGTCAGGAGGATGTACATGAACAAACAGAAAACAGACATGTGAGAAGGTGCCAATGAGGGACACTGAAGAGGTGCCAACACTGGTATCATGAAGGCCAGGCTCTGAATGGGCCCCGAAAAAGAATCAAAACACAGCCCTTGGTCTTTTCAGGGCCACAGCTGTTTTGGATCCGAAAAACTCTCAATATGCGTAACGTATAATGGAAACTCTTCCATGCTTGCCTGTTCGGGGAAAGAAAACACTTTTCCATGTTATGTCTTAATGGACATTGTTATCAGCTCTGTACATGCAAGGAAATCAACTGCTAAGATCAGGGCTGACTGGATATGGCCCTATAAGAGGAGATTAATGTCTCAGCACAGGAATTTTTTAGTGTTGTAGTGGAAAATGCCTGGTGAGTCTGTTACCTATGACCGGCAAGCTATACATGGTGAAGATTGTTTAATCATGTGGGGTTTTTCAGCTCTGAGTTGATTTCTTCACGAAGGATAGGGTTTGTAACTTGTTTGTTGGGGTCCTCTCTCGGTGCCTAGCATGGCCCCCAAATGGTAGTAGTTGCTCAATAAGTATCTTTGGAATCAAATAGAGAAAAGAAGTGTTAACAACATTAATTAGTTATAAATATTAATGAAATAGAGGAAAGTTCGAGAAAAATCCAGAATGTTAAAAAACTTGTTTTTTTTCTTTTATTCCCCCCACTAGATTAGTGCAATTGGACGCATTTTACCAAAATTGCTTCTGCCCTGGGGCTTGGAAAAAGCAGATGAAATTTTATTAGACCAACAGGAATAGGCATTTTCTGTTTGAAGTAGAGTTGGGTAAACAGTCAGCTGAGAGGTGGTGAGCCCAAGCAGCCAGCTGGGAGGGAAGGACATTAGGCCAGATGAGGCCCGGACAGGAGCATTGTTTTTGACTTGGCTCGGCCTCCAGAGCGGTCTCAACAGGTCTTATTTCCATGGGAGTAGCTGGCAAGGGTTTCCTTCCCAGCAGCAGCTTGTGGCCTGTGTCGGCTTGGGTGCAGGTAGAAGGGAAAAACAAGATCAGGTTAAAATGGTGCTGGTGGGCAAGGTCTTGGTGGCCAGGATCATGGTGGCCCGGCCTATTCGAACCTTCTCCCCAGTATTATGTTGACGTGGATTAAGGGAGGGGAAAGGACAACAAACTGTTTTCTTTCCTGAGGTTAGGGATAGTGAGGAGTTTAAGGAGGCTCTTCATCACTGCTCAAGGGTAACCCAGTTTTGAAAGGAATTAACACCAAATAACATCACTGTCCATTAAAAGCAGGACCCCAAAGACAACAAGCAAACAAAAAAATATGTGAGGAAAGGACAAAACAAAACAAGAAAGTCAAGAAAAAAAAATTCAGCCCCCCTTCCTTCCAACTTTCTAAAACTGCTTCTGTTTCTGAGGG
Source organism: Halichoerus grypus (assembly GCF_964656455.1). NCBI lineage: Eukaryota > Metazoa > Chordata > Mammalia > Carnivora > Phocidae > Halichoerus > Halichoerus grypus. The sequence goes on from NC_135713.1 coordinate 100,480,644, forward strand.
AACACACAGATTCCCACAACGTCTGTTCACTTGGAGGAGAAGGGAAACCATCCCAGAGGTCTGAGCCCGCCAGGCATCAAGTAAGGGCTGGAAGTCCATGAGCAAGGGCTGGATGTGGCCCCTGCTTGCCCTCAGCCTGCATCTCCCCAGGCCAGTTTTGATTTCTGTTCCAAAGTACATGGGTCTTTATGTGTCATATTTCATTGTTGAGATCCAAGCGCCACATTTAAAATTTAGGCATATCTGTTGAAATAATACTCCAGCTAGAGTGAGAAGAAGAAAGCTGGGCTGTTTGCTTGGGAGCACTCACCCTTTTCTCACTGAATAGCAAAAATTCTAGGAGATCATGCCGAGGATTAGCAAGGGCCGTCCTTGGCAGGGGTGGGGTAGATTTAATGGAAAAATGTAATATAATGGAAAGGAATGTGGGCTTTGGAGTCAGGCCTGGGTTCAAATCTCAGCTCTATCCCTTACTTAGGGAGGGATAGCAGGCTAGTTACTTGCCTTATTGTGTTCTAAATTCCCTTAATGGTAAAATGGGTTATAATTACGTCATGGCATTGTTGTGAAATTAATGTAAGTAAGCATTTAGGAAGCGCCTAGAATGTATATAAGTGTTGGGCTTGCTATGCCCTTGCTACTGTGTTGGTTAAAAACGATATAATGACATATTTGCTATAGAATTATAAATACATGGGGGAAGACAGAGAGAGAGGAAAGAGTGACTGGACCCTTTGCAGGTGGCAGCCCCGAGTGGCCAGAGTAGATCTTTTGAAGGTCTCTCCCTCCTTTGCCACACTCTTACTCTCATCCCCCAAATCCAAATTCTCCTTCAGGCTCCCTGGAATCACACAAATGGCACCACACTGGCAATAATGGCCCAAAGGATTCTGCCCTATGCAGGGCAGAGGCCTAGTAAGTGGACTTTTTGCTACCCAGGCACCCATGACCTCTTCTGAAGGTCAAGGAGACATAGTTGCTCTTCTTCTTGGTCTGAGAAGAGGGACACTGGGAGAGAAGGCATCACCAGTCCTGTCCTTCACCCACAGATGTGATAGGACAGAAGCCCAAGGTCACCCCTGCTGCTTCAAAAAAAAAGATGGAGGGGCGCCTGGGTGGCTCAGTTGGTTGAGTGTCTGACTCTTGGTTTCAGCTCAGGTCATGATCTCAGGGTTGTGGGATCAAGCCCCACATTGGGCTCTGTGCTCGGCATGGAGTCTGCTTATCCCTCTCCCTCTGCTCCCCTGCCCCAAATGAATAAATAAAATCTTAAAAGAAATGGAACCTTGCTAGAGTCTGAGACAACTAGTATGATTTCCCTCAAGCCAAGTTTAATCAAAAATTTCCATGGCCAAGTGACTCTGCCAGGACATTATGCCAAGGACATTTCATATGTGAGATCTCATCCTTATAAAGGTCCTGTGAGGTCATAATCACGCCCATTTTGCAGCTGAGGAAATCAAGGCTCAAGCTAGAAAGTGGCAGATCCAAGACTTGCACTTAAAAGTGTCCAATGAAGCCCTACTGAGTGCCCCAGAATTATCCTTCCTCATTTCTTTTCATGAAATACTCCCATCTTCTCAAAGCTCCTATTTCAGCTAGCCATTCTAACTAAAAGGTGGCCGACAGGCCACTTCTTAGCGAAGTGATAAAGACTGTAAATCACAAGTTGTTCCCCTCACTGCAACTCTAGACAAGGGCCTTGGAGGAAGCTAGAAGGTGAGCCAAGAAAGTGAATCTCAAGCGGTGGGATTTCACTGATTGTGGAAAACAATGGGAGGGGGCAGAGGGTAATATCGAGCTGTAGTTTCTTCCTGGTGGCCATTTAATACGCAGTGGTAGTGCCTGTAACTTGCCTATTTGTAAGGTCATTCTGAATTCCTAGAATTATTCAAATATGAGTGTAGCTCATTTAGTTTCTGATCCTGTTTTCCAAGTATCTTAGCAAGAAGTCTCCTTTACTTGTTCCACTTTAGAGTTGACAGGGAGCTTTGCTCTCACTTGATCTTCCTGCACTCCATTCCACAAGCAGGCCAACTGAGAATGTATGCTCAGACATGGCCTCTGGTTCTCGGGGTCCAGGATCCTTGATGCCTTGCCCTCTCTTCCACCTCCATCCACTGATGTGAATTATCATCGAGGTGTTACATTGTGAGAATCAGAAGGTATGGCAGAGAGAAGACAAGTTTTTCAGGAGCAAAATGGTTAGGGTTTTGCTCAGGGATTAGACAGGGTACAGGTTATGGTTAATGCAGGGAGTACCCACTGGGGCCAGTCAGAACCCACAGTAGGGCTTTTAGCAGAGAAGCCTGAAGATAGGGAATTGGTTAAACATGTTTTAGAAAAAGGAAAAAGGGAGCACTGAGGTAACACAGAGGTAAGAATTGCATGAAGCAGTGGCCACTCCCAGGGCTGGGGAACAAAGGGAAGGGGTGAGGTTGACCCGAACCCTGAGCCTCGGAGGAGGTCTCCCAGAGCTGGGACTCAGACCTCTGAGGAGGGGGCTACCACCAGCTACAGATACCTCAGCAGCTCAGGGCCGAGGCTCTGGGGCTGGGAGGGATAAGGCTGCTTCTGAATGGGGCACAAAGAGGCAGGAGATTGGAACCAGGTACCCCCTTCTGGGATGAGGGGCCAGCCAGTGTTGGGTTGATGCTAACAGGAACAAGAAGCTAACAGGAAGGAGAGTGTGGCATCTCCTGACTTCTACCTTGCAGTTTCCTTCTAGTGCCCCCTATTGGTAGAGTTGAATATAGAGCCACCTGGGGGACAAATGGGGTTGGCAGTGCTGCAGCCCCAGCATCACTGAGCAGAGTCTAAGGGGCTGGGTTTTGGAGCCGAGAAACAATGTCTTAAAGACCGGCACATGGGGTGAATAATTATGTATGGTAGCCAGTAAATCACTAACTTAAAAGAGCTTCAAACATGGTGTTTGAAGAGTAAGAGACTGTCTAGTGCAGTGTTGCTACCTCCATGTATCTGGGTACTTTCACTGTTGTGAATATTAACCATGGTGTGTGTGTGTGTGTATGTGTGTGTGTGTGTGTGTGTGTGTGTTTAAGGATTAGGAAGGGGGCTTGGCCTTTTTCACGTCTGCAGGAGTCCACTCCATCATGCTGGGAATAAACACTATCACTCTCCTCTGAGTTAATGAGACTCCAAAATAAATGTTTTCCTTTAGATTACACCTTGTAATTTATGATTCAGCCCCAGAAAAGAAACTTTAGTGTATTGGGAAATGGGAAAAGAAGAGGGTGTACTCAAAGAAACTTAATGGGGGCCAGAGCTGGAAGGATTTGGAATAAGGACAAACCCAATTGCCAGTAAACCTCAGCTAAGCTTCATGTCTCCAAATCTTAGAAGCAAGCTAATGGCTTACAGTTCTCTAGTCTTGCTTACATAGTTCCAGGAAGACAGGCAGCTCACAGCCCAGAAAGCTTAGTAACTGAACTTTACATAACACCTGGGAACATAAGAGAATATGTGTGGGGAAGTGATGATGGGGCCATTTGCAGGTTGAAGTTAGCGCCTGGAAATTGTTCATCACCTGCTCAGCAGGCAGAACCACTGGAAACTAAATTGATGGTGATTATGCAAGAGAGGTAAATGGGAGCAGAATAAACACCATGTGAAAGGCATTATAACTGTTGAATGAATTAGAACTGCGGGGCAACTTCGTGTTCCTTGCCTGGGTCTTGCTCAGCTCTCCCTCATCAAACCCTAGTTAAATGGGAGCCCACCACAAGAAGAACAAAGTGTAAAATTGCAAGTGCACTGTTTGATACACTCCCACATGGCACCAAAATAGGTAAGTGTTGATCTTATCAACAACATTATCTGCTGGCTGTGTTGTCCCCTGGTACCGAAAATTATCAGCGATAGAGGGAAATCGGAGTAGCCAAAAAATTTTCCAAGTAGACTGTTCATCTCATTCTGTCTGAGGGATTCCTGTTGGCAGCACCTAAGGGTTAAAATAGGTGAAGGCATAATGAAATTCATTTAACAGAAAGACTAAAGAGCTTGGGCTCTGGAGTCAGATGAACCTGGTTTCATTCTCTTTTTCCCTGCACTTACTGTGTGTCTGTGATCTTGAGCAAATGACTTATCTAAACCTCAGTGTCTTCATCTTTAAAGTGGGGATCATTCTGTTCCTTCTCTTGCAGTGCATTTGTGAAGACCAAACGAGATGATGCAAATAACATGTTCAACAGAGTTCTTGGCGCAAAGTAAGTGCTCAAGAGATGTTGCTGTTCTATAATTATTATTATTGCTATTAATATTAGTACTCAATGAAAACTTACTATATACTAAGTGGAAGCCTCTACAGATAGAAAGATGAATTAGACCTAGTCTCTGCTGCTAGAGAGCTCGCAACCTCCTGCAAAAAGGTGTTTGAGAGCCTTTATTGAGGGAAAATGGCCCAGCTCAGGTGGTGGTGTGGGGATTGGCCCTGGGGGATTTTCATGCGTAAGACAAACAGCAGGGCATGGGGAAGGAGAGCTGTGGATGTAAGGAGAAGGCTGAAAGCAGGAAGGGAGCTGCGTGTGCAAGGGCTGACTGGGAGTGACCGAGGAAGTAGGAAGAGCTGATTTAGAGAGAACATCCTCTTCTTCTACCTTTGGCTCCCAGTCTTAGGAACCCACAGGACTGGATGAGTGTAAGGGACATTCTGCCTCTAACTCCCGACTTGGGTAAATGGTGCAGTGCTATTGAGCGAACGACAGGGGCCCTGTTAGATGTCATTATGAAATGTGGTGAATTTGTGTCATATTGACAACCCTCTTGCTGTTAAATGGCTATCCACTTGTTACTGAAATTGATGATCGAGGAAAAAGTGTGAGATGGGTTGATTGCAAAATTGTTGGAAAGACCACGGCCGACAGAAACTACTCAATCCTTGGGTTAGGAATGAGCAGGTGGGCCTCCTCTGGGCCTGTCAGCAGACCTTGCTAGGTCCCTTATTCCTCACGACAAATAGGCTCTCAGTATCTCCCGTGAAGAGAAACAGGGTGGCCTGGTTCTAAAAGGCCCCTTGAAAGATTTAAATGTGCTGCCTTGTAGGAGATGAAGGGTGGCGGGACCCTGAAGGCCACAGAGGAAACAGCTGCATGCTGCCAAGATTTAATACACATACAAGTTATTTTGGGGGCCATCTAGACCTTCCCTGATAAAAGGAAATAAAGAATCTGTCAATTAAAAGAGTTATTAATTTTTCTGTCTTGCGACAGAATATTAAATCTCAGTTAACATATGTGTTTACCTGACTGGGTTTCTGTGCAATTGCTAGTGTTCAGCTCTCAGCACTCCCTTATCTTTCGTGAGTCCCTTGCAAATTTTGTGAGAACTTTTAGGGTTGATAGGCAATCACTATTCTCTTCCATGTTATTACAGAAATTTGATAAACCACTGGATTTAAAAACCCCATGAAATGCCACCCCAGCAAAAGGGAGACCATGGCTTTTGGGGTATACATTTTCTTTTTTGTACAAACACATTTTTTTTTCTTATATGGAGGCTGCTATTTTGGGTTGACATGTGCAAACAGACGAAAGAAAGCTTAATCTTAGGTTTAAAAAAAAAAAAGCCACTAAATGGTTTATATTTTAGTGAGCCAGTAAAATCCAGAAGTTTTCCTTCTGGATAAAAACTCTTTCCACATAGCATGTATTTCCAGAAATAAAAAAATTGGATCATTTTCCTTGTGTTCTCTCTAAATTGGTTTGGCTCTTGGAAAAGGAGTGGCATTTGTGAGGTTTATAGTAAATTCATTCATGGGACACTGGAGCCTGCTGTAAGATATCCCAGAGTCCATGCCATGAGGAAGCTATGGATGAAATACCTTATAATTCAGTCATTTTCAGATCTCATTTTAGTGCTGTGGTGACCAAAGCCCACTGAAGGGAGTTCATTAAGAGGTTTTTATAAACATATATGCTCCAGTGGCAGGTTTGCCCACAAAATGGAGAGATGTATCACAGAAAGTCAAGTTCTAGGATGACATTAAAATTCATTCAGCACATCACACAATTTTATCAAATATTTCCATTGGCCCTGTTTTGGATAACTTTGGATTCATTTATTTATTTATGGAGTAATTAGGCTTAATTGCAAATGTTTAAATACTAATTAAAAATTTAAAAAATTGTTTCCAGAAAGCAGTAGATGATCTAAAAGAGGATGCTATCTCTAACATTAAGGAAAATGACTATGTTGGCTAGAACATCAAAAATTCACCCACTGCCAAGTATGCCTGGCTTAGAGCAGAGCTTTTTTAGGAAACTTACTGTCTCTGGCTCTTCTGATCATCTTCTCTCTCCTTTTTCTCCTCAAATGTCCTTTCTCTCCTGTCTAGAACGCCCTGTTGTGTCTCCCCTGAGGGTCTGGGTCCCTGGACTTGTCCATTTAAGTTAGTTTATTTTCCCTCAAATTTCTTCTGCTTAAAATCCTTTATTATGATAATCTGCTTCTCCATCGTTGGTCTATAAAAGTTCTGTTCCTTGGTATTGACGAGGTAGGGGATGGGCCTAGGTTGGACTTGGGAATGTAAAGATATGGATATAATGATAATAAAATCATGGTTATGACTACTACTTATTACTTCATTAATAGCAGCTTTATGGCAGCATTTGTACAATGGCAACTGAAAATACTCTGTATGTACATCAGTAGTGGGAATGATGAATATATTGGGGTGCACTTATACTGTGGAATGTGGTATGGCTATTAAAATTAAGTTAGATATACATGTATTGACCAGAAAAGATGGCCAGATTTTTTTAGTTTTTTTTGAAGGTAAATTTCAACATCATGTGTGTAGTATATATTAGAATAAAAGAAAAGAAGGTATCTTTAAATATGCATTTTTGTTTTATGAATTTGTATAAGTGCAGAGAATGGTGTGAAAAGATGCACACCACACTTTATATTGGCAACATCTGGGAATGAATAGAGGGCTGAGAGGAAGATTATGAACTTAAAAACTCATCTCTGTATTTTTTACTGGTTACAATAAGTGTGTAATTTTGTGATTAAAAATCCAATCAGGTTTAAGATGAAACCTAATATTTAATGAGTTCTTCCTATGGGAAATCACTACACTAGACTAATAGATTCTAAGAATCCTATTAACTCTATAGGTAGGTACTGATACAGTTTCTACCTTATAGGTGAGGAAATTGAAGGCTAGAGAAGTACACTGTCCAAGTTCACTGAGTGACAGAACATAATTTGTCATATATCCACGTGTCTGGAAACTGGAGATCATCTGAAGAGAGTTTAGGGGAAAGCACCAACAGACATGAAATTTTTATTTTCTCTTTAAAAATTTTAAAAATTATTTTAAATAAATGAAATTTTATTTTTAAATAAAAATTTATTTAAAATTTTATTAAAAATTTAAAGAAAATAAATAAAATACAATTTTAATTTAAAAATGTTTATTTCTTACTGAGGTATAATTGATGTACAGTATCCTATTAGTTTCAGGTATATATCATAGTGATTTGATATTTATGTATATTACAAAACGATACCCATGATAAGTGTAGTTACCATCTGTCACCATACAAAGTTATAGAATATTACTGACTACATTTCCTATGCTGTATATTACTTCCCCATGACTTTTTTATTGTATAGCTGAAAGTTAGCTTCCATGTGGAATATCCATACAATGGAATGTTATTAGGCACTAAAAAGGACTACAGTACTGATACCATGGTACAACATGGTTCAACCTTGAAAACATTATTCTAAGTGAAGGAGGTTAGATACAAGGACACAAGAGACCACATGCTATATGATTCCATATATCTGAAATGCCCAGAATGAGCAAATCTATGGAGACAGAAAGTAGACTAATGGCTACCTAGGCCCCAGGGGACAAGGGATCTGGGAAAGACTGCAAATGGATAGAGTTTCTTTTTGCAGGGACAGAAATGTTCTAAAATTAAATTGTGGGGATGGTTGCAGAACCCTGTGAATATACTAAAACCCATTGAATTGCACACTTTAAGTGGTTGAATTGGATTGTTATGTGAGTTACATCTCAATAAAGTTATTATAAAAAATAGCTCCCTTTATAAACATCCTTTAATGGACAGAACATTCTTGTAGACCCTTCTGCCTAGATTGTCCTGGATTCTCTTGGCAGAGGACAGGACTCATTTGTAATCTGATTTATAAATCAGATTACTCTGATTTATAGACATTCAAGGAAACCTGCAAGAAAATGGTAATAGAACAAATGCTCCCAAGGTCTTAATTTTTTTTTTTTTTTTTTGTGGCTTTGGTGTCATGTTCAAGAAGCTTGCATAGATCTCTCTACTTCCTTATAATGATCTCCTCAGTAGTCTCTTTTTAAGTCAAAGGCTGCTTCAATTTTGATGAGGTTGTCAAATCCCACCTGGAGTTTTGAGAAGTCCTGGCTCTGGGGTTTATCATTATTTCTTCTTTCAGCCAGATTTTTCTCCCCAACAACTTCAAACAAATTCCATTTCTCAGTTACTGTCTTTTAAGCTTGTCATTCTTTTCACTTACTCTTTCCTCTGTACAGGTTCAATTGTGAGTTTTCAGTTGCCCAAACACTATTAACAACAGCTATTTTGTTTTATTAGTAAAATAGCTATAGCTACAATGGTTTTTAAAAATTAAAAATAAATTACTACTAGCAACAGGTTAAAATTACTCTCAGAAACTTTCTGTTATGTCTGTTTTGATAGTCACTCTTACCATTTGGGTAACAACTCACAGTGCCACTACTGAGATGACTGGAAAAAATAAAAACCTCAATATGCTAATGAGGATGACTTGTCAAAAAGTCCAACAAATATTTATTGGGTGTAGATTATGTTTAGGACACTGGGATTTTTATGGGAGATAGAAAACCTGTTAGGAACTGAAACTCTTTTAGGGGAGATCAGGCTTGAGAGACTATAAGGTTGAGAAACAATGGAAGAGTTAGCAATAAATACCCCCAATGCTAGAATTCTTAATTATTCTAAGTATAAAAGGCGCCTTTGTTAATTCATTATGAAACAACTGTTTATTCAGCACCCCTCTTTTAAATTTTTATTTTATTTTAGTTTTTTAAAAATTTAATTAAATTTTATTATGTTATGTTAGTCACCATACAATACATCATTAGTTTTTGATGTAGTGTTCCATGATTCATTGTTTTCATATAACACCCAGTGCTCCATGCAGTATGTGCCCTCCTTAATACCCATCACCGGTCTAACCCATCTCCCCCACCCCCCTCCCCTCTAAAACCCTCAGTTTGTTTCTCGGAGTCCATAGTCTCTCATGGTTTGTCTCCCCATCCAATTTCCCCCCCTTCATTTTTCCCTTCCTTCTCCTAATGTCCTCCCTGCTATTCCTTATGTTCCACAAATAAGTGAAGCCATATGATAATTGACTTTCTCTGCTTGACTTATTTCACTTAGCATAATCTCCTCCAGTCCCATCCATGTTGATGTAAAAGTTGGGTATTCATCCTTTCCGATGGCTGAGTGATATTCCATTGTATATATGGGCCACATCTTCTTTATCCATTCATCTGTTGAAGGGCATCTCGGCTCTTTCCACAGTTTGGCTATTGTGGACATTGCTGTTATGAACATTGGGGTGCATATGGCCCTTCTTTTCACTACATCTGTGTCTTTGGGGTAAATACCCACTAGTGCAATTGCTGGGTTCAGCATTTCTTTTATGCAAGCTCTTAGGGGTGAAGCTGATCCTTTGTGGGGTTGGCAGCTTGATGAGGGCACCCTCTCTCTCCTTTTCCAGGAAGTAGCATCGAAAACTTCTAAGCCTCAGTGGGTTTCCAATCCATGAGAGAACAGGCATGGGTGCAGTGACTCCACTATGACTCTACTCCAGTCCCTTAGACCCAGGCATGAGGTCTCCTGCCCTGGGCCCTGCCTTTCAAAGACCCCATATTAGCTGCCTCTGTGGAGGGAGGAGCCAGTGGGGCCATGGGGAGGTGCCCACCCAGCATCCACACCATCTTGCTCTAGACACTATGAGTACTGGGGCCCTGGACTTCCCTGCCCAGATGGCTCAAGTCAGCTTCCAGGACCTGTGCAGGTTGCTAGCCTGGGTCCACCTATGCTGCTGGTGTGAGCATCTCTGGGCAAGAGAAGGAGGGGCGGTGTCGAAGGGCAGCTCTTTGTAAGTAAGTGAATGTGGACAGAGCTTGGAAGTTCAGGTTGGGGTGCTTATAAGCATGTGTATAAGGTGCATCGTGATATAAGAAAAGAAGGGGAGTAGGCCACAGGCCAGAAGTTGACTCTTCCCACCCACCTGGTTCTGCACTAGAACTTGGAGGAGTTAGAGAATTTTAAATTTCTAGAATTTAAAATTAGTGTTATGATAGAGGGAGGAGCAACACCTTATGATAAGGCAGCTTCATAGGAGGGCTGACATCTGCCTTGGGCTTTGAAAGATCTGCTTAATCAGTATTTTCCAGCACCTACTACTTACCTGTAGTAGGCACATTCCTAGGCACTGAGATACCTAGAGAGATCTGCTGTTGTCCTTGCCAGCAGGGAATGTGCAATCTAATAAAGGATTGAGATTTGGAAACAAAAACTGCCATGAAGTAAGTTAGGCCCAAAAGTGGAGATTCTATAGCATGTACCGGGGACACATAGCTCTTCCTGGGAGGTAATCTGTCAAGGCTTCACAGAAGTCTTTGATTTGCATCCAGATTTGGGTCTTTGATTTGGTTCCAGAAGACTGAGTAGGAGTTTTCAAGTAGATAGGAGGATAACTGAAAACCATTCCGGGCAGAAGAGAATAGCATCCCTTTCTGGTGTGGTATGATTGAGGAACTGCATGTAGTTTGGGATGGGTTATAGTGTAGCCTTTCTGTATGGAGAGAGTGATCAATGATATTTGTTCTTCAGTGTATTAAGCAGCTACTTTGGTCAGGCACTACGAGTTCTAGACTAAGCCTGGGTAGAGGTTAGAGAGGATGGATGGTTTGATATTTGATATCATTTGATATGATAAAGAGTTTGCAATTTATCCAGAAAGCTATGGGAACTATTATAGTTATTTAAGTAAGAAACTAGAGGAAAGACAAGATAGGAGACTACTGCAATAGTCCAGGCAAAAGATGAGGATGACAGTGTCAATGGGGGCTCAGAGGGGAGGGGAAATAATACACATGACTTATCCAGTCGATATAGTAAAAAGAGGAAAGGCTAGAATTAGTACTTTCAGGTTGTAAGGACCAGCATTGTGTGTGGTGATGGCTATTTATTAGGCTAGGATGAACAACATGTTTAGTTAGAGCGAGAATGGTGAGTATTAGATTCTGTTTTGGATATACTGAGTCACTGAGGTCAGATAACCATATAGAAATGTCTAATGGGCATTTGGAACTATGAATCCAAGCTCAGATAAGAACTGTGAACTGAGTATGTAGATTTGTGAACATAGACACAATAGAAAAAACCCTACGGGACTAGATGGAATTGTGCATTTATTAAGTACCCAGTGCATACCAGGAATTGTATTAGGTTCTGCGGGTATGCCAGTTAAGTAAGGCACTATTTCTTTTAAGTATCTTATGGTTTATGTGGAATTCAGAGGGTTGGATAGAGCCAAAATTATGTTCTGTAGGGAAGGATGAATCTTAAATAAGTGTTTTATTTTTTGTTTGTTTTCCAGATTCAAAGAAGTTGGACATATAAAGAGAAAGGAGGATTTTATGAGCTAGAGGAGAATGTTTAGATGGAATGACTGTTAATACTGGTAGGATAGATGGTGGTGTTTAGAGAAGGGGGCATCAGGTTTAATCATTTAGGACATGGAGATAAGGCCCTGTGTGAACCGTGGGAATGGCTGCTGATGTGCTGAGCGAGAGGGAGTGATGGAGTCCCAAAAGGCTTAGGAAGGAGTTGGGTGACCCAAAGTCCTAGAAGATGGCACAGGTTGTGGTGCATTTATCCTCACTGGATATCATTGGAGAGCCCCTGGAGGTGAATGGGAGATGACGTCAAGGAAAGGTAAAGGTGGCAAAGCTAACCTCCATGAGTTTCCAAGGCAGAGTGGGTTTCATTGAAGGCAGGAAGGATCAGTGATGACTTGGGAAAAAGCTTACATTACTATTAGTTTTCATAGTATCTGTTGGAGATGGTTATATGGACTTGGGGCTAACATTCCATAATGTGATTCCATGGTGATGAGGACATTTGTTTGCCAAGGAAATTGCATAGGGATTGGTGGAAAGAGTTGGGAGGTAGGTCAACTTTAGGGGCTAGGTCATTGGACAGGGGGCTCAGAGCAATATTGGGAGAGGGTTTGGCAATGGCCTTGAATTTCAGGTGGTGACAGGCAAGGGGGAATGCATAGTTTCATCCTGGCTCTGAAACATTCAGAACACTGTCACAAAGTGATAAAACACAAATATGGCATTTTGGAATGGGATTTTATGTTGAAATTTTTCAGTGATAAAACTCAGGTAATGGAGTGCCATTGTTGCCACAAGTCTGTTTCTCTTGCTTGTCTGTGAATCTGGGTAGGACCCCCTTGAAAATAAATGCTATTTTGGGAATGTTGAGGGTGTCATTTTCTCCTCTCCATCCAAAAGGACATAGAGCATTCCAGGAAGAGGGATTGCCAGAATGCAAGCATAGAGATGTGAAACTGTGTGGGAGTTTGGGAATTGATGAGCCGCAGGGCTCAGAGATTGAAGAGATGAAGACTGAAACTGAAGGAGGTAGAGGGTTCTGGAAGGGCCTTGAATGTCACACAGAGGAATTGGTTTTATTCTGCAGTAAAAGAGGACTGACATGAACAGCAGTTCTGTGGTTTGTAAATGTAGAGAAATGGGGACAATGTAGAGGTGGGACAGCCAGGAATAGAGCTGTCAAGAGGCCACTTGATGCTATTGGCCACTCAATAATGAAGAACACATGGTACTTGCCTTTGAGGTGATTTTAAACTAGTCAAATGGAACAAAGACTATAACTAGTTACAAGGTAGAATGTGATAATGTGAAAAGAGAGATTTAAAATACCATCCTGACCAGAGGAAGGGGATCAAGAGATTCTTCATGAAGGAGGTGGCCTATGGTCTACACATGACGGGGAGGCAAGGTTTTGATTTGTGGTAATGAAAGGCGGAAAGAACGTATTTTGGCCCAAAGTATAGAATGTGTTTGAGGGAAGAAAGACAGGTCCATTTAGTTTGTAGCAGGCATTCTTTTTTTTTTTTTTTTTTAAGATTTTATTTATTTATTTGACAGAGAGAGACACAGCGAGAGAGGGAACACAAGCAGGGGGAGTGGGAGAGGGAGAAGCAGGCTACCCGCCAAGCAGGGAGCCCGATGCGGGGCTCGATCCCAGGGCCTTGGGATCATGACCTGAGCCGAAGGCAGACGCTTAATGACTGAGCCACCCAGGTGCCCCTGTAGCAGGCATTCTTTACTGTTTTTTGTGCCATCGATCTGTGTGACAGTCTGGTGAAGCCTATGGCCTCCTTAGTATAATATTTTATATGTATAAATTAAAATAATAAGATTGCAAAGGAAAACAATTGTACTAAAGTCATCAATAAAGTAAATACATTTGTATTTAGTAATATATACATTTTATATAGCAATAGTAATAATATATAGTATAATATATACATTTTATTAACAATATAATAAATAACAAGCTCTAGCAGCAATCTAATAATGACTATAATTCCAAGTTGATGAGCTTAGGTGATATTTTGGGATATCTGCAACAACTGTAATGTGGTATGAGAATATCTGAGATCTCAATTGTTGACAAAATTACTGGTGCTGTTAATAAATACTGGTGGTTTGGTGCCTTCAGTCATAGTTGAAGAAAGTACAAAGTTCATATACTCTGTAAATTCTATCCATAGATACCTGGGGAATCATGGTCCCCAGTTAAGAACTCCTATAGAAAATGGGGTTCAGCAAAGTAATATACCACAGTGTTGTTCTTCCAGGGCTTTAAGATAGTATTTGATTTACAAGATCAAGATTTATTCAACACCTTATTCAAGGACCATGCTTACTGAGTAAACCAAGAACACCCACGATGTTGCAGTTTTTTAGGTCACCTATATGTTTTGCCCTCTGTTGCCTAAGAAGACCTCTTGACTGTATTTGCAGAATGAGGAGAGCGATCTTCCCAAATTTGCAGGAGGGCATCAAGTGCAAGGTGTAGAACAGAGGTCTGAGTAGCCGACGCGGTCAGTGGCACAGTGTGCTCTTTGTCTTCCAAACCTGGGGGAGGAGGTGGAGAACAGGAGAGACGCTGCTTGTTGTCCTGGAACAAGGGGCTGGTCCTTGACCTTTTTGTTTGGGGCTGCTTAGCTGTTTGTTAGTTGGAAAAATCTTAGTAAAACACAAATGGGGCAGTTAGATGGACAGATGGAAGGACAAAATAAGCAGAAGGAAAAAGTGAGCCGGGCATTGGAAAGGTTTTTTTGGTGGAAGGTGTGTCTGAAGGGCCCAGTCTTCAGCAATGAGATTTTCCTCTGTGCCTGGGGCTCAGTGTGGATGGCTGTCTTTTGGTTTTGGAATATGACAAAAGCTGCGGATATGGCTGCTTACTTTAGGAACAAATAAGGGCCCCTTTGTTTTCAGCAAAGTGGGAACAAAAGGGCTTTACGTACGTGGCTTTAGTCATAGCCTGACCACACAGAACGGGAAACCCTGGACACTGGGAGCTCCTGAGAGACAGAGAAAACAGACCTTTTTAGCCTTCTACTTCATCCTTTCTTCCCTGGGCAGTGTGAGTCGACAGCAATGTGGTGAGCATTGTGCTCGTGAAATTCACTCTTTATTCACTTTATGACTGCTGTTCCTTGTACCTCCTGGCCCCTGGGGACACCTAGCATGGCTTTGAGTTCAAAGGCCTCAGGGCATCCCAGCTAGGTGCTTCATGGTTCTTGTCATCCCCCATAGATGCCCATGCTCACAAAAAATGTCAGCTGTACCAGTCACTGCACAAAGGACTGATTCTCACTGCAAAGGCAGAGTGGAAACATCTGATGTTGTAGCCAGCCATCTGGCTACCTTTGGGGACTGAACATGCATATTAATTTAATCTTTTGTTTATTACCTAGTTCACTCTCAAACATGTAGGTGGTGTTAATTGCAATGTTTGTTAAGCAGCCTCCCCACTGCAGTCCATCCTTTCAATCCCAATCATTGGGCAATTACTGCTACTAATATACTTCTAGTTGAGTGTACCAACGACCAGGGTGGACTGCCTGTGCCTCTTTCTCTTGGATGATGATCAGTCAGTCAGCTTTTCTGGCTCTTTATGATGTAAAGAGGAACTATATTATTAAAACGTTTAATTTTCTAAAGTGAAGAAATTCAAAAGGAGTTTCTTGGGAAAGTGGAGTGCATTGAAGGAATAGTACCGTCTGCAACTCATTTACATAAAACATATAAAAGATTTGGGTAGGTCAGATTTTCACTGGACTTATAGCCAAAATAAAGTCCTAAGACAGATAGTTTGGCCTGTCTTAAATGGATTCTAGTCACTAGTTTGCAACATCAGTACACTCAAAGACCACATGGCCCATAAATATCCTTTTTCTGCTTGCCAAGGAAATGAACAAGCCAGACCGACAATCTAGTCTTGACAGGGGCACCTGTGTTATATTGACTTCTCCTTTTTCTTCTTCTAATAACACATGAACTACCAACTACAAAGGAAAGTAGCATCTGATTCTACAAAGCAGGAAGTCAAGGAGAGAGATAATGGCTGGTTAACCAGATCACCATATATTCTACATTGGTCCCTAATTCCTCTTTCAACCAGGACAGGAAGTTGTTCCTGCAAATGCGAGGTAGAAAGATTTTTCTATCTCAGAAAGTGACTTGGAAGAAGGTACAGAGATAGGAATGGAAAAGAAATATAAAGAGGCAAAATTTTAGGGTAAAACTCTGATATATGATATTCTTTCGTGATTTTTCTTTAACTGACATTTCAATGATATGTGATAGAGAAATCTATTTGTAATTCCCAATCCTAATCTTTCAGGGTATAGAGTTGAGCAAGAGTAGGAAAAGCTTATGACCCAGAATGGGAAGGGAAAAGAAAATGGGAAAAGTTAGGGATTTTTAGAACTCCTTAAGGAACATAAAGTTTGAATCTCTCCCAGAACCAACATTTTGAAAAATAATCAGAGCTTTAAGCTTAGCATCTTTTTTAAAGAAAATAAAAGAAAAAATATATACACAATACATCTTCTATTTTATTTGTTTGTAATGTCACAAAGATAGGTAGCTGGGTAGCCATTTGTCTTTCCATGGGTCTGCAGTCAATGCAAATTTCTAGGTGTCAGAAATAAAACACTGCTTTTCTTATCCTTACTCTCTGTGTCATGCAGGCTACACTGAGACATACATACTTTGAGTAGCTTAAAGGGAAACCAGGCTGGCAAAAATGTAACCTGGTGACTTAACATTGTTTTCATGTTTTGTAAGGACAAATTGAGTAAAAAAACCTAAGACAAGTAATATACAAACATGGATTCACTCTCTACAACAGGGATTGCTGGAGATGACTTTTTTTTTAAGATTTTATTTATTTGACAGAGCACAAGCAGAGGGAGAGAGAGGGAGAAGCAGGCTCCCTGCTGAGCAAGGAGCCCGATGTGGGACTCAATCCCAGGACTCTGGGATCATGACCCAGGCTGAAGGCAGCCACTTAACTGACTGAGCCACCCAGGCGTCCCTGGAGATGACTTTTAGAATAAATTTTTGGCTATTTTACATTTTGTTCCTAAATCCCCTAACATTGTGACTTGCCAATAATTTTTATCAGATTAGTTTGGAAATTAAAACCATTCACTTTCTTTTTCTTTTCTTTTTTTTGCCAAGTAGAAAATCTGAAGCATGTAGCATGTTATATTGCAAATAATGGACATCTAATAAATGCTTGTTGCATAAACGTCAAGCTCAGCACTGAAATCTTGTGACTTTCTCCTGATTCTGGGCATGTTTCTAAGCACACCATATATTTTTAATAATAATTACCTTTCTCACAAAGTGCATTCACATATATTCCTCATAGCATTATTATTATTTCTTTTTACTTAGAAGACCCCTTTCAATATTTCTTGTAGGGCTCGTTTGGTGTTCGCAAATTCTTTTAGTTTTTATTTGTCCTGGAAGCTTTTTATCTCTCCTTCTATTTTCAGTGACAGCCTAGCTGGATATAGTATTCTTGGCTGCATATTTTTCTCGTTTAGTGCTCTGAATATATCATGCCAGTCCTTTCTGGCCTGACAGGTCTCTGTGGATAGGTCTGCTGCCAATTTAACGTTTCTACCATTGTAGGTTACAGACCTCCTTTTTTTTTTTTTAAGTTTATTTATTTATTTGACAGAGAGAGACACAGCAAGAGAGGGAACACAAGCACGGAGAGCGGGAGAGGGAGAAGCAGGCCTCCCACCAAGCAGGGAGCCCAATGCGGGGCTTGATCCCAGGACCCTGGGACCATGACCTGAGCCGAAGGCAGACGCTTAACGACTGAGCCACCCAGGCACCCCAGGTTACAGACCTCTTGTCCCAAGCTGCTTTCAGGATTTTCTCTTTGTCTCTGAGACTTGTTAATTTTACTATTAGATGTCGGGGTGTTGACCTATTTTTATTGATTTTGAGGGGGGTTCTCTGTGCCTCCTGGATTTTGATGCCTGTTTCCTTCCCCAAATTAGGGAAGTTCTCTGCTATAATTTGCTCCAATATACCTTCTGCCCCCCTCTCTCTTTCTTCTTCTTCTTCTGGGATCCCAATTATTCTAATATTGTTTTGTCTTATGGTATCACTTACCTCTCGAATTCTCCCCTTGTGATCCAGTAGTTGTTTATCTCTCTTTTTCTCAGTTTTTTTATTCTCCATCATTTTGTCTTCTACATCACTAATTGTCTCTTCTGCCTCATTTATCCTAGCAGTTAGAGCCTCCATTTTTGATTGCACCTCATTAATAGCCTTTTTGATTTCAACTTGGTTAGATTTTAGTTCATTTATTTCTCCAGAAAGGGATTCTCTAGTATCTTCTATCCTTTTTCCAAGCCCAGCTAGTATCTTTATAATTATCATTCTGAACTCTCGTTCCAACATCTTACTAATGTCAGTATTGATTAGGTCCCTGGCAGTTGGTACTGCCTCTTGTTCTTTTTTTTGAGGTGAGTTTTTCTTTTTTGTCATTTTGTCCAGAGAAGAATAGATGAATGAGAGAACAAAATGCTAAAAGGGTAACAATGACCCCAGAAAAATATGCACTAAACAAATCAGAAGAGATCCAAAACCGGGGGGAAAAGAAAGGGAAAAAAAAAAGAAGAAGAAGAATATGATCAGGCTGGTGAACAGAACAGAGCCACACACTAGATTTTGGGTGTATTTTGTTATGTTAGAAGAAACTGGCTCCCAAAATTTTAAAGAAAGAAAAACTGATATATATATATATAAATAAGGTAAATACGATGAAGGGATGGTGTATGACTGTAAAGATGAAAATTAAAAAAGATTTTAAAAAAGGAATTGATAAGATAAGAAGTTGGTTGAAAAAAGAAAGAAGAAAAATTAAAAAGAAAAAAAAAGGAGAGAATGTGATAAGGTGGGAGACTAGAACAAAGCCATACACTAGATTTAGGGTATATTTTGGTCTGTTAGAAGAAACTGTATCCCAAAATTTAAAAGAAAGAAAAATTTATATATATACAAAAAATAAGGTTAAATACAATGAAGGGATAGAATATGACTGTAAAAGTGAAAATTAAAAAAGATTCTAAAAAGGAATTGATAAAATATATGTTGGTTGAAAAGGAAAGAAGAAAAATTAAAAAAAATAGAAAAAGAAAAAATAAAGAAAATTAAAAAAATTAACTTTGAAAGACTAAAGAATCATGGGAAAAAAGCCATGAATTCTCTGTGCTGTATTCCCCTAGTGCTGGAGTTTGCCGTTCTCATTGATCGGTAAACTTGGTGTTGGCTGGATGTTCTTGTGCATCTTCTGGGGGAGGGGCCTGTTGCAGTGATTCTCAAATGTCTTTGCCGGAGGCAGAATTGCCCTGCCCTTGCCGGGTCCAGGCTAAGTAATCTGCTTGGGTTTGCTCTCAGGAGCTTTTGTTCCCTGCAAACTTTCCGTACAGCTTTGGAGGACAAGAGTGAAAATGACGGCCTCCCAATCTCTGCCCCGGAGGAGCTGAGAACTTGGGGCCCCACTCCTCAATGGGCCCCAGAGAAAAGCAGTCAATCACTCCCATCTCCCTGGTCTCTGGCCGCACTCCGTGCTCACCCGGCCTGCGACCGAGTGTTTCTGTCTCTGGCACCCGACCCCATGTAGAGTCTCCAAACCCAGCAGATCCCTGAGGTGCGCTCCTGCGCTGCTCCTCCCAGGGGAGAAAGGGGAGTCTCCCCGGATCTGCTGCTTGTTGGGTCCCTGCTGGAAGAGCAGTGGCCCGACTGTGCTGCAGATCACGGTTTATGGCAAGCCCAAGCTGAGAGCCCACTCTCCTGCTCTGTCTTTGCAGCTGGCTTCCCTGCTCCCATACCTGGGCGTTCTGCCGCACTCAGGCACCCCAGTCTTTCTGTGACCCCAAGAGTCCTGAGACCACACTGTCCCAGCGAGGGTTCCACCACTCGCTTAGCCACTGGAGCGATATCCCTCAGTGGAGCAGACTTCTAAAAGTTACGATTTTGTGCTCCACTGCTCTATCACTTGCTGGTAGCTGGCTCCCTCCCCCTGTGGTCTATTTTCCCAAATATCACCTCGGATTCACTTCTCTGCAAGTCCTACCTTCCAGAAAGTGGTCGCTTTTCTGTTCATAGAATTGCTGCTATTCTTTTCTTTGATCTGTTGAGTTTGTAGGTGTTCAGAATGGTTTGATACCTATCTAGCTGAATTCCTGGGACCAGATGAAATTTAGGTCTCCTACTCCTCTGCCATCTTGCTCCTCCCCCCTATTTTATTCTTTTAGAGTAGGATACTGGGATTCATAAGGTTTCAGTGGCTTATACTTTTAAATTATTTTTTTGTCCATCATTTCATCATGAAAAATTTCAAGCCATTTCTAATGTTCTTTCTCTTCTGATGATCCAAGTTTCCATCAAGTCTGAAGAACTTCCTTCTGAAGAATTTTGTGGTTTTGGATGCATTATTAGTGTTGAGCTATCTTAGTGACATCCTGGACATTGGTGAAATTGGAGGATGGGAATATTTAAGCTTAAAAGAACTTTGAGAGAAGTAGTGGGCAGGAAATTATACAATTCTGTGTATAACATTTTTTATCGTACAGGGCTACTGTGGTAAATTCTGTATTCTGTTTGTCTGAAAATGTCTTTATTTTACTTTCATTTTTGAAGGATATTTTCACTGAATCTAAAATTCTGGGTTTAGAATTATTTTTTTTTCAGAACTTTAAATATGTTGTTCTTCTGTTTTCTGGTTTGTTTGTGATGAGAAGCTAGCTATCATTTGAATCATTCTTTCCCTATATGTAATGCTTTTTCTAGATATTTTTCTTTATCTTTGTGTTTTTAGCAGTTTATGATGTGTTCAGTCATGGTTTTATATTTGTATTCATTCTGCTTGGGGTTCATCAAGCTTCTTGAACTTGTAAATTTATGTCTTTCACTGAATTTGTGGACAATTTTTGGCTCTTAATTTTTTAACATTTTTTCTGTTCATTCTCTTACCTGTCCTCTAGAACTCCAGTTGTGGTAACTGTTACTTTGATATTTTCCCATAAGTCTTCATTCATTTTTTCCCCCAATCTTTTCTTTGCTTTTACATTAGAGAATTTCGCTGGTGTATTTCTAAATTCACTGATCCTTTTCTCTGTGTCACCTCCATCCTGTTATCAAGGTGAATTTTTTTATTTTAACCCAGTAAAATTAGGTAAAAATTTTTTTTTTTACCCAGTGGAAAAAAATTTTTTTTTGTTCCTGGTGAAATTTTTTCCCCAGATATTTTATTTTTCATTTTTAGAATTTTTATCTGGATTTTAAAAAATAGTTTCTGGTTATCTGTTGACCTCTCTATCTTTTCATCTATTAAAAGCATACTCTTCTTTCTGTCAATGAGCATAGTTAAAATAGATCCTTTAACACATCTGGGCCATCTCATGGCTGGTTTCTTGAGATTGTCTTTTCTCTTGAGAATGGCTTGCATTTTCTATATGTGGAGTATATCACTTATTCTTCTATTGTTTTTGACTTGTTCTGTTGTTATAGGTGAAAATATGAATATGAAAATGAAAGTTTTTTTTAATTCTTTTTTATTTTTTATTTTTTATTTTTTTTTAAGATTTTATTTATTTATTTGAGACAGAGAGAATGAGAGAGAGAGAGAGAGCACATGAGAGGGGGGAGGGTCAGAGGGAGAAGCAGGCTCCCTGCCGAGCAGGGAGCCCGATGCGGGACTCGATCCAGGGACTCCAGGATCATGACCTGAGCCGAAGGCAGTTGCTTAACCAACTGAGCCACCCAGGCGCCCTTTTAATTCTTTTTTAAAAGATTTTATTTATTTGAGATAGAAATAGAGCATGAACTGGGGGTGGGGGAGGAGCAGAGGGAGAGGGAGAAGCAGGAGCCTCCCTGCTGAGTAAGGAACCCAGACCCTGAGATCATGACCTGAGCCAAAGGCAGACGCTCAACCAACTGAGCCACCCAGGTGCCACTGAAAGTTTAATCATAGCCTCTCCAAGACCATTCAAAAGATGGGGATCAGTGTAATTGAAGTAGAAGTTCCAGTGTGAATGCATCTTTCCATAAATAGGCTGACCTATTATGTAGGAAATGTAGTTCCTGGAATTTACATTTTGACTTTGTGTCTAGTATATGATACAAGTCTCTTCTCCTTTGGAAAAAAGCTAAGTCAGATTTTTTTTTTTTATTCTCATGGTGATATTCAGACTCATTTATTCAAAGCATAAATAATACTCTACTTGTAAGTTCCATTGACTAAACTGGTTATTATAGTGTTATTCTTTAAGGGTAGAAATGACTTCTTTTTCCAGTAATTTTGTGCCCTACACATAGTAGGTATTTCGATGGGGTATGTTTAACTTGTATCTAGTAGGATGGAAAAATCCTAAATAGTGTTCTTTGGCAATATATTATTTTCATTTGAGAGTTTATTGAATTCATTTCCCTTAAGTTTTTTGGTTTTAGGATAATTAAATATTGATAGGCATGTTATGACAAGTAATGTTGCTCCTTTATTTAATGGTCTTTTTTATTTAGTGTAAAGATGGAAGACTTTTAAAAAAATATTCTCAGTCACTTTCCAAGTGAGGGGGAAAAACCCCTAAAACTTTATATAAACTAATAAAATCCTTCTAATTCAAAATGCCACTTGAAATGGAAACTGTTAAACTTAGGTAAGGATATTGGGAAATAGTATTCATGCCATCAGTGCCTACCAAGTTGAACTGTGTGGTTTCAGATGCATTAGTAGTGTTGAGCTATCTTAGTGACATCCTAGACATTGGTGAAATTGGAGGATGAGGATACTTAAGCTTAAAAGAACTTTGAGAGAAGTGGTGGGCAGGAAATTAGACAACTCTGTGTATGAAAGCTCTTTTTCTCTTTGGTTTCAGCCCACTAAATTGGATATTTTTGGGGAAAATATTTGCTTTGTAATCTGTATAAAAGAGTTGTGATGTGCACTGGGTGTTATATGTAACTAATGAATCATTGAACACTACATCAAAAACTAATGATGTACTATAAAGTGGCTAACTGAACACAATAAAAAAAAAAGAGTTCATACTTTTCATTGCTGTGACTGTCATTTTCATATTTATAAATCAATGAGCAATATTGCATTTCCCCCCTATTCAACTAGATGTTCTTCCTTCTGTCTAAAGAAATGTCCAATGATTGGACATTGACGGAATCTGGTGGTTTGCATTTGCATTATGGTGCCGTGGAAATCTCAAGGCTGCCTACTTACATTTTCAGTCTACACTAGGCGCTGTCACCCTCCCCTCTCCTTTCCCTTATTCCCACTCACTACCTTAGAGTTACTTAGGTACAAGGAGTTGCTAGCTTTTTGAAAGCAAGAGCTGAACTTTAGTCATCTTATCCTAAGGCCTAGCTCAGGACCTGGTACAGGGTAATGATTGTTATAAATAAATAAATCACCATAGTTGTAAAAGAAACAACAGTTGATATTTTCATTGTCATTGACCAAATGAGTGAACTGATATAAAAAGTAATGATATATGGGATCTTCCTTAGCAAGATTGTGTAACTCACTGGGGGGAGTCTTACCCAGGATCGAGGATTGGAAACCTCATGCCAGGCACCACCAACCTAAGCACTGTACTTCTCAGGCTGCTGTCAGTCTGAGACTGGTCTTATCCTTCATAGATACCAATAAACATAAGCTAACACATATTACCCTTGAGACTTGGATTAGTCAGTGTAATTCTATGCATAAATTAAATTCTCCAAATGTTTGCAAGATTGAGAGGAAGAAATGAAAACTCTCCTGGTGTTAATGAAGTATGACAAAGAGATATGTTTATGAATAATGGTCAGTCTGCCTGTCTGTTGTTTGGTCTGCCTAGAGTAGCAAGTCTGATTGTGATTTGGCTAAATTGAATCTAAGACTAAGCCTTTTAGCCCTGTGTGTGGAATGTCAGCAGGGGTGAATTTTTCAGAATTATTCATGAAAAAAATCACATCATACTCAGCATTCTAGGACAAAAGGAGCAAAATAATCAAGCAAGAATTACTGCTATCTTTATAATCTGCCAACATCTTTAAGCAACACTATAGCAAATGTGTGAAGTAGGTCTAAAATTATTGACATTAACACCAAAGAAATTGTGAAGTAGGCATTAATAATCTTTAAATAACATCAGGACATTTGTAGAGAGGGCAGAAAGTTGTTTCCTGAGCTCTGCCTTTAGGTTTGGCCAGGAGCCCCCTTCTGATTGACCTGCTTTTGAAGCAGTAGTTTCTTACTGAGGTTGTGGTCTGTACTGATGGCAGTTGCTTCACAATCCTTGAAAAATAATGTCCACTGTGAAAATGGAGTTGCCATAAAAAAGAATGTGTTGATCTTTATTTCTAATGGAGATACAAAGGACTAAAGAGAAGGAATTAGGGATGGGGGTGGTAAATGGAACACCCCCAAGATAAGTCCATCTTAGAAGGAGAGAGAGAGAGGAAAAAATGATGATCAGAATTATAGAATTGTGGAATTTTAGAGCTAGGAAATACCTGAGATTTGGATTGGTATAAATATGGGCAGTAGAACTGTTAGACTTCCAAATTCTCTGGTAATGAGAATCAATTAGATATTAGAACTTCACTCTCAAGTGTATGTAAGTCTGAGTCTCTATCCTGAAACATCTAGTCATGTTTGGAAAAGTGTTCTAGAGGATTTGTGCTATACTTTTAGTTACACTACTTTGGGACAGTTCATAAAGTAAAAAAAAACCCTATTACACCTTTATTATAGGACCAACTCATCCCTAATTCATCAATAACCTTTGGATTTCAGAGCAAGTTAATTGATGCTGACATCTTGTTCTAGGCAATGAAAAACAACACTAAAACAAGAGTGAACATGGAACAATGAATAGGGGCAGTAAACCTAAGGTCTTAAAAATGACTTTCAGGAAGTCTCCGGGAGGTTATGTAATTGTCTACTTCTACTAGTCCACACAGAAGAAACTATGAATAAGCCACATTTCTGAAGCACACATCTGTATGTTCTATTCTAAACCTCAATCTTCTCATCTTTTGTACTTGCTCTTGTTATGTGTTCCTAATGATTCTTACATGAATGGGGTGGTTTTTCTGTACTCCTCCCCACCATTCATTTCACATCTCATTAGGAATTACAATATCAAGTTGAAGTCAAATGTCTGTCTTTTCCCTTTTTATCTATTTTGAGATATTACCTTACCCTGAGACCCAAGTGGTTACTTGGAATACAGCATTTTGCATTATAGTGCTGGGTATCATACCCAGCATTTGGTAGGCAGCTCTAAATAGCCATGGTGTCATTATAAAATCCATTGGTTTAACTTCCTGTTGTGTGACTAACTCCTAAGAAGGGATTGCATTTTGATGTATGGACTTTAAGTCATCTATGACTTTTGTGAGCGGTTTTTCAAAAATTTTTTGGTCCGTTTCCATGTGGTCTGCTATCAGAGTACCAAGAGTTCAAGGCTTGAGTTTCGTATTGGGAGTTGTCATTAACCTGCATATGTCTGGGGAAATTTTTCTCCATGAAAATATTCTTCAGTTCTTTTCACTTAAATACGTCAATTGAGGAAGACAGTGGCATGAGTAGAAGATAGATGTGGACAGGTAACTTGTAATGAGAAACTTAGGTTAAGCGTGGACCCCCAGGCACACCTTTGCTCAGTGGTTCCCCTCAGGAGGTGTGTCCTGTTATGGATAAAGCTGAATTGCATTTCTCTACTTGACCCAAACACTGATGCTGTGCCTCATATTCTGCCAAAGTAGTTGCATACTACTTGGCAGCAAGAAAACCTAGCCCTTCTCTGAAAGTCAAGTGCAATTCTCTAATGTGTCAAATGGCAGTAATTACAGGCTCTCCTGGAGGAATCAGAAAGTCTTTCTCTGAATGTGGGTGTTGGAACTGGCCTCAGGCGCAGTGAAAACCCAGACACTTAGAGCCAGGAGGGACCATGAAGAGCTAGGGTTGTGACGTGTGTGTGGAGATTTGGCTTTGGCTATAGTCTGTTTGGACTGATTTAACATTGGGACAGAAAAAACACTCAATTTCTTCCCACCTTGGTCTCATTTTTTTGTACATATATTTCTCTCTTCCTTAAGAAGAATTCTTCTTCAGGGCTAATTTAAGCAACACCAAGTGCACTGAGCATAATTCTTTAGTCTAAAGCAAAGCTCTTCAATTGAAGAATGGCTCATTTAACTTCTGAATACCCTTTTGTACCTGTATTTGCTAAACTTATCTAATTACTATGAAGGCTTTCAGTATGAATCCTTCTTGGGCAGATGAAAGGCTTGTGGAAACAGCCAAAGCTGGCTTGACATTTTTGCTTCCCCTATTTAAACAGGATAACCTTCCAATCCGTGGAGTTGAAATTCATGATATGGCGTTAACTTTTCTGAACAGAGTAGGGTAGGGATGGTGCTTAAAAAAATTTTTTTTAATGCCAACTAACTGCTATGCAGCTGGACCAGGAAGCTTCCTGGCAGTATAATGGTCCTGAGGAGAAATGTGGTCACTAATCAATAAAACCCCAATGTGGGGAAAATAACAGGAGGCCAGTTGTAATATTGAGAATGCTCTTTTCAGCTTCTTTCCCATGTCTTCTAAGTCTGTATGTTTGTTTGTGTGTGGCAGCTCTCTATTTTCTCACACAAAAGTTCAGTAGAGTAACTGTTCTCACTAATTGCTGATGGGCCAAATTGCTGGTGCTCACAAGGAGATTCTGGTGACAGGTAATTAAGTAAGTAGTTGAAAGTGTCAGGAGAGAAAAATGACATCTTCACCTCACCAGGTTCATTTTTTAAACTGTATTAGTTGGGCTTGTTCTTTTTACCCTCGTTCACATCAATGAGAAAAATCTAGAGAAACTGAAAAGAAAATTTCCCTTGACTCCAGACTTTCTTTGCCCTTGACTTAGTTCTTAGATAAAAAGGGTGCAGAGATGCTCTGGGGAAGCCACCAGTGCAGGAATCCCTAAGACTTTTTCTCTCTAGGACTGCCCGTAGCCTCTGCTGAGCAGTTTTTTTCATAATAAGTGGTGCTTTCTTAGGCCACTTCTTTTATGCAGTGGAAGTGGTGATTAGGGGGATGTATGTACTCCAGAACAGTGAAGGAACACACTAACAATGAAGTCCTCAAAAATTCAGAATAAATAAAATGACTTGGTGGGGGTGCTATGGGAGTTTTAGATTTAAAGGGAATCCTTCTGTGATTTTTTTTTTTTAGTAAAATATTGAATCTTTTTTTGAAGCAAATTATCACATCCCAATTTATACTGTATAAATCTGGAGTGCCACATGGAGGTTTGACTTTAACTGGAACATGCCTTCATTAAGCTTGTTCAAAGCCAATTCCTCTCCTTCCCTGGTTAGAAAGGAAACTCCATGAAAGCAAAGTCCTTGCTGTTTTATGGACTTCACTGATGCTTGAGAACACATCGTAGATACCCTCTAAATATTTGTTGAATCAATGGGAAAAATGGGGAGCCAGACATAGAGCTAATATTCTACAATGTGATCAAAGAAACAACATCCAGAATTCCTTGTTAGTGCTAATTTTTAAAAGAGACCTCTTTGGGTTAAAATGAAAGAATTTGGTTGGAGATCTTAACATAAGAGCTGAGTACGAATTTTACCTTAATGTGATTTTTCTAGACCAGTGGAATCCTTTATACATTTATGTAGGCCACAAACAGTATCTACACAGAGAACTGACCTGTGGCCGGCTACCTGGGGATATTGGATCACTCATTCTGGTTGACTTCCTTTTTCTGTGTCAGGACATGGTTGTAAATTCATGCACAGGTCATGAACTGTCAGCATGTGCATTTATAGCACTTCTCGTTCCATGCCATGACCTTTCCTTGAGAAAGTTTAAATGGGAACTGATATGGGGTAGGGGTAGGTGGAACACCATTAAATGGAAACATGGTCCTGCCGTATCTGTTACTTACAGTAAAGCTGGGGATGCAGGCCCCCATAACATGACTTTCTTGTTCATGTTATATTTGGGGAAAACCAGAGCCACATGTTTGAGTGGCACCTTCTGAGCTCCTGTTTCCAAATTCAAACTGAGCTGACACGTGGTATACATGATTTCAACTCAGGAGCAGATTTCACTTAATCCACAGGGCATCTGAGTTACATGAGTACAAAATGAGAAACAGACGTGACTGCAGGTGCTTTCTGCCTGCTCTTGTATAACTAACTCAAAGGTGTCTTTGATTTCAATAAGAAATTTGGCAGGGAGCTTGTCCATAAAGCAGTTAAATTGCATTGGTTTTTGGTAAAAGGGCTTCTCTCTCCTCCCACCTCACTCTTACCACACACGTTCAGACACACATATAATTCCCATTAGAAAGAGCAGAATGACTGTGTTAAAAATAAAATTTAAATTAAAGGCCAACCTCAGTAACCTGTAAATTTTCCATTTTCCCCATAAATGGCCATTGGTTTTCTTGCTCTGGATAGCCTGATTTTAAATAGGTAATAATTACTCAATAGTCCGGAATGGTTCCAAATCTATCATGTAAATAATATGGCTTTTAAATATATTAATGAATAAATATTTAACCAAAAAACCAAAGCAACTTCAAAGAAGTCAGTCAACTCCAACGGGAACATAACACATTTTTAAAAAATTGCCTAAATAAGGATTTGTTCAATAGACCATAACCATCTGTGGCTCAGTAAAGAGTGTGCTACCTTTGTGCTTGGAAATATTTCTAGCAAAATCCTCATTTCCTGGACCAAAGTTCTATGTGATTGATACGAAACTCTGCCCTATTGTTGCCTCATAGGCTATGACCTTGGGAAAGACTCTTCTTGTGTTCTCGAGCTTTAGCATTTAGAAGGTGCTCAGTAAATGTTTAATAGTGATAATGATGAAGAAGGCTCAATTTGGGGTTTGGGTGGGCTGAATGTCATTCACAGCAATGTGGCCTATTTTGGCTATCTGTGGGAAGCTGAGAAATCTGTTTCACCTTTTTAGCATAGGCTTGTTGACCTTGGGCAAGACACATTATGTCTCTGGCCTTTGGTTTCCTTGTCTGCAAAATGAGGGGATGGTCTGTTTCACCTCCAAGGTCCCCACCCCCCACCCCGGTTATAATTTAGGGTATGATTCTGTGGGAAGTTTGGGTTTTACTGTGTGCATTAAGAATTTTATACAGAGTAATCCACAACTTAAATTTTTCCATAGCTTAAAGCTGCTACGCTTATTATAGATACTTTTCTGACTTAGATACCCTGAATCAACTTTGTCTAAGTTTGGTTTCACCAGTTGTGCACTGCACAACTCCAGGGGGCACCATTCACATAGACTATGAAGTGAATGGCACCTCACCCCCCAAGTTATGCAACGTTGCTCTTCTGCCTTAAATA
Source organism: Halichoerus grypus (assembly GCF_964656455.1). Lineage (NCBI taxonomy): Eukaryota > Metazoa > Chordata > Mammalia > Carnivora > Phocidae > Halichoerus > Halichoerus grypus. Next base: position 100,509,739 of record NC_135713.1, read on the forward strand.
TACAATATATTTTCTTTCTGGCTAGTGAACAGATTCATGTTGTTAGATTTTTTTTTTTTAACGCCTATGTTTGTTGGAATTCTGCCAACTTCTTCCTTCAGACTGCTTTTCCAAGAAGACTTTCTGCCTGATTCTCTTTGCAAGCCTTGATTAGAATGAAACCAACGTCTAGTTTAAAAGGTAATCATTCTCGGTCAGATGGGCTCTCAGAAAAGATCCAGGATTGGGACACCAATTTTTTGCCTCCTTTCTGGCATTGTGCATGTAGAGTAGGACGGTATCAGATGGCAATAGAACATAGGTTTTTGGCAGCTTGAGAGCTAGGTAGCTTTTATATTTTGTATGTTTTCAGTATAAAAAGGAGTCAGCAATAGATTTTTGTTTCTTGGAACTCTGCCCAGTGATTTGGCTAATAGGACTATTCTGTCTTGCATTGTGAAGAGAGTTTGATCTTGAACCAGGGATGATCCCGCTCCTAAGAGGGCTTCAGCTTCGTGGCCTGGGGAAGGCACAAGTGGAATAATTGCTGCTCTGCGCTACACTCGGAAGAGGGAAAGCTCACTGGGGTTTGCTCAAGCCCGTCCTCTCCCTTGTGGGGAGCAGAACTGGGCTCTTTAAAAAAACATTATTGCTTAAAAATAACAAGTAGGACCTGAAGTTGTTTTCAGCTAATGGGTAAAAACTAGCTCTTTCTTACTGAAGGCAAATTAATGTTTAAAGCCTGGATTCTGGGCTTCAAAATGTTCTTACTAACTTGCTGGAGTTTTTACCACCTGCTACTCATGAGAGTTCCTTTTTGCCAACTGTATTCCCCTCTAGAACGTGCTTTACTTTGCTGGCAGGACTTCCAGCTCTAGACACGTAGCTCTAGGGTGTGCCGTGTGCACAAGACAGAGTTGACTTCCCCCTGCCTGTTCAGACCGTTTAACTCGAATGATGAGAGTATGTGGGGTTGAAAGTTAGACCTGTCTTACAAGCCGGCTGTATACACAAACTTCTAAGAAATGAGTAGGCCAGTGCCTAGTGGTCCACATCATCATTGCAATACTTATTCCAAAGCACGGAGACAGAATTCTGACTAGTTAATCTCTTCTGACATTTACATGTTGCCCTTGACTAATGTATCAGTAATAATAATGGAATTTTATAACCCCAGCAACGATACCTTTTATTGAGACCCTGTTTTGTATGGGCCACTGGGTTATCACTAATCCTTACCCAGATCTGAGAGGTCCTGATATTATTATCCTACTTTATAGAAGAAGATGTTGAATCTCAGAGAGGGAGAAGGCATTTGATCAAGGCAGGGTCAGGCTTCAAGGCCAAGAGTAGAGCCTGGCTCCATCCTTCAAGCCATGTTGTGATCCCATCCCTCATCCCAGTTGGAAATGCAAGCTTTCCTGCCACCTTCTCCCATGTGACCTTCTCTTCTTGGCCCAGCCCCATTCTCTAGTCTCAGGCCATTTTGTGGGTATGCTGTTGGCCTCTTCCAATTGCCTTGAGGATTCTTCCTTCTTTCCACAAGGTTCCTTTCCTTGGCCACTTTCTGGTTATGTGATCTTGAGAAAGTTACTTAGTTCTCTGGCCTGAAGTTTCCTCATCTATGGAATGTATACAGAATTGTATATATCTCATTATAGGTTTTTTCAAGGCTTAAATGTGATAAAGTCTGGGACACCTTTAGCACAGTTCTTGACACATAGTAGGGCCCCAGGCACTCAAATCTTGTAGAACTGGTGCCACATACATTCCAATGCCTGCCACTTAGCGTCTCCCCCACTGTACTACTGCCCCTCTGCACTGCTCTTGCACTAATTCACATTTTCATGGCTTAGTGCTTCCGTGTATTGCAGCTGGTCCTCACTTTTCCTTTTACAATCTATCCCACACACTTCAGAAAAATTAACTTTACCAAAGCAAAGCTCTGGTCACATCACTTTTCTTCTCTGAAACCTTTGATGACATCCACCTGCCCATTAACTTAGGCAAACATCATGTGGTAACATCCTAACTGAAATGTCAAGATGTGTCTCTTCTTACTGCCTAAATGGACCCTCACTAGATTCAAGTTTATCCTAGATCACATCTTCCCTGCCATCTTTTCTTTCCACGGAAGCTGCCACACCCACAGCCCTTGCTGAGCGACACATATGAGCACAGCTGGTTGGATCGGAGTCAGGCTCCTGATCTGAAGGCTGCCAATTCGTGAACTCTTTAGTGATCTATAATGTCTGACCCAGCTCTAAAAGATGGACTTGTCCAGTTAGATTTTGTCTTGGTAATATCAAATAAAACCTAGGAAGAATTGTTCAGCTAACAGAAGGAACCGAAACCAAAAAATCATGAGAAAGACCTATGGGAACATGCAAAACTAAAGCCATGTAAATACAGATGAAATAAAGGGGAAGCAGAAATGATAAGCAAATAGAGTTAGCATGGTTTAGCACATGTTGACCCTCAATAAATATTTGATGAAGGAATAAATATAAGTGCCATTTGGAACAGGAGAGGAAGAAGCAGGTATACAGAGTGTGTTTTAATAGTGTTAATGGCAGACCAAATGGAGGACCCCCTAAAGGGAGCTCTTCAGGACCACATTGGATCCAGACCCCCCTTCAGCTTTGGTCTCTGTGAGGCTCAGGCCCTAACGTGGCTTATGTTTTTGGATTTCAGAGACATTGTCCTTTGTCACTCCATGTGTGTCCCCACAAAAATTCCCTTCCTTGAACTGGCCTGAGTTGATTTCTGTTTCTAATAAGCCAAAAGGCAGGAATGAAGCACCACTGGAATGGGAAAAGCATAGATTCTACTAATGGCTCTATTGCTGTTTCTTAGCATCCGTTAGTCTGTGTGTATTAATTGAGTGCCTGTTCTGGGACGCCTGGGTGGCTCAGGTGGTTGGCGTCTGCCTTGGGCTCAGGTCGTGATCTCAGGGTCTTGGGATCGAGCCCCGCATTGGGCTCCCTGTTCAGCAGGAAGCCTGCTTCTCCCTCTCCCTCTGCCTGCCGCTCCCCCTGCTTGTATTCTCTCTCTCTGTCAAATAAATAAATAAAATCTTTTGAAAAAAATTGAATTCCTGTTCCGAGTCTGGCATTTTTCAGGAGTAGGGGATATGGTGGTGACCAAGAAAATCTGCTCTCTAGATGTTTACATTCTGTAAGGGTGATAGGCAGTAAGCATGCAGACCGAAGAGTGAAATAATTTCAGCCACAGATAAGTGCTGTGAAGAACAGGGGAATGTCAGGGAGAGTGACTGCGGGGCTGCTCTAGCCAGTGATTGACTTTCTGAGCTGAGACCTAACGGAGGATGGAGGAGAAATTGGTAGCCATGTAAAGGTCTGTGGGGAGAACAATCTGAGCAGAAGGAATTACAGAGCAGAGACAGAGCCAGGAATGTGAACAGTCTGTTCAGGGAACAAAGATGGCCAGTCTGACAGGATTGAGTGAAAAAGGAGCGGAGGGAGCAGGAGGTGGGGATGGGTTGGGAGGGTTGGACTGCATGAAAGCGTGGGGAGGAGTTTAGGCTTCATTTTAAGTGGAAAGGGGTATGAGATGATGTGTTTATGCATTAGAAAATGATTCTGATTACTATTTTAGTATATGTACTGGAAAGGGAAAGAGTACAAGGAGGGAGGACAATTCAGAGCTATTAAAATAAAATAAGCAGGAGTTGACTGTAGGGTCAACTAGGGCCATAGTTGTGGATGTTATGGAAAAGAGAAAAGAGTTGAATTAGTGCTTTATTTTTGGAGATTGAGCTAGTACCTCCATTTAGGATGAATGCTGACTTAGATATGGGGTATATGAGACATGGAGCACTGAAGGATCATGGCCAGGTTTTGGACCTGAGCAACTCTGGGGTGCTGGTACAGTACCCTGAGATGGAGAAAGTGTCAGGCAGGGAGATAGGATGGGGGAGGTTTGTGGTAGAAAAGCAACAGTGTGGTGGAGAGGTCTGGGCTGAGAGTTACTAACATGCAGTGGCATTTAAACTCGTAAGACTGGGTGAGCTTTCTTGAGAGAAAAAATCTGGGATAAAGAGAAGAGGAGGGCCACAGACAGAGTGCTGGGCATTCTGGCTGACCTCAGGCTGGTCACTTCGTGTTTTTGGATCTTAATTTCCTCTTAAAATGAGGGACATGGACTAGATCTCTAAGCTGCCCCCTCTCACTGTAACATTCTTAGGCTCTATAGTGGAAACAAGGACGAATACATAGATCATCTGAATTTGAACTTAAAAATTACATATTGTTAAAGGCAAACACATTTGACAATGGCTTCTCTAGCCAAACAGCATCCTGCCATAAGGTCAGGCTCACTTGGTTGTGAGAAGCTGATTATTATTATGTTCTTTGCTCAGGCAACGGCATGAAAAAGTTACTTATGGCAAGTCACTAGTTTTGTGCTGAAATCAATTATTGGGTGTGGGGGGCAAAGGTTGCCGTTATAAAGTGGAGACTCTTCCCACCTGTTACCTTGGGGTCTCAGTTGCCTAATTATTTGCATATTATCTGTGTTTCATAAAGGGAGTCTGCCCAGCAAGAACAGCTTGTGCTGACTGTAGCACCATTTGTTGATCTGGCTTGTTGGCCTGTGCTGAACAAATGCCAAAGAACTAGCAGCAGAGGAATTCCAGCTCAAAGGTATCTGTTATGAGGAGTGGAGTTGCTGATAGGATGCGTGCCTTCTTGCTTCTCCACAGAGAGAGCTCTAGCTCTGGTTTTGTGATCTGCGAGCGGCGCATGGACACGGGCTTAAATGGACATAGAACCCAACTCGGGTTGAGGAGTGAGGGTGAGAGGAGCAATTAATCTTGGGACTGGTGCAAAAACTAATAACACCAGGCCCTGACATTCTGCGATTACTCAAAGAGCCCAAAGCACTCCATAAACATGGAATCATTTATTCATGTCTCCCTATTTTTCCTGCAAGACAGCTCAGCGTTGTCTTCCCTTCCTCCTACTTCTGTGACTTGGCGGGGGGTGTGCACACTGAATCACAGAGCTTAACTTACCTCCAATCCCACCGCACATTGGTTACCATTTACAGGATATGAACATCTCAATGCAAGTGTTGTCAGCCACCTTGCTCAGTATTTCCCAATCTAATAAAAATCGTCCCAGTTACCTTGAAGACTTGGTAGAACTTGGTAGATAGGCAAAAAGCATTTATGAGCTACAAAAGTGTTTGGCTGTCAGCCTGATTTTCCACCCTAGCTAAGACTTACTGGAGTCACTTACATGGCTAAGTTGGAGTCACATGACAGGGGACTTCCTAGCATTGTGCTAACGATGAAAACTGTAAGGCATTTCTTTTTTCAGGACCCATATGCCTTCCATTTCAACATGATGTAGCCCACTGATCTTACCAAAAAATCTGGGACCCACTCCTGACCAGTTAAGTCAGACTCTCTGGGGATGGGACTTGGTCCCTCATTGTCTTTAAAAGTTTCCCGGTTGGCTCTCCTGTGTGGCCAGGGCTGACAACCATAGCTGGAGAAGAACGGACATGGATTCTCCACTTGTTTGCTGCAAGCATGCCAAGCAACTTCTCTGTACTTCGTCTTCCTCATAAATTGAAGATAGTAATACTTACCGCATGGGGTTGTTGGCAAGATTGAGTGCAGTGAAAACAAAGTACCTTATGGCGGCGGGTACATAGGGTTTACTCAAAAAAGTCAACTCCCTGCTTTCCTTTACCTTGGCCGTTGTGGAAACAGTTTCCATCTGTAGTGTAGCCAGAATGTTTATTGTTTTTTTTTAAATTGAGGTATAATTGACGTTTGACATTGTAATAATTTCAGGGGTACAACATAATGATTCGATATTTTATATATTATGAAATGATCCTCACAGTAAGTGTAGTTAAACAGAGTTCTGTAATAGGATAGAAATTCTATATGCCATTGTCAATTAAAACACTAGAACACAAGGGGACCAAACCTCTAGCTTTGGTTTACTTGAAATTAGTAAAGCCAAGTGGGTAGTTGGTATTGCCAGGAAGCCTCAGGTTTAGCTATTGTAAAAGGCAGGTTCTTTTGTTTCTAACTGGTTCTTGATTATCCATTTCATGAAGCAGAAGCCAGGATGAAAGCCCACAGCAGAAGGGATGTGCCCTCTCCTAGATGGGCAGGGCCAGTAGGGTGCGTGCGTCCCTGGACGGCTCACCGACGAGGGTGGTCCAGGGCGGGTGAAGGGGAAATGATGGCTCTTGTCTTCTCTGAAGCTGGGTCTGAACAGAGGCAGAACTCTGGCCAGGACGTAGTAAAATCTTACTCCAGCCTGACTTTTCCTTTGCTTAATTTTATTCCCGCCCCTTAGTGATTCTGGTGCTCGTACCTCTCCCTTCCTGGTCAGAAGAGAACTGCCCAGACTCCCAGGGCCTGAGGAACTCAGCTGTCTCTACTTGATAACAAGGCTCTGCCTGGCTGGAAATAAAGCAGAGCCAGTGAAATAGCATTTCCATAAAACCAACTATCTTCCATTCAAAGGCATATAGCAATTTAGGCGTCGTCTAGGGGAAGAACAGAAACATTGCTGTCCAATGCAGATGAACAGGCTGCGTCAGGCTCCAGGCCCTCCTCAGCCACATCTGGGATGAACAGACAGTTGGGGCCCCTGCCCCACTTTCCCGACCAGGCTGGGGGCCCGGGAGAGGCTACACCTCCATGCCCCTCTCCTCACAGAGGGGAGCAGCAGGCACAGAAATGGGAAGCCTGCCTTGGGTTGTGTTAGTGAGGGTCACTGTGTTCCACAGGTGATCCTAACACAGTTCCCTCCTGCACCTGCTATGGTGGGGGGGCAAGTGGATTTAGTTTTGGGCAGGAGCCATGGCACTGTCATGGTTTTACTTGGAGCTCCTAGAGTTCTGCATGGGTTCTGGGATCATGCCTTGAGTAGCCTGGCACAGCTATAGTCAAGTTCTTCAAGCTGTCTACCAAGCGCAACGCTAAGGCAATTCCCCATCCATCCATCGATCCATCCATCCATCCATCCATCCCTCCACCTATCCCTCCATCCATCCCTCCATCCCTCACTCCATCCTTCCCACCAACCCTCTAGCATGTATTGGGCATCTGCTATGTGCCTGGCACTGCTGAAGGTCCATGGATGGGAAGACACAGCACTGCTGTCAAAGATCTCAGGGTTGTTGAGAGAGACTAACCATAGGCAGATACTGGTTGGTTAGTGGACTACCATCTGGTGAGATAAGAATGATCACAGTTAGGAACAGGATATGTTGTGATTCTGAATTTTATGGCTGGAGCCCTGGGTCAGGGTGGGGGGAAAGGCGCACTTCTGAGGATTTTCCCGAGGCTAATCAATGCCCTGGGACAACTGACTCACCTCACGGACCAGTTGCTTTGAGAGGGACCCAGTGGGGTGTTGGGGGGTTGGGGCTTGTGGCAACTCCTGGGTGGAGGACTGCTGTTGTCCACCTGTCCTCCCAGGGAAGGGCTGGAGTGACAGCAGAGGGTTGCTGTCTTGTGTCTCATTACCCAGGCTGCCCTCCCAGGGAAAAAGCCAGAAGACTCACCCATGCCATTTTACTATTTTGGAAGGAGAGAGGCTACAAGTGCAGGGACGATGGTGGAGGCTGCTTTCAGGGTTATATTTAGAGATTGACTCCTACATTCAAATGGAATCCTAAGCAGCCTTTCAGGTGGGTGGAGTAGTTGCTTGGCTGGGCAATCTTTCTTCGGATACTGGGAACGGGACCTAAACCTTGGTCAAGGAGGATCTTTAGTTTGTCAGCAGAAGGAAATGCAAGAAGGTATACTTTCTGAGCTTAAATAAACCCCCAGCCTCCACTCCAGGTGGAGCAGATTAAAATTTGTGGCCCCTTGGCATTTCCTGAGGAAACAGAATATTTTTCTTTCTCCCCAAAATGACAGGTTTCTGGTTCTGTAATGAGGCATTAAGATTTGAGAATAAAGGAAGATGGACTTAAAATTCATTTTGATTGAAGCCAAACTTGGTCTGATGCCTATTTACAATGACCTTAGATAATTTTTCCTCATTACTCAGTGTATTATGTTTGCATGGTGTAGGGGTTCTGGAAAAAAAAATTACTTGCTCAAGATATGACTGAGATATGGTCACTTGTCATTGTAGTTTGGGCTAGTTCAACTTCTCTTGAGTATAGACTTATGGATGGGGATGGGTACGAGATGAGAGGCAAAGTAAAGTGAGAGCCCACATTCCACTTTCCTCTCGTATGGGGGCTCCAGAGTGACTCAACGCCCTTTTTCCTCCTGTTACCTGGGCCCTTGTTCCTCTTTGGTCTAAAGACTCTTGGCTCACACAGTCCCATTACCCATCCCCTCATGCACATCTTCACTGATCAGCACCAAGCAGAAAAATTAATTTATGTTGTTCGTGTGTGGCTGCTCCATTTGTCCTTGGCAGAGATTGTCCGGGAGAAAATGCAGAGAGGAGGGGCGCCTGGGTGGCTCAGTTGGTTAAGCGACTGCCTTCGGCTCAGGTCATGATCCTGGAGTCCCGGGATCGAGTCCCGCATCGGGCTCCCTGCTCAGCAGGGAGTCTGCTTCTCCCTCTGACCCTCCTCCCTCTCATGCTCTCTCTATCTCATTCTCTCTCTCAAATAAATAAATAAAATCTTTAAAAAAATAAAAAAAAAATAAAAATAAAAAAAAAGAAAATGCAGAGAGGAGAATGCTTCCTTAGAACCACCATCTCATTTAGTGAACAGCCTCAGCCAGGGATCTGTGCAACCCCACACTCCTTCCTTAAAGTCATCTTGTGAGTTTCTAGTTGTTGTACCCTAAAAGCAATTTTGCTGTTAACATAAGAGCCCCCAATGTATTCTCTATTCTGTTATGTAGAAGTCGGACAATCGATATCAAGAAACAAAGATAACATGAAAGCCAAATGTTTCTGGCACATGGCTGGTCACAAACACCTTGCCTCTCTCCATGTCCCTATTTCCTGTCTTCTGTCCCACCAGTTAAACAGAATTCATCTGCTTTTCCTCAACAGAGCTAGTGCTGCCAACACCATTTCTTCCACATTGAATTATTTATTCATTCAACAAACATTTAAGCCAATACTTCCTATGTATCAGGGATATGAGGATGGAAGAGATCTGGCTCTGTTTTCAAGAAGCCTCTAGTCTAGTGGAAATACACACATGCAGACCTGGTATATCTTATAGGGGCTGGTGTGGGTGGTGGAGTAGGTGTATACAACATGGTGGTAACATGGAGTGAAGTGAGTGTGAGTTGCCGGGGATATGGGAGCCAGGGAAGTTACCCTGAGGATTAGGGAATAACTAGGGGTTTTCTAGGAAGATGAGAGAGAACAGAAGGAACAGTATGTACGAGGGCTTAGAGCCACAAAAGAGGATGGCAATTTCTGGGACTGGTGAGTAGCTACATGTGGCTGGAGCCTAGGTTCCATGGGGGAGATGGCACATGGGGTTTGGCCTCTAGAGCCCCTGGGCTTGCTTAGGAAGCTGAGGAATTTCAGAGAGATTTTGACTGATGTACATAGACTGATAGAAGAGTTGACATCCTCCTACTACTCTGTAGTGGATGCTGTAGAGTGTCCCCTGATCCTAGGCACTTGTTCCCCCAACCCCCAACCCCCAACTCCAACAAGCTGTTGGGTGTATTATTGCCTGTGGATGTCTCACAGCTGAGTCCTTCCCAGAAAAGTGGCTGAAGAGAGCTGCTTGTATAAGACCCTGAGGGCACATAAAGGCTTAGCTTCAGCTTGGGACAGCTCGGAAGGGGCATCCCAGGCCCATGGGGATCCACTGACACCTTTGTTGTGACCACATCACAGCTCAGCTCCTCCCTTTGCCTAATTTTACTTCCTTTCCTCCCTGTCTGCCAAAGTCCAAAGAGCCCCATACAGTGAGCCACATGCTGACAGATCCCCATTTCAGAGTCTGGTTGCAGGGATCTCAGACTGCAACATTCTTCACCCATCTGGGTGAAGTGAGTTAGTGGCTTCTCCCTCCTCTCTTGGGTCACCCTTCAAGTCTTCATGGCAGAACAGTGGTTGGGACTTTGGCACACCATGTTTTGCAAAGCTTCTGATTCTTACTGTAACCCAAAATCTTTCTCTGGGCACTTAAAATTTTTTATTTTTTAAATTCAAATATAATTAACATACAGTGTTGTATTAGTCTCAGGTGTACAACATAGTGATTCAACAATTCTATACATCATTCCTCAGTGCTTATCAAGGCAAGTCTACTCTTAATCCTCTTTATCTGTTTTACCTAGCCCCCTCTCCAGGCTCTTTTGAAGACGTGTGAAAGCACAGGTGGGCCTTCACTGACCACCCCTTTCTTCCAGTGTATGGCAAGAACGTATGGAGGTTCTTCCCACATGAAAAAGGGAACTTTTGCTGCAGTGACCAGTCAGATCTATGGTTTTGTGGGATTCTACTGGGAAATTGTGACCTGGTTTATTTGCTTAGCATCTTTCTTTGCTCTTAATCAATTCAAAGGGAATATCTGGCTTCATATTTACAAAAGGTCATACAACTTAGAATTTTAAAAAAATAGGCAATAAATGCATATAACACAAAATTCATAAAGATTTAAAAAAATTTTTTGGAGTCAGTAATAAATGCATATAGCAAAATATTCAAAAGGTACACAATGGTACAATGTCAGTATGTTACTTTTTTCCTTCTCTAACCCTTTCTCCTCATCTCTTACCCTGCACCCCAGACAACCACTGAGAGTAGTTTCTTTGCACCTTGTAAAGGTAAGAGATTTATCTCTTCCATTCTCTTAGGTGAATTGATCTCCATTGACAAGGCCTTAATATGTGAAGGCTGGGAACCAGGTGTGTTGTATAATTGAACTATTCTATTTCTCAGGCTGTAGCTAATTTATAGATTTTCAGTGTTGGAGGGGTCATTAATAGATGCTTAGTTTGAGAAACCTTTCCTAATTTCCCTCAGGAAACCTTTAACCACTTTGGGATGCTATGCCTTTGTACTTACATCTCAAGACATACTTTCCTTTTCCATGTTAACCATAGCTTTTATCTTCTAATTATAAAATCATATCACTTCACACCAGCCAATGTAGATAACCCATACCTATACTACCACCATCCAGAGTAAACACCTATACCTTGCTATACATACTTCTAGAACTTTCTCTTTGTGTGTCTATGTACATTTATATACATATTCTTTTAAAAAGTAATGTCACACTCTAATAACAGTTTTTCAACTTACTCTAGTACACACTGTGAATATCTTTCCATTTCAATAAATCATTTCAACATTTATATTCATTAGAGCAACCTAGCTGCTGTTATAAATAGACCTGATCGTGTGATGGATGCCCACAGTAGAAGTTTATTTCTTGCTCTTGTACCAGACCTGAACATGAATAGGCCATGAGGGCAGCTTTCCTTTAAGTGGGCATTCAGGGACTCAGGCTGCCTGAGGCCTTGCCATTCAACCCGTGACTTCTGGGGTTTGGTGATCTTGGCATTTTAACCAGCCAGACAGAGGAAAGGGCATGCAGGATCTCACAGGTGCATTGTTGGAAGTGGTGCACATCATTTCCATCCACTTTTTATTGACTAGGACTCAGGCACATGGCCTCACTTAACAGTAGAGGAGGTTGGGAAGCATACCTGGCTGTGTAGTCAGGAATAAGAGGAGGAATTTGGTGAGAAGCTGTCAGCCACTGTCACATATTTATTAATATAGCTTGTCTGTGGTCTCATCCCTACAACAATAATTGCTGCTGCTCAATAGGTATTTGCTTTCCTATAGTTCAGGTTTAATGAGAATCTAGTATTTTTGTTAAGGAGTAAGCAAGAGACACTTCTCAGTTCATGAAGGAAATATGAAGTAGAAACCTGCCACCTGAGAAGGAAAAGCCTCAAGGGAAAGGCAGGGTACTTAGCCTGGACTGGGAATAGAAGTGAAGAGAATACAAACTTTCTGGAAGTTAAGAAGGATCCTGACCAGAAATAGTCTGCATTTGCTTTGTTAGGGAACCTGTATTTTCTTTTTCTTTTTTTTTTTTTTGGCAAAGCTGGATAAAGCATATCTCTATAACCTTAGTGGATCTGAATTATAATCCTTGATGTTTTTTGTAGTCTGTATATTCATACATGCTTACCTTTGCAGAAGTTTTGTCTTGTTATTCCTGAGAAGACGGATCTGAAGATGCATTGTTGAGGGCTTACTCTGAGAATTAGGGAAGGCTTGCAGCCTAGAAAATGCCACAAGCCCCCAGGGGACCAGCAGTGGAGCTCAGGGGTGGTACCCAGAGAGCAACTGGTTAGGACAGCTGGTATCCTGGCATTGCTGGTAGACAGCAGGATCAGAACTTTCTTTGATAAAATAGATGTCAATTTTTCCATGTATTAGGTGATCTTGATAGTGATTCTGGGCAGGTGGGGACAAGGGGGGCTATGCCAATTCTCCACATACCCTCTGTCCAGGAGAGCCTGAAAGGTTCATAGTGTTTTGTTCCCCTTCTGCTAACCTCCAAAGTATAGTGACTGGTGCCAAGGCAGCTGGCAAAGACAGCTGAAGCTGGGCTCCGAATTCCCTCCTCACCCCAAGCCTGGGTTTACTGTCATGTCAGGAGCCAGTGAGTTCGGTGCATGAGCTCCCATTCTGCCTTGACCACCCATGCCCTTCATCTTTATTTTGGGAGATCCATTAGGGAATGGTTGATTTCTCACTGTGCAATCTGATCTCCCCCAATATATACTTAATTCTTAGAAACTACCTTGATTCAGGGCTAGGTTTCCTCTTCCCTGTAAGAGGGTGGAAGAACTCCTCTCCTAGATGTTCATTGCCAGTGGCTGTCCTGTTACAAGACCAAGAGCACAATGGCTCTGTTCTGTAGTTGGCCTGGTCAAGGAGTGGACTGAGGACTTCTGGGCATCCTAAAAGCCTTTTATTTTTTTTTGGTAGGATCACAACTGTCTGGGACATATAGGGCAATGGGGGGTTAGGGAGAAGTAACGCTTCGCCCCCTCCCCCACTGTGTCTTCAGAGCTGGTGGCTAGCCAGCCAATATCTAGAGGCAGGTATATATCCTTTAGGACTTAGGAATCCACCTTCTTGCCTCCTGCAAAGGGAAAGAGGGGTGGTTGAGCCAGGTAATTTCATTATTGGATAGAAGATCTGGTCATTTAATATTTTACAACTTACACAAAATCAGCTTAATATGTGGGAGGCTACTTGCTTTTTCAGTGGAATGTTTAAATGGTGCAGCAGTTACTTCGGCTGCAGTAAAAGCTTGGAATGAGTCAGGTAAAGAGTATATATAGTTTCCTTTCAGTATTCCAAGTGGCCCCTGTAGTTATTAAGATTTAAAGCATTTTGGCCTTCAGATCATAAAATTCTTAGAGCTAGGGGGGTGGGTGGAGATGAAGGGACAAAGGAAAGGAAGGAGAAGGGTAAGAGGATTCTTGTAAATGTCCTTAGTTGTTAAATAACACTATTTTATAGAGCACAATCCATCTGAAAGCCTTGGAGCCCTTTGTGGGATCATACCATCAATCCTTATACCATCCCCTCTAGGAGAAAAGAGGCAAATAGCAATGGACATAAAATAAGAAAGAAGAAGAGGTGCTAAAGATGGAGATTTTAGTTGATTGTCACCAGGAAGTTTCTCCACAACGCGTGTGGGGTCAGGTGTCCCAATTCCTTTTCGAATGTTCAGACTGTTCACATGGCCTTGCTCTGAGCTGAGTAAAAGGATGAAGGCTGCCATCTTGCTTTATGATCCATTGACAGTGGGGAGAAGGCACTAGAAAAGAACATGAAAAATCATTGAGGGTAGGAGTAGGAGCAAGGCTCTTGGGCTAGGCCAAATGATAGCTTTACTTGCCTCTATTTTAATTATGAAGTTGTTCGGACGTGGCTACCATTTGAGAGCCACAAACAGCAACTGAGAGCATAAACATATTCACTATTAAAAAAATCAGTGGAAAAAAATGCAGCAGGGGTGGGTGGGGGAAGGAGATATCATAACCTCTCTTATAACCCCTCCCCCAGCACTTACTCCCCATCTAGTGAATCTCATTAGTTGCTGTATAAGGAGGGAATTGTAATTTAGTCATGGTTGAATGTATCCCATTTCCTTTCAGTATTTAGAGACTTCTTTTTTTCATAATTATGCTTTTGTGACAAGAGAGGTACTGGGATTCTCTGGGGTTTGGGAATATCTTTGCTTTATCCTGAAAGCACCTGTGTATTCCCTCTGTGCAATGGTTTCTAATCCTGCCTAGGATGGAGAGATACAAAATGGGCTTCTAATTTCATGGTTGAAGTGAGAAGAGATAATATCAGCTCAGTTCCCTGCATAAAAATTATTTCTAATACAAACCTTCTAGAAGTTTCCTTTTGTGGCCGCAACATGGTCAGGAGGATACGCATGTATGTGCATGTAGTTTTCATCCATATATATTTATAAACAGATCATGAGAAGAAATTCTTTTCTTAACCCAAGAATTAAGGCAGGGAGCTCTCTGTTATCAATGGGAGAATGCAAGGTGATTTTTTCCGAGCATTTGTAAAATGCCTTAAGATAGAATCATGACAAGTGTCAGGTATATCTGCTTTGATATGGGGACTGATATTTCAGGCACCCTTAGCAGTGGTTATCTCAAGATGATTGTCCCTGCACAGGCTCCACACATGGATCATTGGCATTTGCTGCAGCATGATCTAAAAGGAGCTGGGAGAGGAGAGGGTTAAAGAAAATAAATGGGGTCTGATGTGAACATCTTTCTCCTTTTTCAGCTTTTTAGAAGATAAATGTTTCAGATTTCAATCTGTGGTTCCCAGCAGTTCTTTGGGAACACTGCAGTCGGCCCACAAAAAATCACTACTGCTGAGCCAACCCTAGATAATGCGTCTCAGCAGGGATGACATAATGTGCTAAAAGAAGACTATGATGTAATGCCCATCTCAGAAATCAGAGCCAATTTCCGTTACAAAGCCTTGGAGTGTAGCAGGAGGTAATGAGCTAGCATAAATTGTGCAGCACGGAAAACTTCTAGGTCTGATATTACAATCTGCATGTTTAAAGGCAAAAAAAAAAAAAAAAAGAAGAAGAAGAAGAAGAAGAAATAAGAAATAAAATAGAGTTCCTAGATCTGCTGGGCTCAAGAGCATCTGCTCAGCGAGAAGCTCTGCTCCCTTCCGATGTGGACAGACTGGTGCCCCAGGCTGCCCGGATCACCTTGGCCCATGGGGGAGATAGTTGTCTGGGTCCATAATCTGCAACAAGGTGGTGATGTAATGCCTAATGCTAAATTTGTTTCAGCAGATACTGTTTGAGAAGCGGGCGTGGTATTTGAAGGAGATCGTGCCTTCCCTGGAATGTGGGGGTAACTAGGCTAGAAATGCCTAGCAGGAAGTTGGGGGTGAGGAGCATTGAGCAAAGTCAGATTCACCTTGAGAACTTTACCAGGTGCAACGTGCTGTGGCTTGGAGAAGTACACATATGGGGGTGTCTCAAGCACCCAGATAACGGATCTCTGCAGCCTCACCTGAATTAATGATGCATCCCGGCCTCCTGGGGTGTAGCCTGCCCGGCAACCAGAGTCCAGCTCTTTGTTGTGCTTCCTATAAATGATGAAAACAGTTATAAATTCATCTAAGTGATGATCCCGAGTCTCAGAGAACAAGGAAAGGAAATCACGATCTTTGATTTAAAAAGCGTTCCACCCCATACCCGCTACAATTTTCTATTTTCGCTCATTCTTTCCTTCATTTTATTTTTAATTGCTCTGAGTGTTTGCATGAGGAACACATTTCTATTTTGTTTGCCTTCTCTGTTTTCTGTTGCTTATCCCTCAGTGGGGGCTTGATCCTGTAACCCGCCCTGCATACCCCAGCTCCCTCTGGATGGAACAGCAGTGCTTTTGTGTCACTTCTTGCTGCAGATTGGGCCTTCAGCGCCACAGACCTAGGTAGTGACAGCACTGGCAGAGAAGTGTTGGCTTCACAAATGGAATGCTGTCTTTAAATAGGGAATGAACATCGGGAGCAGATGAAATTTTTCTGGTATAAGAAAATGAGAGAAATAAAACAGAAAACATGACATTTGGCTAAAGAAGAATTGCTCCTGTGACATGCAAACTGAAATGGGCATTGCTTTCTAGACTTTTCCGTGAAGTGCTATCAAGTCTTTTAAGTGTATGCTTCCCTGCTGAAAAGACAATCAGTGGCCCAGCCACCAGTGGCCATTTGCAGACTGATCACAGGTCAGATAGTAATCCTACTAATGATCATTTTTATCCAGTGTTTTTAGTGTACAGGAGGAGCTGTCCTAAACTCCTTGCATTAATTATCTCATTAAATTCTTACCAGAACCGACCCATGGGTTAGGTACTGGTATTATTACATCCATTTTACAGAGGAGGAAACTGAGGCTCAGAGGGATTCGGTAACTCACCAGGTTCATAGGTAGCATTTGGCCCAGCTGGCGCTGGCGTCTCTCCTATCATTAGGACTCTGCAGTCCACAGGCTCCATCGCTGTGCAGCACTGATGCTCAGATGACATTGGGTTTAGGTAAAGATGGTTCCTGTCTTCAGAGTGAGGGATCCCACGGGGCAAATGAATTCTTTACATTAATATTTGCACAAAGCAAAGGATTGTTGCCTTTTATCTTTTGATCTGCATCACTGGGCCCGATGCTGGGCATATACCAAGTGCTCACTAAATGTTTGCTGAAGGTGTGTGTGTGTGGGGGGGGGTTGGTCAGACCGACGAATGAGTGCATGAAAGAACAAAATCCAAATCAAATAGAGGGCTCTCTGAGAAGGATGTCAGAGAAGAGAGTCAGGTTGCTTCTCGTTTCGCAGAGAAAACCGCCTGAAGAAGATGGTCAACAGGGCGCCTGGGTGGCTCAGTTGGTTAAGCGACTGCCTTCGGCTCAGGTCATGATCCTGGAGTCCTGGGATCGAGTCCCGCATCGGGCTCCCTGCTCGGCAGGGAGTCTGCTTCTCCCTCTGACCCTCCTCCCTCTCATGCTCTCTGTCTCTCATTCTCTCTCTCAAATAAATAAATAAAATCTTTAAAAAACAAAACAAAACAAAACAAAACAAAAAAAAAAAAAAGAAGATGGTCAACAATGTGTCCACATTAGCACCTAAGTAAGACGAAAGGGCTAGTGTTATTTGTCACCAAATCTTTTAGCATCTGACTAGGTGATTGAGGCTGTCCAGTGGATAAGTGGTAGAGAAATGTTATGTACAGATTGTACTCTTAACTGAGGACTCTCCATAAGTGGGTTCTTACCAGTTCTGTAATGTCCATTTTTAAAAGGAATCTCTGATATAAAAACAAATGGGGATAGGAGCATAATCTAACACATAGGAAGGACATGGTAAAGCGGACTATTGATTTAGACAGTCTGTAAGAGACCTTCTTCTTCTTTATATTCAGCAGCCGTGGGTCTACCGCTATATAGTTTCTGTTGTTTTTATACAACAGAAAAGAAATGATGAGACTTCTTTGCTCTTCTTTAGTCTGAGATATGTGATATCTCATGTCTGTTTGTTTATTCGGGTCTTTCTAGACTATAAAAAAGACATAGAAGGAAGAATACCATTAAAAAAAAATCTCGCAAATATCCTTAACCTACAGAAATAATTCAATCAACAAACATTGGGCAACAATGAGACCATCTCAGTGGTAGGTTCAAAATATCATGCTTTCAAGTATCCATTTGATATGGCAGAATTTTGTTTTCCTCACAAGTATCCTAGGAAATGCTCTTTGGCCTTCACACCAATTTATTCCTGCCCTTTCTGCATCCTTAATGTCTCGTGAATCGGCTTCTTTTCCATTCTCACTGTGTGCTCTTTTCCTCTCATTTAGGCCATTGTAAGAAGCTGATCCCTTCCTCTAGCATCTCCTACACCAGATCACTGTAGCCCAATTAATTTGCCTAAAGCCCAGCCCTCTGAAAAATTTTCCATGTCTGTCCATCACCAAGAGAATTTAGACCAAGCTTTCTAGGTCGTTCTTTTAGATACTCTGCAATTTGGCTTCCAACAAGATTTTCCAGCTGTGTATCTCTCTTCATTTATCTGTCCTATGCTTTGGCCAAATCAGTCCACTTGCTGTTTCCCAAACAGATATTTTGTTCTTATGGCTTTGTGCCATTTCCTTTCTTTTCCAGGAAGCCCACTCTTCAGTGTCTTCTTACTGTTTAAGTCTTTTGGGTCCTTCAAGCTCCAGCTCAAGATGCTACCTCTTCAATGAAGATTTCTGGCTCCTGCCACCTGTGATGATATACAGCTTTTCTGGAATCCCATAATATTCAGGTCAAATCTCTCAGGGCACCTATCTCTTTCTTCCCTGTGTTATAATTGTTAGTGTGAAATGTCACAGTCTTAGAATTTTGCAGCCAAGAGGAATATTTTTCTTCCCTATCTTGTTAAATTGTAAATTTCTAGAGGCAAGACTATGTCTTCTTCATATTCATATCCCTTAGAATGTGCAGCAGAGTTCTTAGCACATGGCAGATGTTCAGTGGATGTATGTCAAATGAATGGGATGAAAATTTAGAATCCCCAGTTGCAATATTAATCATTGAGGCTTATGCAGTCCCAAAGCTAGAAAAATGGGGCTCACTTACATATCCTTGTCTTTCTGCCACTTTTTGTCCCTTGGATATGGGGAACCACAGAATTCCATTGAGACTTGCTGATATCTGGTTTATCCGAGGAGGCCAAAGAGAACACAAAAATTGGTTGGGAAGGAAGGAGTGATGACAAGGAGATGACAGGAAGATACTGACTAATTGATCTTGTTTTTCTCATCTGATTTTTTTCACCCTTTGCTTGTCTCTTTTCGACCCTCCTTGTCTTCCTCCTGTTCTCCAGATTTTTGACCCACGGTAAGGACCAGGGGTGATTGATAAAGTTTAGAAAGATAACATTAGATTACTTGCTCCATAGAAATTTCCTGGTTCTGCTGGATTACTATGTCCATTGAGAAAATTTAAGTCTTGCTTTCCCATTCTATAAAATGAAAGGGTGATAAAAGATTAGCCCTGTTTCCATATAGCATCAGAATTTGTTGAAATCTGGTAAGAGGCAGTACTAAAGACATTTTCCCTGTCGGTTGGGCTGTTGAGTTCTTGAGTGGAATATTGACATTTTCTTTGCTACAGATAGCTGTATGGAGCATATACAGAGCAGAAGCACACATTGTACCAAATAAAATCCATTCATTTTAAACCTTGAGAAGGTGGAAAAGATTTGAGTTGATTGGTACAAAAACTCATAGGGCTAAGGAAATTCTCTCTAATGAATATTAGGGTGATGAAATACCCCTGTAAAATCTAACAAAGTAGATAAAAGAGTGGATATTGTTGTGGAGAAACTATATTAACCAGAGGGATAGCTAAGTGTAACGATGCCTCTTCTGGAAGCTGGTGTAGGCACACATTTCTCTGAATCCAAGAAAAAAGGATACTTTTCTGGTCTGTGCTCAAGCACCTGTTAAAAGACCTGTCAGTGAGCCTCTACCCCTGAATAGCTCCGATGCAGATCCACCTCTGACATCCTTAAAGCATTTCCTTTGACTGAAGATCACAACCTCAGCCTATCCAGGTTGACTTGAAGCCAGCCATTTCCTGCCCAAACCAAAATAACTATGAGCTAAGCCAAAGGTTAAGACAGTTTGAATGGATCAGTACAAAAGACGATAATGAGACAAGGATCATCAAGATGTTGTTTCATCCACTGATGGTTCCCAAGGTCTCCTGTCCATGTTGGGTAAATAGGAGTAAATAGGAAGGAGAGAAGAGACCTCCGGGGAGATGTATGTGGATCACGAACAGTCCCTTGTGACTACTTATTAACACCCTCCTTCCAGGAATGAACTCACCAGCTGACTTCAAAAGGAGCTCAGCCCACGCCTCCCATTGACCACAAGCTTGTCACCATCACCTTATGGTTAGCTGAATCAAAAGCTTCCGACAGGTCTAAAATTAGCCTGGCTAAACATATCATTAAGGAGTTAGGGAGGAGTGTGAATGACCTTTCTCAGCCCTGGTCTCCCAGATCCATTCAGCTGTGGGGGCTCACAGGAGTACTAAATTGGGCTTTTAGGTTCTTGAAATAAATGACCCTTTAGATTGATTTTTTTAATTGCCTGAAGGTAGATATTTTTAGAAAGTTTGGAAGCATTCTGTTCATCTATTTTGAATCATTTGAGTATAAAAATGTGGCATTTTCACACTTTGGGATATTCAAGTCCCCTATTCCTTTTTAAAAAGTCTCTAATATTTTTTTAAACCTTTCAAATTAGTTTATTTAAAGGCCAAATTTGATTTCCTCAGTTTCTGAGGTAAGAATGTAACTTTACCAGCTTCGAGGGAAAAGAAAATCATGGTAGCTCATTGTAAAGAAGTTATAAATATGTGGGAATACTATTCTAAGCATTATATTTCTGGTTGGAATTTAAATACCCATGAAGAAGAGTGACAAGGCAGGGCCTGTGTTTTTACTCCTTTACACCAACCTTTAATGGCAAATTAAAGTAAAAGATTTATTCTCTTTATCTTTGTTACTCAAGGAACTCAAGGACACCCTTATCCTCCATTCTTTCCAAGTTCCAAGTGCAAAAGACCCAGGGGAAGAAAATGAAGATGACATGGTGCCATTTCTGAACTCTTGGTTGACATGAGCCAGACTGTTTCAATTTCTTTACTTTCCAGCCCAATTATTTTGAAATTCATTTCTCTTCTCACTAAGCCAACACGTCCCAGTGTATGTTTCCTAGAACACTGAGTCCGTAGGATGTTAATAGATGTGACTTGAAAAAAGAGTTTTGAGTTAAACAGATTTCTTTACTGCTGGTCTTCTTTCTCAGATTCCCTAGTGTGTGATGTGAATCTCCAAAAAGGGAATATGGTATGTAGTATTTCTGATGCCTATGTGTCCTGGATGAACCTACTTTCTCTCTCTCTCTCTCTCTCTCTCCCTATCTCCCTCTCTGCCCTACTCTCCCCCTTTCTCTATTTATTAAACCAAGTAGCTAGAAGACTGGTGTTTTCAGGAGCACAATCTGGGAAGTAACAGAGGATGATATTTGTAATTTCAAAATTGTAATTCTCTTTCAGTTGACTGAGCGGCTCATTTTCCTGAGTAGTGATTATCTAGAGGTATGTCCCACCTTTCCTACCACTGGGCAGTGGCCCTGGACAGTCATTTGTCTTCTCTGGGCTTCTATCCCTTTGTCTGTAAAATGAGAGGCTGGGCCAGATGGTCCTTTAGACCATTACAGTGCCTCCTCCCCAAGTTCCTGCATGGTTCCACAACTGTTTGGACTAGGTAGGGGTAGAATTGTGTTACCTTTTCAGGTTTGAGTGATGTACTTTTGGCTTCTTGTTTTTCAGATATTGCCAAAGCGTCATTAGTGTCAGAGAATAAGCCTAAGACATTTCAGGCTAAAAGAAAATCTTTAACAAAGGGAGGCATCTGAAAATAGGAGCCTGGTTAGAAAGTAGCTCCTCAGCCAGAATTTTAATTTAGGCCTCACAGCACAGCTAAGGTCATTTTTGTGATTTTTAATTAAAGTGTGTCTGTGCTGATGTTGTAGTTATAAACAGGCCCTGTCAAGTCAAGGAGTGTTTGCCCTTCAATCATTGTATTTCAAGGCACTGACTGCCCACTTTTGACAAGTGAAAAATGTCGTTAGTTTGGAATTCTGTGACAGGAGGATGTGGCTTTTATAGTTAAGTGTCATATTCTCTCTGGTACTTTCTACCTCAAACCCAGAGGCTGCTACAAACATTTGAAGAGCCCTGCCCATGTTCTATCTAGACTCTAAATCTCACTGGGCTCTAGTTTCCTGGTCTGTGAAGTGAGAACCTAATTATACTGTCTCTGGAAGCACACCTCCAAAGGCTTCTCTATTCTTCTCTTGATCAAAATGTACCTGGCCCTGGGCCTTGCACTCAGTTTCCCAAGCTAGGAGTCTACCATGATGTCGCAGTAGGTTAGGTGTTCATGGCTGAGAGCTTCATTGCTTTCTTGGGGACATGGCTCTTGTTCCCTCACTCTTGTACACACACTGCTGTAGTACGTGTTTTGGTGGCATTCTTCCTTGATAGCAGTATAGAGAAGTGAGGGTGAAGCCTCATTATTGACACTCTGTCCCCACCTTGGCTCAAACGAGCAGCACAGGATCAGAGCAGTGAATACAACACCTGTGTGTGCATAGAGGCATGGTGGGGAAGATCCTCCTCCCCAGCAGAAAATCATTACGTGACTGTCTCGAGTCTACAAGTTGTTCTCTAGGTCTGTAAAGGCAGGCTTTGCTGTGCTAGACTCTCCTATTGCCCCCTTCTCATAAATCAATTCACCCTCTCCAAGTTTCGCCAATGTAGATGGTAGACCATGTGATTGGCCCTCCTCAGTTCTCCCAGCCAAAACTGATTGGATGAGGAGGAGGCATCTGATCCTGGAAGAATCATTCTGTAGGCTGAGTTGATCAATGATATGTCCTCTCTCAAGAATTTGAACTGTGAGACTTAGATTAACCGTGCTTGAAATCATCTAGACAAACCTGGCAACACTGAACCAGCATACCCCATGGCCATATGTGGCTGAGGCTGGGTAGCTGCTGCTCTCCTTATAGGGCCCTGTGTTCCCCTCTAGTCCACCCTGCCCCCACCTGTCCTCATGTACCTGACCTGTGCGAGGATCACCTTCCCATGCGGTAGCATTTACTCCTTGTCTTAAAGCCTCATCTCGATTATGCTTTTGCTTGAGCTTCCTCTTTCTAAACTTTGAGCTGAAAAATTCTTACAGAAATGACCTAGCTGTTGGTTTCTTCCCCATCCACGTGGAAGTTTGTCTATTTACCTATTAGTACATGATGCACGAACAAGTGGGTGGATTTTCGTCCTATTTGGAGAGTACATGCAGATGGACTGAGTTAAAATATAGTCTGTGTGACATCCCTGAAATTCACCTTGATTTGCTCTTGAGTTGTTTTGGGCAGTTGGCTCTGGGTGTGCCAAGTGAGGTTGAGGTAGTTTGGGAACTACAGGAGACCTGGTGGCTAAGCCTTCTCTGCAGGAGTCTACCGGGGGGGTGTGGCCCATCTCTGCCTGCTTGCTCCCAGGGGTGGTTTGGTGTTCTGTGGAAAATATTGAATTTCTTTGGGATTAAAGCTGTGTTGAAGGAGAAAATTAAAGAGAGAGAGGAGAGGTGGCTTCCTGTGTTTAGTCCCTGAGAAGCTAGGATCTTCCAAAGTAAGAGGGTAGTGAGACTGATTCACTGATGCATACGGTCTGAAAGAAGGCTTCTGCCGAGGAACACAAGAGACTGAGCCACGTGGGACTGAGATGCCGTCCTGGGGGCGGCATGATATCCTGAGGGACCAAGGGGCGGACTGCATGGCTAGATGTGCTGGCTACAGTGTCCCACCAGGGATCTGGGATCGTGTTTGGGTTCAACATTGTTTTTTTTTTTTTTTTTCTCCAGCATGTTTCTCAGAAACTGTGGAAAGCAAATGCTCAGGCATATGGGCTGCTGTCAGTGATAACAAATGTATTGTATATTCTTTTTTCTAAATTCTGGAAACTGCATTACCACATGGCTGGATATAAAATAACCCCACTCTTGTTTTAGATTGTTATGTGGTGTTTGTTTGTTTGTTTGTTTGAGAGAGAGGGGGGCAGGGAGGAGGGGCAGAAGGAGAGGGGAGAGAGAATCTTAACTGATACCGGGCTCAGTCTCACAACCCTGAGATCATGACCTGAGCTGAAATCGAGAGTTGGTTGCTTAACCGACTGAGCCAACCAGGTGCCCCTGTTAAATGGGTTTTAAAAGATGATGGCGATACATTTCTAAGAAATTAGAATTTGGGGTAGAATCTTGATGGTGTGTCCTGCAGCAATTTCAAAGATGTTTTGCAACTTTTCTTTTGGTGTGCTACACCATTCGATTCTGCAATTAGTTGAATGTTGTTTTAAACATCATGAATTACAAACTTCATCAGGTGAAGGGCGGTGGAAGTGGTTAGAAGTGTTCCTTATAAAAGTCCATTTAGTTTGTATGAACATTTAAAACTTATGGATCTGCCTTTATTATTAATAGTGGATATGAAAATAACATTCTTAATAAAGTGACAGTATGACTTAATATACTAATAATACTCCCTCAAATCACATACGGTAGGCATTATTGACATCTATGTTTTACTGATGGTAATCAAAGAGATTAATTGACTTGCTCTAAATGGTGGGGGAGTGAGAATTCAAGCCCAACTCTTTCCCTACAGTTCCTCACATAATTCTGTGCACTGCCTGGTGGGTTTTATCTTTATAGTTTATTCTTGGTTAAAAATTAACCTGTAATAATAAACAAAACAAAGCAAAACAATTTAAGTATCCAAGAGGAAAAGTACATTGGCCAACTCTTGTGCCCTACCTCCTACCATTTTCTCTAGTCATTACCATGGAAACCAGCTATGCCATCTATCTCCCTCTTTGTGTCTTCAGGATTTTCTGACTTGGCAAAACAGGACAGCTGTAGGAACCTACTAGGCCGTTTTCACACATGAACTCAGAATTAACACCTCTGGCAATTCTTGACCAATGGAGGATGGCAGCTGGTTAATAAATGCCCCCTTCCTGGATTCCTTCTCCTATACACCTCTGCAATGTACTTTGCATTAATTTTTCCTCCTTTCCTGTTTTGCTCTTTTTTTTTTTTTTTAAAAGATTTTATTTATTTATCTGAGAGAGAGAGAATGAGAGGGAGAACATGAGAGGAGAGAGGGTCAGAGTCAGAAGCAGACTCCCTGCTGAGCAGGGAGCCCGATGTGGGACTCTATCCTGGGACTCCAGGATCATGACCTGAGCCAAAGGCAGACGCTTAACTGACTGAGCCACCCAGGTGCCCCTGTTTCACTCTTATTAGCTGTCAACTTTCCTGGATTTATCTCTATAAATTAATGACCCACAGGCGAGTCTTTATCTCATGGTTCCTTTTCCTGGGGGGAAACCCAAGCTAAGTCAAAAGGTTTCTGTAAACCAGTTTCAAGGCCACTGACTAACTATAGTGGGCATTGTTGCTTCTGTCACTCAGTATTCACTCTTCCTTCTTAAGATAGCCACAGCTTGAATTCCTCTTTTTCTAACTCCGTCCATGTGGCTTTGGTGTACCTGATTCCATCCCCTGATAAGTCTAGGTTTGGAGGTGAACATGTGACCCAATCAGATGCTCTGAGACTTTTACTGGGATCAGGACTCTGAGTCCTGTGCCCTGGGCTGGGCCCCTGAGTGGGTGAGAGGTCTATACTGCCAATGCCCTTGTGTGGGGCTGGAGACCGGGGAAGGAAGGACTAATTGAAAGGAAAAAACAAAAAAGCCATCTCCTGATTATAGTATTTGAGTCCTGAATCCATCTGTTGACCAAACCAGATTCACCCCTGAACTTTTAGTTTGTGTAAGCCAGAATTGCCTAATGGCCAAGCTGTTTACCTGCAATGAAAGTATCTTACCCATTCTCCAAATCTTCAGGTTATCTAGGTTTGGGCCTTTCCTACGGCTAGCAGACTTTGGGACACATCTCAGTTTCCATGACACAATTACCCTCCCAACAACAGGATTAAGGAAATTGCCATGGGGAGATAGATTTCCCCCCCACTCATCCCCATCCATCCAATCAGACTGAAATGTTCTGGGTGAAATAATTTGTGGCACAGTTTCAATTTTCCCTCCTAGAGGAACAGTGGATTTTCAATATCTCTACTAATGAGATCATGGGAGCTGTGGCTAATATGGAGCAATTTCTGCCTTGATGAAAGGGGTGGGTTAGCTGTGTAGTGATGGCTTTGGTATGACTCACTTCTCCTGGAGCCCCAGTGTCCTCTTTCACTTTCTAGAATTGCTGTTTTGGAGGAGTGTTCTGGATTGAGCTGTATACTGAGTCTATACTAGGACATTGCATGCATAGGCGTCCCTGGCTCTATCTTTTCCCATACTTCGTGCCTCAGATTTCACCTTCTTGTTCTTATGTATGCTTATTTGGTTTTTCCAAATTCATAGCCTTCCTCCCTAATCTGAATCAGTATTTTCTGCAAACCTGTGTCTTCTGAGAAAAGATAATTCAGATTTAGAGGAGTTTTAGCAGAGAGACCTTTTCATTGAGGGGTGGTAGCTCATTGCCCTCCCTTTCTGCTTCTGCTTCTAGGTGCCAGGGCATTTATAACCTGCCTAGGGTGTGAAACACCTAAAGGCTTCCTAGGCCCTAGAGTAAGAGCTTCATTCCAGTTTCAAGATCACCCAATGGGATGCCTAGGTGGCTCAGTTGGTTAGGCGTCTGCCTTTGGCTCAGGTCATGATCCCAGGGTCCTGGGATCGAGTCCCCTATGGGGCTCTTTGCGTGGCAGGGAGCCTGCTTCTCCCTCTGTCTGCCGCTCCCCCTGCTTGTGCTCTCTCTCTCTCTCTCTGACAAATAAATAAAATCTTAAAAAAAAAAAAGATCACCCAAGTGATTGAACATCTCAGAGGGAGTTACTAGAACTTGTTTGGTTTCTGAACTGCCTCAGACTCCACATCAAAGTATCTCTGTCTCCTTAAAGGATCGGTAATTCCATAAGCTCATCTCATCTCTTAACCATTCTCAAAACCTTTTCTCCATAGGCTGAACAATTTGTTGTTTTCTTAGTTCTCTGAGGCGTAGAAAGCCAAAGTAGAGGCACCAGAGTCACTGTGGGACAAATATAAGGGCCTAGAGCAGGCCTGCAGATGGATGTCCTGAACTGAAAGGAGATGGACGGCCACCGAAAGGTTTGTTTCTCTTGGTGGGCTCCCTGAACAATGCCTTCTTCCTGGGGACCAGATCTACTAGTATCCGTCCAATCATGTTCTCACTTTTGGTTCTGTCTCTTGAAGACAATGCTTTCCTTTGAGAAAGACCTCTTTATCTCTGGCATCAAGGTTTCTGTTATATTTGCCAAGGGACCCTGTGTCTCAGTCTTAAGTACTGAGTGTGCTTATATGTTCCTTTGAATTATTGTTAATTTTTACTTCTAGGTAAAGAAGTAGCATGTTGCTGGTTAAACTCTAGATATAGCCACCCTGCTTTTGCCTGTTGGTATAACTTCAGTAACCTTTCAGCCAAAAGAATGGGGTCCTAATAAGAAAGAAGATAACCGAGCAACAGGAGGAAGGAGGAGGGCACTCCTGGTTATACTGGTAGCCTTGGACTGACTCAAGCCTTCAATTGGCTTTTCTCAGGCCGTTGATGAGAATCCTGCTCTAACTAGGACTGCCTTTGGGGTCTGCAAATGGAACCTGTTAAGATTTCTTACACCTACTTTATATAAACAAATAGAATTGTGCAATTATTACAAAAACGTCCGTGCCAACTCCATCAGCCACCCCTTAGGCATTTATAGATCAAAGGTCTAGAGAGTGCACATCTGATGTCACAGAGCTAAGCAAGCTATCTTGACATGGCCAGTTTTAGGGATTTCTTAGACACCCTGATGCACGATTGCAATGTTTATCACCAAGTCCTCCAATGGGCTTCTCATTAAAAGTTAATGAGCAGCTTTTCTGTGCAAGGCACTGTCCTTACCACACCAAGACAGTACAAAGAAAGGTAAGAAAGGGTTCCTGCCTTTAACACAGCTATATATAATCTTGACTGGGAAGCCAGGGCACAAAACAGAGAAAATTAAACAATGAAATAAATGTTTTGTAGGAACCCAAGACTGCGGTCCCAGAGATGTTACAAGGCAGTTTGTCATTATTAACTAGATTTACTGAATACCATTAACTTTTTCTATGAAAAATACGTCCGTAGTTGTTTTATATAACTTCTGTATTCATCACCACCCAAACACAGATGTAGATTTTATTTCTGATGATGAATACCCTGCGATTTATTTTGCAGCTAAAGCATAGAAACAAAGATGCTGTTGTTATTTTATTTACCAAAACTAACAGTTGATGGAACTAAGATTGGATATTTTTATGGCCCGGGAAAAGTTCCGAGCCACCAAGAGGACACTGTTACACATGTCTCCAGAAGTCAAATAAGCAGCATGTAGTGACAAAATAAATAAATAAATAAATAAATAAATAAATAAATAAATAAATAAATAGATAAAAATTAAAAAAAATAAATAAAAGGCTCAGAAGGACTAGGTTCCCATCTAAGTCCTAACTATCTATGAGCAATGTGACCTTGGGCAATTTATTTAATCTCTCTAATGTTCTGGTTACACACTGATGAAGCAGAGGAATGATGTCTCTTGTGCAGGGATTTTGAGGGGATAGATGATTTCATGCACATATTGCACCTAACACAGTATGTGAAACCAGTAGGCAACCCATAATGACAGCTTTTATACTGATGTAACTATACACATCTGAATTGCCTCTTGTCAGATCATTTTGAATCTTCACGTGGAGTGACCAGGAATTATGACATATGTTGAGGGCCCCGGGTAACACGTTGGGCTGTATGTTGACTGGAGGTTATAGAGTTTTAAGTGCCAGATGTATTGCCATAATCGTTCAAGAGGACTTTATTGGTCTCAGTACATTTTTAAAAATCTAGAATTTGTTTTTACTAATTGGCAGTTGGTAATTCACAATTGGTAAGAACATTTTCTATAATTTTTTTTTTTTATAAGCAAGACCCATGATGATGAAAACTATTAATATAGTTGATATTGTTGGTAACACTGAATAAGAACTATGTTTGGTCACAGAAAAACTTGTCTGTATCATAAGGAAGTAACACAAAAGTATTTAGAGGAAGCAGTTTAAATTTCTGGTTGCCAGGATCACTGGCATTTATATTACACAGCATAGACGTCTTTGTACCAGGAAATTGTTAGGATACTGCTATGGGCTGAGTTGTGTCCCCCCCCACCCCCGCAACCAGGTGCCAAATTCATACATCTAAGTTCTTAGGCTCAGTACCTCAGAATGTGGCTGTATTTAGGGACAGGGTCTTTTAAAGAGGTGATTATGGTAAAATGAGGTCATATGGGTAGTCGCTAATCCAACACGACTGGTGTCCTTATGAGGAAAGGAAATGTGGACACAGGTACAGAGAGAAGATGACCTGAAGACCTGGGGAGAAGACAGCTATCTGCAAGCCAAGGAGAGAGGTCTCCGGAGAAGCCAACCCTGCTGACACTTTGATATCAGACTTACAGCCTACAGAATAGTGAGAAAATAAACTTCCCCTGTTTAAGCCACCCAGTCTGTGGCTTTGTTATGGTAGCTCTAAACAAACAAACACAGATACCAAGGTAGTCCTAACGAATTGGGAGCTTGTACCCTATGACCCAGCAATCGCACTATTGGATATTTACCCCAAAGATACAAATGTAGTGATCCGAAGAGGCACATACACCCCAATGTTTATAACAGCAATGTCCACAATAGCCAAACTATGGAAACAGCCCAGATGTCCATCAGCAGATGAATGGATAAAGAAGATGAGGTGTATATATACACAATGGAGTATTATGCAGCCATCAAAAAAATGAAATCTTGCCATTTGCAACAACATGGATGGAACTAGAGGGTATTATGCTAAGTGAAATAAGTCAATCAGAGAAAGGCAAGTATCATATGATCTCACTGATATGAGGAATTTGAGAAACAAGACAGAGGATCATAGGGGAAGGGAGGGAAAAATGAAACAAGATGAAACCAGAGAGGGAGACAAACCATAAGAGACTCTTACTCTCAGGAAACAAACTGAGGGTTGCTGGAGTGGTGGGGGGTGGTGGGGGATGGGGTGGCTGGGTGATGGACATTGGGGAGGGTATGTGCTATGGTGAGCGCTGTGAATTGTGTAAGACCGATGAATCATAGACCTGTACCCCTGAAACAAATAATACATTATATGTTAATTAAAAAAAAAAAAAGAATTGGGAGCTCATAACTTGAGGCCAGGATCATTCTACCCTAGATCTGGCCACTGTTTTTCTCAAAGGAAAATATAGCGGAGCTTGGGAGTAAGGGATTCTCTGTACCAGTTACTTGGGCTGCTGAGCCACACCCAAATGTGATATGCAATATGGAAGCCTGAGAAAAAAGTACAAACTGTTTGAATTGATGTCATTTAAAATGTGTGAAAAACAGCCAGACTAGCTGAGTGAATGAGAATTTGCCAGTAAGATAAAGGTTGAAACCCTTTACCATTCAAAATTTGACTTGTAATCAACTGTATAGAAATGGGATTAAAGGTTCTTAAGGTGTGTAGCTAGGAAGATCTGAATTTGAACTTAATCTCTCTATACCTCTGTTTTCTCTTGTGCAAAAAGGGGTGCTTCATATGGTTGCTATAAGGATTAAGCGAGTTAATAATGAGTTATTGTGTACATATACAATAAATATAAGTGGTTAGTATTATTTATGTCAATATTAAAAGACAAAGCTGATTAAACAGTAACTTGCTGATGAGGAAGAAATCCATGTTTTGCAGGCAAATTCTGTGGAGGAACTCACGCTCGCCTGCAGTGGTTTGCACGAAGGGTACCAAAGGCCATGGATGTGATGCGATGTTCTTTTCTAATTACTGTGATGGCTAATGCGGAGGCCCCCAGTGGTTCTAGAGTCTCACCTATAATAGTGATGAATTATCTTATCATGAAATATCCTCATTGCTTAAAACTGTTCCCTAAGGGGGGCTGGGTGGGCTTCTTTGTGCCAGGGTGGGGTGTGGTTAATCGTGGTGTTCTTTATTGATTCTTTTGAACTGTGGGTGGCTTTCTTTTCTAGGTTCCTGAATGTGTATGTTAAAGGAAGTAGGATATGGTTAGTGACTTATTTTTAGATTTCGTATAACTCTTAGCTTTGCCTCTGTTATAATTCCAGACACCATTGCTTCCTTGGTTACCACTAGCTTCACTAGCTCCTTTTAACACTTTGTGGTAAACCAGTTGAGGCTGGTTGAAGTGGAGGCTGAAGAAAACAAAGCATGCAAAGCTAAGGCTGAGAAATGTATTTCTTTCACAGACCTTAGAGAGAAGTAGTGACTCAGACCTGGTGAGCACATCACTGCTCAGGACCTCTTAAAATAGGAACATTCTTCCCCCTGCAGCTGTAGGGATTAGTGCTGTGGGCCTGGGGGTTCCTGAAATGAGTGCCTCCCGGACTTCTCCAGGGCACAGCGTGGGCCCTGTACCTTCCTGGAGGAGGGTGGGGCCCCTCAGTCCCCATGGACACCCTTCCTGCCACCTGCCCTAGTTGAGCTCCTCAAAAAGGAGAGTAGGACAGATTGCGGGGGAGGTGGAGAAAAGAAAGTAGGGTTCCTAGGCAACAAGGCACCTGGGAGAAGCCCTATGGCAGCTCCATGTAACCCCAGGGGAGGTGACTTAAGTAGGGGAAGATTTCTTCTCTGTAGTTCCAAGTATGGTTCATGGTCATTCTTCCTAAGTCATCAAAGCCTTTCTGAGGCAGTGGCCAGAAACCTGGAAAGCAGTAATGCCAAAGGGGAGTGGGGCTGATAGTGGACAGCCACCGAGCAGCCAGAACGCAATGAGAGGAGGCAGCATGAAAGGCCAGGCCTATTCTGGGACATATACCTTGAGTCACAGTGTAACAGAGACCAGAGGTGACAGCTGGTCTCTTGGCTCCTTAGTGAGCAAGCATCTGGAATATCACTCTGATTTTGTAAAGCTCAGTTTAGGAACACAAAACCTTAGGGAATTTGGAAAAGGGCAAGGAGAAGGAGTAGCTGTAGGTGAGGAAGGCTCAGGGAATCTGATCAGAGGAAAGATTAAAGAAACTAAATGTGGGCAGCTAGTAGGGGAATGGTAATAGTCTACTAATTCCTGACACCCTAGAAAGCAAGAATTATTTGTAAAAGGAGATGGTATAATCAGAAGATAAGAGATGAGCATTGAAAGGCTGAATAGCACAAGAAAATGCTCTGGGCAATTGTATTAGCTTGCACAACAGAACCACCACTTCCCAAGGAAATCGAGTGTGTGTGTGTGTATGTGTGTGTGTGCACCATTACTTGAGATACATGATAGTAGATTTTCAGTACAATGATACTGTAAGCTTCTCTGGACCAGAGACCATGGTATCACAAAGTGACCTAATGGTCACCTGACCTCCAAACTTGGCAACAAGTGTCCTCATGCAACTTCTAGAACCCAGACATTTAGCAAATTAACCTCAAAATGCTCCTGTGAGATGCAGGCTGCTCGCAATAGATTTTGATTTGATTCTTACAGTCCATTCTGCAATAGGAAAAGGATTCTACCAAGATTGAGATGTAGAGGGCTTAGATCTTACATGGAGGAAACGTGGTCCTTCCATGGTGGATGCAGGGAGGCCCAGAGTGAAGTAAAGGGCAAGGGCCATGCTCTGGCAAAGAACCCATCAATAACTTTGATATGTGAATCCCAGAGGACGCTGTGACATATCCCCCATCCTGTTACAGGATTGGGGATCTGGTTCTGTTTAGAAATTCATGCAAAAAGTACAGTGTCTGTACAAGCAGAGGTTTTGATTCAGATGGAAATAAGCCTACGTTTTCTTAATTCCAGTTTCAGAAACAAAAGTTTGCTACTAGGTTTGGAGGACAGCTGGGAAAAGCCTCTGGACGTGGATCCATGTAAGCCTTCTCAGACATGAGAGGCCTATGAGGGTCCAGATATTTTTGCTCTCTATTTTTATTTATAAATAAGTCCTACCTCCCAGGTGCTGGAAAGCTAATCCAGGCTGACAGATTTCCTTACTTGACTGCCTTGGCTTTCAATGGCCAGTGTCACTCCTATTAATAGTCAACTCTATATTCTTAAAGAGCTTCTCTGTCTGCCCTGCCAGGCCTGGAGCAGACGCTGGTAAGAAAGATCAAGCTGGGGTTAGGCCGGAGGAAGACAGAAGCAATTAAGCAGAGGGGACAGAGAGGCACCAAAAGAAGGAAAGCCAGGAATTTCTTGAGCAAAATTAACCTTAAGCTGACTTTGAAACTGTCTTTGATACATTCTTCTAGCAATTGGTTTTAAGGTCTACATAATACAAGACTAAGGAGTTCAAGAGGACCCATGCGTAGATGGAAAGTGATTCTAATGACCAGATTAGTTGGCTTCTTGGAGAAAGGGACTCAAAGGATGATCTTGTTGAATGAGCTTCTTTTCTGGATCCCTTTTCCTTAAGCAAATATAAAAATAGTCTTTTTAAAACAGAGCAATATGTATCTTTTAGCTAGTCTCTTCCTTTGGTTTTCAAAGTGCATTGCATATTTTGAGACAAATTCCGGTCAGTTTTGATGCTTTTGTGTCTTGCTTATTTATCCTCCTGTGGTCCAAGGTCTCAAGCAAAGATTGCATAGTGCCCCCAAACACTTTAGAAGTAAAACCTTTATTAATGGAATTATGGGGAACTAGAATTCATGCTTAACTCTTAGTTAAACATAAAACCCCTTTTGCTTTAATCCTTGATGTTGAAATCCTTTTTAAGATGTTTACATTTATGTCTGTGCACAGTACATGGAAATGATCTAATCTTGCTCTGATGACTCAGCATCTTGTAGCCCCTCCATTCTAAATATGTTTTATTGTAGGGATAAGGGGTACAGAAGATCAGAATGAGTCTAAGCCTTGGCCCAAAAGACTCCTTTATCTAATTGTGTTTGAATCCTGGGACAGACTCGCATTCCTGGTTCAGTTCTAAGTACCTGCAGACTCCAGCCCCAAACACTGCCACTTCTTTAGCAGGTCCAGAATGAATTTTTGCTTCCATGTGATCTCCTCCTAGGAGGATTATGAAGCCCCAGTAATGAAGACTGGGGGAAGAGCTGTGTCTACAAATAAGAGAGAATCATCACAGAACTGCTCTCCTCGGGCATGGCTCAGTGCCACATCACTTTTGGGCCTGAGGCCATGTGCTCCTGAGTTTCTGTCTTGACATGTAGGAGACCTGGATGGGCCCTTGAAGCACATGGAGACTCCTAGCTCCTTCCCTACACGAACAGCTGAGGAAGGTGTAAATGTATTCATTTACGTGGGGTAGAGGAGTCACGCTGCTGGCTATCTTGGTGCTCCCTTTGAGTTCAAGGAAAAATGCCAGGTGGGAAGACATAAATATCTCACCCAAAGACGATTTTTGAAAATCTCCTCTTTCTCACCCTTTCCATCCTGGTTGCCAGAGTAATGGGCAATGTGGATCACATGGGAAGGACAAGAAAATGGTAGTAAGTCAGGGCTGCTAATTGCCTTGGCCTCTTTTGCTTGTTGTGACAACGAGGGAAGAGCCAACTGATCAAAACTTCTGCGCAACCTCTTTTAGCTGCAGGATTTACCACATTTATGAAGTAAATGGCCAAAGGAATTAGAGTTGTGTCAAGGACAAGAGGATTTAGCCAAGGGAGCCCCGTGGTTTCTTGCTTGTCATGAATGATGTATAAAATGAGGTAATGCAACCAAAATTAAGTGAGAGCTGCAGAGTCACTTTCCACACAGCTGGGAGTGAAGCTTTTTGATGACTATATGATTTTTTAAAATGTCCTGGAACATCAGAAGGCCTGAATTCCAAAATCACATTACTTTGCCACTTTATTTCACAGGTATATCTAGGCTTCAGGGAGGTGGCGTTGTCTCCAAGGGGGGAATGCCACAGATATTTTGATATTGGGAAGTTTGGAAAAGCCTTTCCTCCAGTTGTTCCTCCCTTCTCATTTGTGGTCTTAGTCTTCTGGCCTAGAGAATCAGCATAATTGCTATTAGAAACTTTGGGGACGGGAAGAGAGGATTAAGAAATGAAAATCTGAAATGGAGCAGTATGTCCAGAGGGAACTAATAGGCTAGAGCAGAGTTTACAGAAAGAGCCCCATCCATGATACTCTTAGGAACAGGACTCTTTCCTGCTTTGAGCTTTCCTTTACTTGAGGCTCTATTTCTGATGTTTACTATGGGCTCCACTTTTCTGACTCATGGACTTTCCTTCTGAGGAAAGGAGTCAGGGAGATACGGGTTAGCCCCCTCTTCTGGCTATATAGCCTTGGCCCTTGTCTGCAAACTGAGAAGGAACATCTGCCACAAAAAGTGGTTTTGAGGGTTATTGTAATGTTGGTGGCCAACAAATATAAATTCTCTCCTTGCCTCTATTTTCCCTTTCTGTTTTTTCTTTTCCTGTTGACTTTCTTCATTAAACATGCTAGTAGACGTTTACCTTGAGGCAGATAAAGCTTTTGCTTGTAAAGTGGGCTGTGGGCCTGCTCTTTTTGGAAACTCTGCTTTAGTCAGTTAGTTGTTTTGTGAGGAAAGTATTCTGAGGGTTGAGAGAGAGAGGGAGAGAGAGAGAAACACTACTTAGGGAATCATTTTGGGTGCACGCGAGGATTGAGAAAGGGGTAAGAAAGAGGACATTTTATCCACCATGGGTAAAAATGGAACAAGGTTCTTATAATACACTTTTTTCTAAAGTGTCTTGAGCATTAGCAAGATGCTGCTTGAAAGAGAAGAAAAAAAATCTCCCATGGACCTGTCCTGTTTGACCTTGAATTTTATTTTGCCTACATTATTTGGAAAACCCCAAGCTAAGAAATTTTTATAAAAAGAGCTATTTTCTGAGGTTCCTGGCAGAAACAAACATAAAACTGATATGGTAGGATGACCCCTTAATCTGGATCTCTCAGGATTCCCACATATAAATAAATACCTGCTGAACATGAGCTCCTGATACATAGTTGCAAAATACACAAGAAAGCAAACTACCATGAGTGTGCATTAGTAGACATAAAAAAGCACATTAGAATTACACAGTTTCCAATAATTTAAAATAGTAGAGCCTTGAGTAGAAACTATGACAATGATGTTTTAAATGATTAAAGACATAAAGTAGGGAATTTAAAATACAAGAAAATAACAAGTGGTTATAAAAAGTAATTGTAAAAAAAGGAAAGCAGATTTTGAAAGAACTTACTAAAAACTTCTGGAAGGGAATGTTACTGAATGCAACTGTAGTGAGAACTAGTAAATTGGAAAGTAGATCTCATAAAATTATCCAGAAACTAGCATTGAGAGATAAATTGACAGGAAATATATAAGACAGTTGAAAATACATGTAGAAATAGAATTAAAGGTTTCTATATGTTAATCATAGTTAATCGTAGAAAAAATAAAGGGAATACTTGAAGAGATAATGATTAAGAGTTTTCCAGAGTTAAAAGTAAACTTAAATCCTCATATTTGGGAAGCACAATAAATCTCAAGCAGATTAAGTACAAAAGACACTAGACTTACTGAAATAAAATCTCAGAACTCATAAGACAAAGAAGAAATCTTAGGAACAATAAAGAAGAAACAGTATATTATTTATAAGAACTACAACAGACTATTCAATAGCAAAAAGAAAAATAATATTTTCAAAGTGCCAAGATAAAATTTGTATTACACCCTCACCCTTGAATGATAATTTGGCTTACCATAGAATTTTTCATTGACATATTAAATCCAGAAATCAGGACTGAGTTGCAAGAAGGAATGATGAACACATGGGACAAATTTAAATTAGTATTTACTATAAAATAAAAATGTCAGCAATGGCATGATTTAGAGGTAAAAAGACAAGGGAAAATTAAAAGCTGTACAAAATTAATATATAAGACAGAAAGACACTGATTAGATTTAAATTGTTATAAATACTTGTTTTGGAGGAAGATAGAGCTATTGATTAAATTTAGACTTCATTAAAATAAGTATTCATATTGAAACTTTAAGGGTAACCACTAAAAAAACAGAAATTAAATATATAACTTCTAAACCAGGAGAGAATGGCAAGGAATAAAGAAAATTCATGTAAGTCCAGTAAAAGCCAAAATAAGAGATAAATATACCTTAGGGTAAATAGGAAACACAACATAAGTGGTAGTAATAAACTCAAATACATCAGTAATTAAAACAAATATAAATGGACTAAACTCTCCTGTTTAAAAAATCAAGATTATCATGCTGGATTGAAAATAAAAACAAAACAAAAACCAGAGGCATAGCTAAAACATAAAGACCCCCAGAGTTAAAGATAAAAAAGTGTGGCAACCGATATAACAGACAAATTTTAACCAAGACATATCTAAACCATAAAGACCCCCAGAGTTAAAGATAAAAAAGCATGGCAACAGATATATCAGACAAATTTTAACCAAGGGAAAGCTGATATAGCTAAAATAATATACAAAGTGGTATTTAACTGATAGAGATAAAGATGAGTCTTAAATAAGGATAAAAGAAACAGTATGCCAGAAAGATTTGAATTCCTTTCAAGGACTCATGGGCCATTTAAAAAAGAAAACAACTAGTGTATCATTACATAGAAAAGCTTAGTAAAAATAGTAAATACCAAAAAAAGCATATACACACTAAGTTCTCTAACTACAATGGGGTTAAACGTGAGAAAACAGTAAGTAAAGGGCGCCTGGGTGGCTCAGTTGGTTAAGCGACTGCCTTCAGCTCAGGTCATGATCCTGGAGTCCCGGGATCGAGTCCCACATCAGGCTCCCTGCTCAGCAGGGAGTCTGCTCCTCCCTCTCATGCTCTCTGTCTCTCATTCTCTCTCTCACAAATAAATACAATCTTAAAAAAAAAAAAAAAGAAAACAGTAAGTAAAAATTCTTTTTAAAACATAATATAAAACATAATATTTCTGGAAATTAAAAGTAACTATTTCTAAGTAAATCATGGGTCAAATAATGAATAACAATGGAAATATATTTATAATTAAACAGTTATGAAAATGTCATGAATAAAAGTAGTGTGATAAAGCTAAAATGCTATTTAGTGTGTAATTTACAGCCTTAACTGCTCTCATTAGAAGTGAAGAAAACCATGGGGCCCCTGGGTGGCATAGTCTTTTAAGTGTCTGATTCTTGGTTTCGCCTCAGGTTGTGATTTCAGGGTCATGAGATGGAGCCACATGTTGGGCTTTCTGCTCAGCAGGGAGTATGCTTGAAACTCTCTCCCCCTTTCCCTCTGCCCCCTGCACTCTGCGCTCTCTCTCTTTCTCTCTCTAAAATAAATAAATAAATAATAAATCTTAAAAAAAAAAAAGAAGTGAAGAAAGCCAGGGCTTAATTAAGAATCTAGTAAAAGAACAGAGTAACTCAAAAGAATTAAAAGAAAGAAAAATATGAGGTTGGGAGTATAAAGTAATAAAATAAAAAGCTAAAAATTAGGAAGTTTCAACAAAATTCGAAAACTGACTGTGCTTCTTTATGCATTCTGCTCCTAGGAGGGTAGAATGGTTTACCTAACCAGTAAATTTGAGAGGAATACTGAGCTTACTCATATCAGCTCTGCTCTTCTTTCAGAGCAAACCTGTTTGGAGTCAGGGTAAGTTTTCCTCTGCTCCTTCATGCTCCTCCATGCCATAGATCTCAACCAGTCAGCCCTTTTGGGGGAATTCTGCTTCCTGAGTCAGCAAATCAGTCTAATTCTGGCTCTCATATTAAGCTACAATCTCCAGCCCAGGCATTATAACTAACAAAGGTACTTACTTCTTTGATTTCTCAATTTGTTCATAACCTGGGCAGGAAAGAGGGAAAATACAAAATCTTTTTAGGAATGAATAAAGAAACATTGGTAAGATACAGTAGATATTAAAAAATAAAGAGGATACTATGCTTATCCAAATGCCAACAAACTTAAACAGAAACTGTGTGTTTGTCTGTTTCATCCCACTAGTGAGTTTGTATATCCAGTTGCAGCAAGTACAGAAAAATCTTTAGTTTACCAAATGTTAAGTTTACCAAAACCGACTCAAGAAGAAACAGATTACTAGTTATAATCATTTAAAAAATTCAGTATTTTGTAAAAATCTACACATATGCATGTGCATGTATACACACACGCTCATTTCAAACTCTTAATTTACAGGCAAGTTCTAGCAAACATTCAGTCTTAAACAAATGTTTCAGATAATAAAAAGAGTGCTCTCCAACTCATTTTATGAGACTGGTATAACTTTGATAGAAAAACAGATAAACTTGATATTAAAAACAGAAAAAGTCAATATGAAAAAAATTTGCAGACAAATATTCACAAATAAACATAGGGTCAAAAATCATAAATAAAATACAAGCAAGTCAGAATCCAGCTATATCTTTGTGAGTTTTATATATGTGTACTTGTGTGCATGTGCACACATGTATGTGTGTATGTGTAAACCCAGTAGGGCTTCTTTTTTTTTTTTTTTAAGATTTTATTTATTTGACAGAGAGAGAGACAGCGAGAGAGGGAACACAAGCAGGGGGAGTGGGAGAGGGAGAAGCAGGCTTCCCGCTGAGCGGGGAGCCCGATGCGGGGCTCGATCCCAGGACCCTGGGATCATGACCTGAGCCGAAGGCAGACGCTTAACGACTGAGCCACCCAGGCGCCCCAACCTAGTGGGGCTTCTTAAGTAACGTAAAGATGATTTAACAAGAGAACCATTTGTAATGTAATTTAGCGTATTGACTGAAGAGGAAATACACAATCATTTAAATCGAAGTAGGAAAAACACTTAAAAAATTCAATATATTTTCATGATAAATTCTTAGTAAAATGGAAAGGTGGGGAATATTTGATAAAAGATGATCTACCAACATTTTAGAGCAAATATCCTCTTTGGTATTCTCTTCAAAGAGGACTAAGACAAGAATGCCTGTCATCACAGCACCTGTTTATCAATGGACTACAGGTTCTAGTCAGTGATGTTAGACAAGAAAAAGAAATGAAGAGATATAAGCATTGGAAAAAAGAAAACACTTTTTCTTGTGTGTGTATGTGTGTTTAGACAATGTATATATCTAAGAGAAACTGTCAAATAATTCAAATAATAAAGTTTTTGGAGAGAAGATTCTTGTAGGTTGGGCTCCAGGGAAGCTGACTCTGACCTGGCAGTCAGCACATAGTTTATTGGGTTGTGTTCTTAATATCCACACCTGTGGAAGGGATGGGTGAGAAGCAGGATTGTACAAAGAGAGAAGTTGAACTGTGATGCAGTCCTAAAGAAGGCCCCAGACAACCCCCTGGGAAGATCTGAAGCTGCTGACTCCCTTTAGAATTATTCCAGGTTAGGGTGGAGAGGCCAGGGCTTTATATTTCCAAGTTGACCAGTTACCCGGTGTACAATGCCCTGGGAAGTGATGTGGCTCTGGGTTTGGCAGCTCTTTTGGCCAAGACTCTTCTTTAAGAGGGCTTGTGGATGAGGTCTAACTGCTAGCCTTACTTCCTGCACTGAAGGGGATAAGTTCTTTAGTCCTAAAGGGGGACCCGGGAGGCACGGGGATCTACCTTATTTATTTAAGTTTTGGGAGCCATTCCTTCAGGATCTCAGTGGGAGTCTTTACCTTGGGGAGGGGGGAAACTTACAGGAAGAAGATGAATAGGACAGAGTATGGCTTCCATTGGAGCAGCTGGTCTTGGGGCCACCACTGATACTCATTGATTACGGCTTTCCTATGCATTCTAGACGTCCTCTCCTCTTACATAGCACCTCTGCTAGTGTCAGTGGCAAAGCTGCTGGGTGATGCAGATCCTCATTTCTGACAGGTCTGATACTCTGGCCATGTGTCCTTTTTTTAGGCCAGGGTTGCTGCAACTGTCCAATTACCATCACAATTGGGCAAGATATTACCAAGAGGCACATTACTTAAATGCCAAATATAGTCTTCCCTGCTGACATTATGTAATAGCAACCTTACCTTCTCCTGATAATTAGCATTAACACCCCCCCACCATTTCAGAACCTGCTATTCATTATGATAATTCCATCTCCTTGGCTTCTAACTGTTAAGTGCTGCCATCTGGCCTCTATAATTTCGGAGTCCGGTATCCCCACTGCTATCAGTGAGGCTAGTTCTGTAATGGCCTCTGCTACTGTCATCTGGCCTGCAGAGGGGAGCTACCACTGAACTTCAGGAGGCTAGTGGTCTTCTCACCAGTGCATTTTTTATTGCTTTGGGCCCTCGTATGGAGAATTTTCATCCTGTGGATTTTTCAGTCTTACGTGGTAAGTCCACTCTTCTATGCCTACTTATCTAGGTCTTTTTACTATTTCTTTGACTTTCTGCCTTGGTAATTCAGGCATTTCTGCATTCACTTAGTGTGGGCTAGAGTCAAATAAACGTTTTCTATAAAGGGCCAGAGAGTAAATATTTTAGGGTTTGTGAGCCACAAACATCCTTGCTTGCCTATCTTTGTTTATTTTTTATAGCGCTTTAAAAACAGAAAAAACATTCTTAGCTTTCAGGCTGTACAAAAATAAGGCACTGGGATTGTAGTTTGCAAAGCCCTGGGCCATAGCATCTGGGAGCCTTCCTAGGAGGGTGTTTGCATAATCTCTCAACATCTATGAGGACCCATGTTAAATTCCGTGTCCTGCCACAGTGCCCCTAAATTAATAAACTCTCCCTTCTTCCACTTTATATTCTGCCTCCACTGAACCAGCATCCTCAGAATCCAGTCTAGTGTGTAGTCCCCTGGCCCTTGTTGGGACAGGTTTTCTGGGTCCTGCACCTCCCTTTTGGCAATTTCTCCTTCCTTTTTTATCAGGCTTAGCCCATCCAGGTTGAGTTAACCTTCATTATTGTCCTAATGACCAGGAGGGGTGGTGGAGGCTGATCCCAAGAGGGAGGCGTGTTGTCCTGCAGGAGAGAGGCTTCTTCTCTGAGAAGAAAAGACTTCTTTCTGAGACCCTTCTTCTCTGCATCTCTGTAGATGCAAGTAAGAGGGAAAGAATAGG
Organism: Halichoerus grypus; assembly: GCF_964656455.1. Classification (NCBI taxonomy): domain Eukaryota; kingdom Metazoa; phylum Chordata; class Mammalia; order Carnivora; family Phocidae; genus Halichoerus; species Halichoerus grypus. Next base: position 100,551,450 of record NC_135713.1, read on the forward strand.
TGTTAGGAGTGAGGGGTGGGCCACTTGTGCAAGCTCTGATGGTTCTGGGGGATGTAAGAAATTAAAGAGTTTCAGGTGCATCACCCCAGGTATCCCCATTCATTCTCTCCCTGCCAGGGCTCTGAACTTACATAGCTGACCAACCAGTAGGAACTGAGAGCTTCATCTTCTTTGGAATTCTGCTCCTCTTAAGGTTAAGTCCTTCTTTACTTTTTCCTTAGGCTGCAAGATACGAGAGTCACTTCACAAGATCCTTGGACTATTACATTTAGTTTTTAATTAATAATTAATTTCTATTAGTCTTCCTATATATTTTTTCAAATGATTAATAAATCTTAGCTATAGTCACCCAGTTCCACTGTCCCTGTAGTTATTATTTGCCCCATGTTTTTCTTTTAAAGATTTGTTTATTTATTTTAGAGAGAAAGAGAGTGAGAGAATGTACGAGCAGGAGGGGCAGAGGCAGAGGGAGAGAGAACCTCAAGCAGACTCCACCCTGAGCACAGAGCCTGATGCAGGGCTCGATCTTGCAGCTCTGAGATCACGACCTGAGCCAAACCAAGAGTTGGATGCTTAACTGACTGCACCACCTAGGTGGCCCCCAGCCCCCTGTTTTTCAAATGCCTGATCAGTCACATTCTCCTGTGCACCCTCTTTTACCAGAATACCCTCTCAGTTTACCACAGATAAGTTTTAACAATTTCATCTCTACCTTGTGCCAGTGATGGGTCCTCATCACCAGTCAGGCCGAAGATGACCCAACTGCAAAATCTCGTCTTAGCATCTGCTTTCATGGACTGTTTCAGGTTCCGTTCTCCAGGAAGCAGACTCTGAGGTAGAGATGAATATGCAGAAAGCATGCTTTTGAGGTTGATACCTATAGACAGGCCAGGAAAGAAGCAGGACTGAAGAGAGGAGGAGATGGGGTGGGATGTGGTCTCAGTGAAGACCTTGGTAGGGAAGCTCTAGAACTGGGGCCCTTCCGAGTTGTCCCAAGCTGATGTGAGGAAGATGAGTATTTATTCTCTGTTAATCAGTCTTTGCTGATTAACAGGTTCCCTAGGAAAGGGATATGAGGTAAGGTAGACACTCCTAAAGAGGGCCAGCCTCTCGAGATTGTTTGTCAGTAGCATATCCCACTGCTCGGCAAATAAGCCCTTCTGACTTAGAGGGACATCTGGGTGGTACATCACAGCACCTACTTTTAAGATCTTTACATACTGGCCACAAAGGTAGAAAATATCAAAGTTAGAAAACATAATTTAAGTAACAATACCTTTTCAAAAAGTAACAAAAACTTTTAAGGTGTCTGGGAATAAAGTTAACAAATATTCAAGCCACTTTAAGAAAAAAATTATAAAAATTTATTAAATTTTATTAGGGATGCCTGGGTGGCTCAGTTGGTTAAGTGGCCGACTCTTGGTTTCAGCTCAGGTCATGATCTCAGGGTCCTGGGATTGAGCCCTGCGTGGGACTCTGCACTCAGCGGGGAGTCTGCTTGAGGATTCTCTCTCTGTCCCTCTCTGTCTGCCCCTCCCTCTGCTCATTCTCTCTCTCTCTTTAAAATAAATAAATAAAATCTAAAAAAAGTAGACTTAAATAAATAGTTATATTATGTCTATGGATGGCAAGATTCAATATTTTAAAGATGTTAGTGCTCTGTAAGTTAATATAAAATTCAAAATCCCAACAGCTTTTGTTAATATTTGACAATCTTGTCCTAAGATTTATATGGAAAAACAAATGGCCAACAATAGTCCAAACAATTTTAAAAGTAGAACAAGGGCAGGAAGACTTGCCCTACTGGATATCAAGACTTATTAAATGCTAAAATAATTAAGATAGATGGCAGTGCCATAGGAATATATAGATAGACCAGTGCAATCTAATAGAGATTTGACACTTGTTTGAATAATTACTGAATATATGATAGTTGTAGCACTGTAAATTAGTGGGAAAACAACAGATTTTTAAATAAATGGTACAATTGATTATTTCTATGGGAAAAGAAAACTGTATATCTGTCTCATTCTATGTATACAAGTTTGATTCCAAGTAGATTGGGTATGTATAAATTATAAAGCTTTAAAACTTTTACAACAAAATACACAGGAATACTTTTATGACTTTGAGGTAGGGAAAGATTTCTTAAACAAAGCATGAAAACTACATGTTATAAAGGAAAATACTGATAACTTCCACTCCTTGAAAGGTTTTATAAACAGAGACAACATAACTAAATGTCGGATCATAATATTAGACGAGATATTTGCAATTATGTAACTGATAGAGGAATAATATCTGGAATATTTAAAGAGCTTCCAGAAAACAATAAGAAAAATATAAGTGAACATGTAAGTAGGCAGAAGATAAGAACAGGCAATTATGAGAAGCTAAACATGAATGGCTAATATATGTTTGAAAAGTTTCTCACCCTTCCCAGAGATCCTGGAGAAGTTAATTAAAACCACGATGAAATAGTTTTTCATGCCCATTAGGTTTGTAAGAACTGTTAAGTCTTCAAATTCCAGTGTTGGGAAGGATTTGGGACAAGGAAATACGCATACTCTGCTAGTGAGTTTGTGAAGTGGGAGTGTACATTGGGATAGCCACTTTGGAAAGCAATTTGGTAACATCAAATAAAATTTAAAATGAACTTAATTTTCACCCAAGGAATTCTCTACCACCCTAGAGAAATTTTTTCACATGTGGATATGAATGTGTAATTTAATATCATTTGTAATGGATGGAAATTGGAAACAGCCTTAATTTCCATTCACTAAAGAATGGATAAGTTGGAGTAGATTCATACAAGGACATATTATACTGAAGTTAAGGTGATCTAGAGCCACATATTTCAGTGTGGATGGACTTAAAAAAGTAAAATATTAGAACAAAAATTAAAAAGAAAAACAGCTGCAGAATATTTATGGTACACTGCAACAAATTATGAATATATACATTTTGCATTTATGTATTTCATATATGCAATCTGATTACATATTGCATATATATTTAAGTATACAAATTATGTATACTATATATATTGTAAAATATTATGAAAATGTGAGTGGAAGTGAGAAACACCAAATTAAAGATAATAATCTTTCCACAGAGAGGCGTGTAGGAAGAATAATGGTATTGAGAAGGGGTCTGTCATCATATCTGTATTAATTTTTTTCCCTTTAGAGACCCTGAAGCTCTAAAGATAGAAAGCAAAATTTAAGCTTTGACAAAGCTGAGCATACATGAATTTTTGTTGTGTTTTAAAATTTTCTATACTATTTGGTATGTTTGAATTACATCAAGATTGAATTAGAAAATTAAGGAGTTTAAATGGACTAAGGAAAAATCTATTATTGTCATTTGATGAAAATGAATGCTGCAAATCCTTGTTTCTGACCAGTGAAACCCCACTTTCACAGACCATGTTATCTAACTCGATAAGCTCCATCTCAGACTCTGCAGGGGCTCTGAAAGAGAATAGCTAGGTGAACATGAGTAAATCAAATGTGCAAAGAGTAATCAGATGGGATATCTTTGGTCTTTCTTTGCTGGGGACACTGAGGATGGGATTGGGGAAAGAATGTTGGTTCAGGAAGAAGCTCTGCTTAGGAACTTCTGACGAGATCCAACCTCTTGCACCATATCTCGTCTGAGACCTCTTAAGTTTCTGCCTTCAGGATCGGGCTTCCTGAGTTTCCTGTGATGCCCCCTGCTTCTTACGTCTGTGGGGGCTCATTAACTCACTGCTCTAGGCATCCTCGTCAAGAGCCCTGAAGCTGTGGTGTTTCAAGCTTTCCTGGTTAGGCAAAGCCTATGGAAGCAGCAAAACTGATCATATCCCCTGGTGGGTTCAGTGGTAACAGAAAGATTGGGCTGTGCTGGGAACATTGGTGATCAGAGCCATGTGTAGGGAGAACCTGGAGAGTTAGAGTTGGAAGAGACCTTAGAGACCATCTGGCTAAGCTTTTGTGTGTGTGTATTCAGACTTTTTATTGTAATAGAGTAGATGAAACAGGTGGTCATGACACTGCTCTGGTTAAAGCTAGTGGGAGGACCCCAATGACCAGTCATTGGTGCTCCTGCTTCTTGCTCTCTCCCCTGACAGCTCCTGATAAGGCTAGGAAGCACATGGTGTAAAACCCCGTTCATGTCCAAAACCCTTCATTAGACAGATGAAGATGTTGGTCTCCAGTGGGATGCTGTGATTGCTCAAGCTCATACTCATTTGGTGGAGGTAGAGCCCCTCCACTCCTGACAGTGCACTTCCTACTGCACCCTTCAAGCACTTTCTTGATTTTCTTAGAATGGAATCAGTATAAGCAGGCTATAGTGATTTTTTTTCTCGCTTTATTTATTTATTTATTTATTTATTTTTTATATTCTAGATTTTTAAAAAAGATAATTTTGAGTATTCCATACCAAGACATGATACTATCATCCTGCTATGTTACAACTTATTTCATCATTTCACTGAGCTCCATGTGAAGAAATCAGAGTTAGTTCCTAAGTGTTATGGTGATGGAGGAGGGGAGAGGGATCCACACTAATTCCATGTGAGGGAGCTAGGAAATAAATATTAAGAGGGAGAATATCCCACTATGCCTGTTGTCCCCAAACAGCTCTCTCCTAAACTCCACTTGTTCAGGTAATAATTTGGTTTATCGAGCTGTACTTTTAACATGCTAACATCTTCCCTCTAGGTCAAACCCATTGATCACTTGCACCATAAAGTGAACATTAATAAGATTTCTACATGCTAGGCACTATGCTTAGTGTTTCACTTGCATTATCTTATATAACCCACATAATAATAGTGTGAGGTAAATACAACTGTTATCTTCACTTACATAAGGATAAATGGAGGCGTATAGAGGTTAAATATTTCACCCCAAAGCACACAGCTAATAAATGGCAGAGTCGAGATCTGAGTCCGTGCTCTTAGTGGCTGTGCTATCCTGCAATGGACAGTCAGGTTTCATACCCAGCTACCCACTTAGAGGATGGGTGTTTCATTGGATGTATGGAAGAAGGGTTAATTATTCATAGAGTAGGTGGGCATGGTCGGTGGTGCTTTCCTCTCCATTTTATAACCTGGCTTAAGTTACTTCTGTATGGATTTGGATTAGAGATTCCCAATAATAAATAAAGTAAAAAAGAAATATAACCAAACTACAAGAACCAAAAACTACACTTAAAAATTTGCTGTAAAACATTTATATAAATGAGAGCATAATTTTTGGGGGAGCTATATGCTATCAGCCCTGATTTCCTATTACATTTTTAGATTTTAAATTCTTTTTTTTTTTTTTTTTTTAATTTGAGAGAGAGAGTGAGAGAGAGAGAGAGCACAAGAGGGGGGAGTGGGAGAGGGAGAAGCAGACTCCCTGCCGAGCAGGGAGCCCGATGCGGGACTCGATCCTGGGACTCCAGGATCATGACCTGAGCCGAAGGCAGTCGCTTAACCAACTGAGCCACCCAGGCGCCCTAGATTTTAAATTCTTAAAATCAGCTTTTAGTGAGAAGGGACTGTGAAGGACATTTAAGTAATATAAAGTTAATTAATGATATCTATTTCAAAAAGAGGTAAGCTGGATATTTGAAATAATTAGATACTTAAAAAACCTCTTTTTGCAAATGGTGTCAGTCTTCACCTCATTCAAATTCATTTGCAAGAAATAGAATACTAAACTCAAACTGGCTTAAACAACAGGGATATTAAGCCTTACAGTACTCAGTTGTGAAGTAGAGTGGGCTTTATGTTTGATTCAGTGAGTCACAAAATATCATCGAAGGGCCAGATTCTCTCTGTCTCTTCATTCTGCTGCTTTAAGCTTTGGCTTCATTCTCAGGTTGGTTTTTCTTGTGCCACAAAATGGCTGCCACCTGGGGCAAGCCTCCTTATTCCCTTACAGTGAGGAAGAGAAAACTGGCTTCTTGTTGCTCTCTCTTCAGAACCAAGAAAAGCATTCCCAGAAGCCTCTTTTCTTTTTCACTGGCCAGGATCAAAGGTCACATGACCGTTTCTTAGACAATCTCAGCAAAATGGGTTGAGATTACACATAATCAGCCAGGTCCAGCTCTTTAAATGAGGGCATTCCCTCAGACACCATTGCTTTTTCTCAATAAGAGAAAAGTGCAATGTATGTTACAGAGGCAACCACAATCCCCAGTGTAGAATTTGCCTGTACCAGATGGGTGCCATGATTCATTTACATATTCAAGAGACCTGTATTAAATATCTGCCATCTGCTCAGAACCAAGAGATTCTAAAGAAAAGTTATACATGAATCCATTTTTCTATTAGGTGACAAAAATGACAAACTGTGGCTCATGCCCCTGCTGCTTTTTCCTCCCTACCCTTTGGTGTAAGCACTCAGTAAAAACCTCAACCCAGCCAAAGATTGAACTAAAGATGAAAACTGAGGCTGAGCCCAAATTGACGGCTCCAAAACAAGGAAACTGACCAAATTCAGTCAACCATTTAGTTACTAACCAATTATTTTATTAAATACAATCCTTTAAAATAATTAATCTTTCTTTTTACACAGACCAATTTCCCTTTATCAGGTGATAGATTACACTGACTTTAATTCTTGAGAGCACTGGGTATACATCTCCATCCCCCACAACTCAGTTTGATAGCTAGCAACTTTACTCTTGGGCTTACTATATTACATATTTAAATCTTTTGAAGGGGTAGGTGAAAGGCTCAAAAATTCTTATATGCAAGCTCAGAGTGCTCTAGATTGGCAAAACAATTGCATTTGTAAATGTGAAATACCTTCAGGAGCACTTCCCTTGAAAGTGAATGAGATATGGGTGCTTGGAACAAGTTATGAGTTGTCTTATCTTGTGGTTTAGCAAATTTTGAAGTTGGTCAAATAAGCAGTTTTTACTCTCCCCCCACTTTTTTTTCTAACAGCCCAGTTAACTGCACCTGCCTCTTTATTAACCATAGAAAAGCAAAAACCTAGCAACATGAAATTAAATTTTTCTGTGCTTTGGTACCAGTATGCCCACGGAGAATGCTAAAGACATGTGGAAGATTTAATGCTTAGGGAGAGCAAAAGATTATTTGCTTCTGCCCCAGCAACAGAGCTATTCTAAGAGCTCTGATTGCTTAAGAGTGGCAGGGCACAGGCCTGGCCTCTTTTTCTGTCTCTTGCTTAGACTTTTATTTTTTTTTTTTTTTTAAGATTTTATTTATTTATCTGACAGAGAGAGACACAGCGAGAGAGAGAACACAAGCAGGGGGAGTGGGAGAGGGAGAAGCAGGCTTTCCACTGAGCAGGGAGCCCGATGCGGGGCTTGATCCCAGGACCCTGGGATCATGACCTGAGCCGAAGGCAGACGCTTAACGACTGAGCCACCCAGGCGCCCCTCTTGCTTAGACTTTTAAATTCTTACTTGTTTATTTATCTGTCGAAGAGATTATAGCATAGTCTAGAGCAGTGGTTTTTCTCAGTTTGTTCTTCTGAGTAACTCCTAGACCAATCCCTAATAGTATTTGTATTTTTAAAGACAGAATAATCTATACTTTTGCTTTTGACATTAGTTTATCATTTAACTGTTAGTTCATAAAACCCAAGAAGCATCCTATTCTCATTTTTGAAAGTGTTTTGATGGTGGAAGTGAACAGAGAGAGCTGAGGAGTGGAGGGACACGGGAGTAGGTGGCCTTAGGATTATCTTCCAACATGGGACTTGGACTTGCTGCAGTCCTCCAGTCATATGTTTTTTAGAGCTCAGCCTTTCACCTTCAAATGACTCTACATCTTATGACTTTTCTTTCTCACAGGGATTAGACACCAACTCTCCAAACAATTCTACACTGCCCCACATGGTTTTTAGCATGTAAACCTTTATCCCAGTCTAAGTGTGATCCCACCTATGTTAGAATGTTTCGTCTACAGAGCTGGACACCTGCTACTCCGGAACCTTAAAAATACTCTGAATACTCTGAAAGATGAAGTTAATGGCCAGTTGGGACAGGAAAATATGAGGCCTTCTGGTTCTGTCTACTTCCAACTTGTCTACATGACTGATTTTTTTTTTTTTAAACATCAAGGACTTGGTGAGTTGTTTTGGTAAGTTGTAGACATTTTCTCTCCATTGTTGTTCAATCCAGGAAAAGGAGTATCATCCACCCTTTATTTAGATTAGATACATAAGAGCAATCCTTATTGTTTCCCTTTTTGTTATTCCTCGCATCTAATTCATTCTGAAATCCTGTGGGTTTCCTTACAGAACACACATAGAGTGTGTCAACTTCATCTCTGAAGTCAGCATCCTAGCCCAGGCCATCACCATGTCAAATCCTCAAGAATTTTCAGTCTTGTCTCCTTGGCTCAACCTTGGCTCAACCCTTGCTTGTCTATGATGTATTCTTCACCTTGAGGCCAGAATTTTCTTTTAAAAATGCAAATCAGAGTGTGCCAGTCCCCTTCATAAAACTGTCTCTGGTTTCCCAGTACTCTGAATAAAATCCAACTCCTAACTACCATCTCCTAAACCCCTTGTGGATCTAGCTTCTGAAAGTTCCTCCAACTTCTCTATTGCCTTCCAACACTGTGCCTGCAATTGTTACCTTCATTTCTTTTCTATGCTTGGAGAATTTCTCCTTCACTTCTTGCATGATCTTAACTTAACTGTCACCTCCCCCAGAGGCATTGCCTGATTACCCTCCCAACCTGGTGTGAAAGTTACTACGGAATGCGTAGCTTAACATCTATTCAAACTCTCTTTCCCTATGCTGAGAATACAAAACTAAAATTCACATTTCCTAGGCCTTCTAGCTTGGATCCTAGAAATGATATAGTTTCTGTGAACAAAATGCAGGGCATCCATTTTGTGGCTCACAGGGTCTCCATTTGATGGCACCAAGCATCATTTTGCTGGCATGGTTGGTGGCTGGAGTGTTGTGATTCTGGAGAAAGCAGTTCTAGCTATGGTTGCAACATGAAGCAGCAAAAGGCAGATTCCTGATTCAGGAACAACACTACTTTAATTGCATTGGGGGCTGGAATGATTCTACAGTCAGCAGGGCAAAACACCTTCCTAATATACCAGCTTCTTCTAACGGATTGTGCAGAGGTTGGGGATTGTTCTTGAGAGGTCAGTCTAGAGCCTGCTCCTTGAGCCCTTTTAACAATTTTATAAGTCGCTGAGTTCCCTATATAGAATCCTTTTCTGCTTAAAGTAGCTAGAAAGGATTCTCTTGTTTGCAATAAAGTCTAGACCAATACAAGTGCCTAGGATAGGTTACTCTGTAGCTCATCTTTGAATTTTTTTATTCATCCCAATTCTAATTTAAATTATACTGTTCATGTAGTGTCTCTCTCCATTACAATATAAACTTTATGAGGATAGGACTTTGGTTCACTGCTCTGTCCCCAGCACCTAGGACAGTTCTTGACGCATGAGGGGTGTTCCATAAATGTTTGTTGCATGAATGAATGAGCCCTAACTTTTGCAGAGGTTACTCCACACCATGCCCAGGCTATCTTAGCAGCAGGGGGTTTGTTCCGCAGTTACAGTCTTTCATTTGACTCACCGTTTGTTTCTGGTCCAGCTCCAATTTAGATCTTTTGACTCAGCAATGGAAACATGCACTCCTGATGATGATGACAGAGTGAATCCTTGAATTCTCTAAAAGCTCTGCATCAGGAAGCTTCTGCTAAATGGTGCCTCGCACTGCTATTGACGGAGCATGGCTCAGCCAGAGTTCACTATCAGTGTGTCAGGCAGTAGGGCAGAAAATGAACAAGGAGGGCTGGCCATTGCAGGCCCTTTTTGCTTAAAAGACTATTTCACAAACAGTGGCAAGTCTGGGCACTCTCCTTCTGAAAGACTGCCCAGGATCATCCTACCCATTCTGGCTGTGGATCCTCTCTTTCCCATAACCCAACATGCTTTTCCTCCTTTGAAAAATGTTCACAAGTCTGCAGCATGCCCATGCTAATTTAATACTCTATTTGTATTTGCCCTTCCTTTCTCTTTGTCTGTTTCCAAATGAAGCCAATGTCCAGAAATGCTTGTAGTCGCTTTGCTTTGTTTTTAACACACTGAGAAGTTAGGTTCTCAGCATAAAATGTTAAATAATAGAGTATTTGCCTAAAATAATCTATGCCTCATTCGATTTTTTATCCTAGTGCTAGGTACAGGGTCTGGTACATAGTGGGTGCTCAATGAATGCTTGAAGAATGATTGAATGCAGCATGTCCAATTTATCAAACAAACAAACAAAACAAAGTATGATTGAATGAATGAATCATCTTAGTTTTGTGCTTTTTCAAAGCTGGCGAAAGGTTAACGTATGCAGAGAAGACTTAGTATATGAGAAAAGAATCCCACATATGACTTCAATTCTATTCAAATGTGTTCCTGCTGTTAGGCAGGATTTCATTAACATGTTCTCCACATCATGCCTGCTGAATATCATTGCAGGGTTTAGTTGACAAGTGCCATTCACAAGCCACATCCCTGAACCTGAGAGGGTACCCTGCCATGTGGGGCTTTCTCTTCTCGGTCCTGACACACGTCCCATGGCAAATGTCAAATGTTCTTTTTTTTAGGAATCCTGTATTAAACGATGTGCTTCTTCAAGGTCAGGGCAGGCACCCACTCAACTTTGCATTCATGAGCAAGAATGCTGGTGACAGGTAACCTTCAGAGAGGGAGGCTGTCGTGGGCAGAAGGGTGAAGGTTGGGGATTGAATCCTGAAAAAGTCACATCTGCTGGCTAGCAGGAGCCGGAGCTCACGTCAGAGCAGACGGCGACTAGCTGGCACCGGAGGGCTCGTGGTTACTGATTAAGCTGGGCAAGGCATTTTAAAAGCGAAGAGCACTCCCTGAGTTGAGATTAGGCAGACTCTCCCAGGCTTTCACAGCGGGGAGGGGAGTGGTAGTGGGAGGGGTGGGGGGGGGAGGAAGAGGGTGAGGTCAGGAAAAGGACAGGGAATGGGTATGCCCTTGGCTTGGCAGGAGGGAGAAGTCTCGCAGGGGTGGGCAGGCCCTGCGTTCTGTCTCTGAAGCTGCCAGAGACAGGTACTATCTATCTCTGGGGCAGAAATTCCTGTCCTTGAGATTGAGACACTTGGAGCGTTTGCCAGTTGTCTTGAAGGGCACTGTGAAATTTTCAACCCCAAATGGTTTCTACAGCTCTTGACTCATAGGTATATTACACAGCTACCTTCAAGTCCCTTTTGAAGGCTATTTCCACTCTCAAAATGGCTGGCCATAGCTGCTGAAGTTGCTATTATTTTCACTTGCTTACTATAAAATAAGCCTTAAGTTATATGGTTTGCAGATACTATATAACTATTAAATCGTATCCTCACAAGCATGAGGTGGGTGGGTGTATTTATCCTCATTTTGTACATCGAGTGCCTGAGGCTCAGAGAGGCTGAATAACTTGTCCCATATCACAGAGCTGCAAGGTGACAGAGGCAACTCCCCCAAATGAAAGCAATTCTGCCCCTGTCTAGGGGAATGAGTCCCTAAATAATGGTGCTTTGCCAACTGCAGAAGATTTTAATAGATATTTGGCCCTAGGCATGCTATTTTCTGTACTTGGGAACTAACTTTACATTATTGCTCTTGTGTCCCTCAAACAGTTGATTAACTACAGAGCAAACTAAGTTTTTTTCCAGACACAAATGAATGAAACAAAATATGGATTGAGCATAGGATGGGCAGCAAGCACAAGAGTGGGCAACTGGCTTGTGAAATATGAATGGAGGAGAGCCAAAAGCTGCTGTCTCCCTCTCTTCCCCTCTCCCATGCCAACCTACCCTGTGGCCTGAAGTTCCCCCAAACAGAACCACTCATTTAGAGGAATGTTCTCACAGTCTCTACAAAAAAATGTTGGTTTGTTCCCTGTGAGGACTAATGCATTGATGATGTATATATATATATATATATATTTGATCATAGTATTCATGCTTCCCCTGTATATATTGGTTTCTCTCGTTGTATTATCTCAACCCTCTGCAAGGCAACCATTTCCTCTCAGCATGGATTAGTTTATCAGAATAGACAGCCCCGAGCAAACCCTCAGGGCATGGAGCACAGGCTAGTTAAGTTTTCATGCTAAGAAAGATGATGAGGAGAAGTTGTCAGAAAAGGTCAAGAGCTTTAGACCATTTCCCTTGAGGGTGGATCCTGAAAGAAGCTAAGCAGCCAGCCACAGCATGAAGGTTTGGCACCCCAGGAAATAAAGCTGAAACCATGGCCAGTTGTGAAGCTAAAATGTGAGGAGTATTTATATATAGAGGGTATCCCTCAGACAGCTTGGAATATTTAGATTTTTTTTTTAAGGTAAGATTTATCAGTGTACCACTTGATAGTTATATTTTATCAGAGAAGTAAACCATATCTTTTAACTGTGTCACCTTGGCAGTCCTAGAAGGAGTTTAGAGGAGGTGTGGGGAGAGAGAATGAGAAATGAGAAGAGGTGATATGACAGTGATGAACACATTTCTCCCACGGAGAACAGGATAGGGCCATCTCCCCTCACCAGCTTTTCCTCCCATGATCTTTCCCTGGAAGATCAGAGATCCCGGGCAGGCTTGGAGAGGCACTTGGAGAGGCTTGGTCACAGCGTGAGCTGGGCGGGCTCACCTACCTCCCTGGGAGATGGGCCCGCGCATGGTCACCCAATGGGAAATCTGATCCATTTCATTCCTCCCAACCTGGAAAACTTCTGGCCCTTTCCTATATGTTTCCCCCGATCTTTTCTGCTGCTAACATTCAAACCAATCTTTACAACTCTCTGAGAGCCCATTGTTCCCTTAGGAGTAGGGCCAGTGAGGGCAGGGTAGCAAAGCCGTTACCCTCCAACCAGTCACAGGACCCTTCCACTGATGTTTCCTCCTTATGTGCTGGGAAAGGCAATGCTGGCTCCTGGCAGATTTGTCAATTCGGCCAAGCCTTGTTTTCATATTCTCTGCTCCTCCTGCTCCATTTCAAGCCAGCCAAGCATCTAGTGCCCTCATCCCCTTCCTCCCACCCCGTCACTCCTACCTTTATTATTTCATGTTTTCTGGTCCTAGACAACCCCTTCTCCTTTCCTTTTTAGCTTATTTCTCCAAAGTTACCGACCGGGGTCTCGTTCTCTTTGTGGGTGATACTGGGTTGTCCAGATATGTGCATATTTATCAACATATTAGCCAATGTAGAATGTCACTTCTTCCTGATCAGGACACCCTAAAACACTGTGGTATTATTGGTCTTTATCTGTATAAGAAAGTCTTCCAAGGAGTAACTCTAAGGGGAAACTCAAGAACTAACACCAACCAAAAGGGGAGACATCTCAGTCCCTGGTCCCCTCCTCAGGGGTATCAGCTGCTCCTTCTGTGTCTGTGTGGGATGCGCCGGGGGGTAGAGGTCTGGAAGTCTAGCTTGTGCTTGATTTAGGACTCTAAAACAGTCTTGGCAACTGGCTGTCAACCTCCCTAGAGTCTCGAGCGTCTCCCTCGACAAAGTCAGGGTTAATAGTGAGAGCACGATCTCCTCTCTCTAGGTGGTGTCCTGAGAGAAGGGTGCGAAGTTGTTGCCAAGTTGCAACACAGAGCACGTGGGGGAAGGCTTACTGAAAGATTTGGATGAAATTCCTCGAGAAGTGGGTCAGAAGGTTGAGATGGGGTCCTTGGCTGAGTCCAGTGCTGAAGAGTGAACTTCTTGCGACGCATTAGAAAAAAAAAGCCCTAAGTGAAGTATTCATGGCCATTAGATGCTTTCCACCTTAACAAAATACCCATGTCTGGCAAGTTTGGGAGGTGATTGCTGCCAGCCATTGTCCGTTTCTGTGATGCTGTCTTAAGGCATCTTATTGTGCTGTGCAGGTTTTCAGGCTGGGAGAGCATGGGGGCGAGACAGAGTTACAACTGTGTGGAGCATGCCTGTTTCCAGATGTTGGCCTGAATAAATCCTGACCACTAGCCTTGTTTCAGAAGCCACCTAGAATTGGATTTGGTAATATTTACAGGCAGGACAGAGTGTCCCAGGAGAAATTCAATGACACTAAATTGCTCATGAGGGCATCTTGACTTTTCTGTTTTCTCAGAGCCTGGGGGTATGAGTGCCTCCCATCTGGCCGCTACTTTGGTTTATTTGGAAATGTACCTTTTTGAAGACCTGAGATTTCATCTCTGCAGAGTCTTCACTTGGACCCCGTAGCCCATTCCCTAAAGCGCAGAGTAAAATCAGGCCTCATTCTCAGCAACTAGCCTCGAAATCTTGACCAGGGCAGGTTTTGGATTGAGACATAAACCATCAAGTGTGAAAAAAACCTGAAGTGTTTTGCTTGGTAAAAGATGAGCATAATTCACTTCTTCTTCTTCTTTTTTTTTTTTTTTCAGGCTTCTATTGAGATCTCCTGCTTGTATGCCATGACAAGACAGAGCGAGAAAACATTGATAAATTGACAAAACCGTTGTGTGTCCTCTCATTCGCTTGACTGTGTTACTCCGTGGGACCCCACTGTGGGTTCTGTGTCTGTCCATCATGCGCCCCGAGCAGCAGAGGCAGGGCCTCCGTGGGACCCCGCTGTGGGTTCTGTGTCTGTCCATCATGCGCCACAAGCAGCAGAGGCAGGGCCTCCGTGGGACCCCGCTGTGGGTTCTGCGTCTGTCCATCATGCGCCACAAGCAGCAGAGGCAGGGCCTCCGTGGGACCCCACTGTGGGTTCTGTGTCTGTCCATCATGCGCCACAAGCAGCAGAGGCAGGGCCTCCGTGGGACCCCGCTGTGGGTTCTGTGTCTGTCCATCATGCGCCCCGAGCAGCAGAGGCAGGGCAGCTGGGGAGGCTTCTACTGTCCAACTGCTTGTGGTCATGTTTTCTCAAGCAGCTGTTTGGGGAAACTATTAATGCTAAGTTCCTTGCATGGAGATGGAAATGGAGAGGAATCAGCCCCATCCATCATCCCTGGGGTAGACTTCCCGTGCCAGGGAGGCAATCCCATACTGGGAAAATCTGCTTCCCTTTGTTCTCAACATTGATGATTCTGACAGTTCCTATTTTTATTTCCTTTACCATTTTTAGGGGGGTGCTCTTTTGGACCCACCAGTTTCCTTAGGGAGGGAATCTCCTTAGGATATTTACACATCTTTATTATCTGGTCCTTTTAATCAGGAGGAGGTGACTTGCTGAAGGCAGTCTTGCTGTGAGAACAGGAGGAACAGCTGTTGAAAGAAGAGAGAGAGAGATTGAAACTGAAAGTTTTGGTGATAAAATTGGATTGAGAGAGAGGCCACTGATGGATTAAGGTATGAGTGAATATTCAAAACCAGAATGTCTGGATCTGCAAATTAGGATTGTGCTTGTGAGTCTTTTTTTAGGGACGTACCACCCCAGTGCTGGTTACAACATGGGCCCTTGATAGTGGCTGATTCACTGGTAACATATGCGTTCTGCACCGAGCCAAGCCCCAAATTTCTGCTCCTGTTTTTTGTTCCTTTTCATTTTATTCATGTTCATGCTCAAAAAAGCTTAGAAGAATGGGAGATGAGACATCATCACTTTTGGAAGTCATGATTTTTCTAGTGGAGTCAAGGGTGTTAACCCCCATCTCTCTACTTCCAGAGCTTAATTGTATAATAATTAATGAAGACCTCTTGTTGTGGGCAGGGAAGAAGCTATGCAGGTTAGAGGAGTAGACATTCTAGTCTCTTTCATGGAGGGTGAATGGCACAGACATGCAGAGGGAGGTCTTTTCCCCATGGAGACCAATATTTACCAGCCTGATGAGAGCCAGGCACACTGGTCTGGGATGGATGGAAGGATAGTAGAGAGGCCTTAGCCAAAAAGTCACAGACTTACCTGCTTCCTTGGCAACACTTGGTCCCTCAGCTTCCCCTCTGCCTATAGAGCAAAACAAGCTTACAATAAAAGCTTTGGCAGAAATAAGTGTTCAGCTAGGGGGGTCTATCTTAATGTACAGGGTCTTGGTCTTTCTTTCTTTCTTTCTTTCTTTCTTTCTTTCTTTCTTTCTTTCTTTCTTTCTTTCTATTGCAAAGGTATTTCAACACTGGCATTAATGAATATTTTGAAAGACTAGAAATATTATTGATAGTGCCTTCTTTTAGTGTTCTTTTTAGTGCTGTTGTATGTTTTCCAAAGTCTTTGTAACTGATATGTATGCTTTAAAAAGATTGCAAAAATGAATCTCTTATAAACCCTCAGGCTACTGCATCCATTTCCATTTTGAGGTATTTTCTCTTTCGGTGTTTGTTAATTTTGTGCCATTTTGGCATGCTTCCAAAAGTAATTTATTGAGATGAATTTGTATAACATAACATCAGGTGTTTTAAAGTGAACAGTCAGTAGCGTTTGGTACACTTACAGCGTTGGACATCTATCTAATTCCAAAACATTTCCATCTTAATTTAAGTGAGATGGTAATCTGTATTAATGGGTAAAACTTCTTAGCCATTCAACAGTTTTTCTACATTTCTCTGCATGTTGCCTTTCCCACAGCCCCTGGCAACAACTTGCCCGCATTTTGTCTCTATGGATCTATCTATTCTGAATATTTTATATAAATGGAATTATGTTATGTGACCTTCTTTCACGTAGCGTGCTGTTTTTAGAGGTCCATTCATGCTGTAGTGTGTGTCAATACTTTTTCCTCTTTATGGCTGAATAATATTCCATTGTATGGATATACCAAACTACTTAATCTTTTCATCTGTTGATGAACATTTGGGCTATTTCGACATTTTGGCTCTTGGGAATATGTATGTGCATGTTCTTATCTGTCTGTTTTTAATTCTTTTGGGTGTATATCTAGTTTATACTGGTGTTAACATAATTGCTGGGTTATATGGTGAGTTTATGTTTTGCTTTTTGAGGAGCTGCCAAAGGTTCTGTACAGTGGCTAAAACATTGTGCCTTCCAGCCAACAGCATGCAAGGGGTTCAATTTCTCCATATCCTCTCCAGCCCAGCACTTTTCTTTTCTCTTTGACATACTTTTAACCACTGTGAGCATGTCATTTTATGCAATTGGCTATTAAGTTTTAAAATTTATATTAACCTCTAGCACTTGTGTGTACTGGTGCATTTGACATTATCTGGGTCGCCAGTTCAGAAAAACTTTGTTTCATTATCTCACTTTTGTTCTCGGGTCATCGAATTCATCCCCGTGACTTCACTTCTGATAATATTTGAGCACAGTGTTTATTGTTGGAGCAGATTTTCTTGCATCTTAGAGCAAACTCTGTCTTAGACATGTTGGCCCCTGGCCTATTTTTTGGTTACATGAGTTTTTGAAGCCTAATATTCAAAGCAGAGCTCTTTCCTGAAAGCCGAGTAGGGGTGCTCGCATTTGGCTTCTGTGAAAGTTCTGTGGAACATAGGAGTAATGTGACACAGGAGATTGAACAAGATGGGAGATGCCTTGCATTGTGTACTTTTCTTCAGCCTCACCCACATTCCCGCACTTCAGCCTCACCCCTGGCACGAGGATGAGGAGCAATGAGACTGTCCAGCTAGGCCAACAGGGTTTGGGGAACAGAAAGAAGGGCAAGAATGGCCTTGTACCTATAGGAACGGACAGGACAAGAGGCAAGAATGATTTCCCTAAGCCAGATTTGCCTGCTCTCACTCAGCTGGTGAATTCAACAATCAGGGAAAAATGACAGAAGGTGAAGTGCAGGGTTTCTCAACCTTGGTACTGTTGACATTTTGTGCTGGCTAGTTCTGTGTTGTGGGAAGAAGTCTTGTGCAGTGTAGGATGTTCAGCAGCCTCCTGGCCTCTACCCACCAGATGCCAGCAGGGCTCTCCACCACCCCCTGCCCTGTCCAGACATTGCCAACAGTCCCTGCGGGGCACAAAGACTCCCAGTTGAGAACCACTGGGCAAAGTGGATATTAATTTTTTCACTTATCAGTTGGCATTATTATTTAAAAGTTAGTATTTATTGAGGCCTAACACTGGGCCAGGTGCTGTACTCAGCATTTCCTTCATTTATTCCTCAGCAAATATGGGGATGTTTATTCTGCTGGGAACTGAATCCATTATGTGGACTAAGCTCTGGCGAAGTCCCGCCCCCACGGAGCTTCCATTCCAGTGCAGAGACGAACATCACACAAACCTGGGATTGCAACCGTGACAAGTGATATGGAAGGGGAGGCCTTGGGGGACTGTGATGAGAGCAGTTTTCCAGGGGTCCCTGTACACCAGGCTTTGTGCTGAGACCGTCCCATGTATGAACTCATGTGGCCCTTACAACAGTGTAGGTTGGAGTCACTGGTACTCACACCCGTCTCGCAGGAGGAAACTGAGCCTTAGGTGGGCAAAGTCGGACAGACGGTAGGGGTGGAGTTCGGGTTTTGAGGCTGCTGCGTTGTCTTCAGAGCCTGAGCTTCTAACCACCATTGAAGATAAGATGAGGTGAAAGCTGTGGAATGGATAGCCTGGATGAAGAGGGAGAGGCAGAGTGCTTCAAGGCAGAGGCTTAGCCAAGGACAGAGAGCAGAGGCCAGCAGAAAAGGCCCCAGGGGGGCCGGAGTGGGGAGGAGGCGTGGTGGTGGCAGTGCTGGGGGACAAGAGACTCATCGTCACCCAGAAAGCCATGGCGCGGGGGTGGGTGGCTGAAGGGGCTCTCTTAGGGGGAGGGGACACTCAGGTGTGCCCTCACTGCCGTGTTTAATATTTACAGCCACCCAATGAGGAAAGAGCGAAAGCCTTTCACTGACAAAATGGAACTCAGGGAGTCAAATGCTTGGTGAAGGTCATAAAATGAAAATGTGGCAGAGCTGGCCTTACACTCAGCTTGTCCCATTTGAAACCCATTCTCTTCACCAGCACACTGTGTGGCACTGTGCTGTCCTGGGGCCGTGGGGCACAGCCGGGTCACCATGCACGCCTCCCTCATGATAGCCAGTGAGATGGCTCTGAGGTCTGGAAATGCTGTCCCTGTGCCTTTTGATCACCGCGTGTTAATGCAGACTCAGTTCCCTGCGTCTCCACAGTCGTTTCCTAACTTTGGAATTTTCTAGTTGCGGTTGATTGTCTTTCATGACAATTCACCCTTTCGCCCCGGCCACCCCTCGGTCCTGCCATTCTGCCCTGGGACACTGTACATGTGGCCTGTGATAAGAATCGCTCCATTCAGAGTAGCTGGCAGGTAGATGTCCTACTTGCTCAAACATGCGTGAAGGTCTCCACTCCCCGCGGCTCACGGCCGTGGCGCCTGGAACTCTTTGGCTGGCCTTCTTCTGTTCTTTTGGAGATAGTATGGTAAACTTCAAGCTAGTGTTCATTTAAATATTAATACACAGTTGCCCAATCTCTCCTGTGGTATTACCCCATTCTGTGGGGGGTTAGGCTGAGCGAGCCTCCCTGCTCCCTTGCATCACACATATTGGCAGCGCCGACCCTTGCAGCTGAGCCGGATCCTTGCCTTTTCACCAACCCAAATGCTCTGCCGTGCGAACCCAAACGAAATGAGCCCCTTCATCTTGCACACGGATAATTAAACTTCAAACACTGTTTATCTCAGTCCCCAAATCCTCAGAATGCAGAAGCAAATTAATTTTAAATCTATATCTGCTTTAAATAGTAATTGTTTAATCAACAGGCTTGATGTTTAATTATATTCTTTGTTCGTACTCCCCGGAGGCTTGAATAGACCACATAATTCCTGGGTTGCTTTCATTTCTGTAATTAGATCATGTGACAGATCCGTACTATATTACGGGTACTGTAGTCGCTTCTCTCCCACCACCCTGTAAATGCTAAAATGGTTTCTCATGAATACTTAGATTAGAACAGCTCAGCTTAACACGGAGCTGTGAGCGTTTTGCTTAAATCCTTTACTCTTCTTTCACCTAATAGTTGGCTCGGGAGCAAGTGATTTTTACTGGTACCTGCAATATTGTGCTGACTGTTTTCTGAGTTGAGCTCCTGTTTTCCTGAAAGAAAACCTTTCCTGACCACATAGAAACACACTGTATGGACACCTTGAAGTCGATTTTGTCCTTAGAGAAATGATATTTTAAGGTTCAAATGGAATAAAAAATAGTCCACTGGGCTTTTCTTTTCTGACCATCTGGGGCTTCATGGAGAAAGAGGAAGTAATTTTCCACATAAGAAAGAGTCGTTTTGTCTCCAAGAATTTATTTTGCTTGTCTGGATTCATCCCCTAAAAATGAGAGCTGGACCTTAGATAATTAGGTCAACGTTGAAATCTATTCTTTAATTGGAATTTGTTTGTCCCACACAATATGCCTGATTTTCTATGGGTCTGTGCTAGAAATATGATTGTTCAGCCAATCTGGCTCTTTTTGCTTCCTTTATCATTCATATCCTCTATCTCGTTATCATTTGGCTTTTATTTTTCAGAGTTCTTGCAGTTCTTAATTTTTTCTCGTTTTTGTTAATGAGGTACACAGAATTTGGTAAGGCGTAGCGAGTGTGGCCTAATCGATGCCGTGTAAGTTGGGGGAAGCGCTTGCAAGTTGGAGAGAACATCATTTTTTGGTTGATTTAAAAAAACTATAGGGTGTCTATAGCTAAAGCTCAAAATAACTAAGCTCTCTTCCTCCATCCTATTTCAGAATTACATCCAAGTTTGTACTGTCACGTCCCTCAGTCTTCTTCAGCTTTATTCATTTCTTATTTTCTTTCCTACCCATGGAATAGCTGTGTTTTTGATTACTTTCTCTTACCTATACATGTACATTTTTCAGGCAGTATCTCATTTTGTTATTTTGATCCAGCTATGCATTTTTATGAGTTTCACCACCATATCCCACCCGTATTTCTGTAACTGCCAGTATTTTTTTTTTTTTTGGATCGTTTCACCATCCTTTTGGGTATTTGCAACATTTCCCAATTATATCTGTGGAATTAATTTCTGCATTTGTTATTCACCTTTCCAGATCATCCATGCAAATGCTAAATTAAATGTGACATGCTCATAGATACCACTACATTCACAGATTAGTAATTATCCTGTATTAATGGATCTGGGATAGTTTTTGGTTGGAGAATTCTGACCCTGATTTCTCTCCTACTCTCACTTGGGAGATCAATCCTTATGTAGATTTTATTTGTATATTTTCCAAGATGTAGAAATCCACGTAATCATGTGGGATAATCTGAGATATATTTCGATTCAGATGTAATGTCAGTTAAGTTCTAGTTGGGAAATAGAAACACTTTTGGTCTTCCTGATAGAGAGAATATAGTACAGGGAACTGGTCTTGTCACTCAAAACAGAGAAGCCAAAAAGGAGGGGGTATAGCAGCCCAGAGGCTGGCCGTGGCAGGAAGCTGCTCTCACCCCGAGCTGGGTGGACTGCAGAGGGAAGAGGTGTTACCAGAGCCCAGAGTTCAAACTGCTGGGTGGAGCTGGGAGCACAGAGGGCAGGATGGCCTGTTGGAGCTGGTGGCTCCAAGGAGAAATAGCATCGCCTAAGATGCCACCCTGGGTGGGGAGAGGAAAGGATAAACCTCTCAGCTTCCTTCTTCCTTTTAGCCTCCCATTGGCTGATCCTATCTGGAAGCCAGTCCCCAAATACACAGGTTAGAGCAAGGGGAAGTGCAGAAATGGATCTGAGAGCAGAGTCAAACGACTAACGCAGATGTGGTCAGATGTGCTGTGAAAGCTGGTATGTGTATTACAGTGAGCTTGCCACTTCATCACTCACCGTCACCTGCCTCTCTCATCCATTCTGGACACACCATCAGCCCGGTCCTCCTAAAATACCATTTCTGCCCTTGCATGAGGATTCTTACTTCCTGCCACACCGAGCCTGAACTTGTCAGGACTTTCCGAATCTGCTGGTTCTGCTAACTCAGACCCAGATTTAGCTCACCTTCATCCTGGCCCAATTCTTTGCTGGAGGGAAGGAAGGTGAAAAGGTAAAGCAATATTGGTTCATCACCTATTAGGTGACAGACACTAACCTGGGAAGTTGGTATACCTTCTCTTATTACATAATTCTCAGGGATGTCTCTCCATTTCAGGTGGTTTAGTGAGGCTCAGCAAGGGAACGTAATTGCTCCAAGGTGACGTAGTCTGCCTGGAATTGGAGCTGGGTCCATCTGACAGCAAGTTTTGTTTCCACTAGGCCACATCATCTTCCTGGTTTGATTAATGCTCAGAGAAAATAAGTGATTTACTGAAGTTCCTATGGTTGCTAAGTGCTACCTGGCAACTCAATACATCTGTTTTGTATTTAGAAGATTTCCCTCGTAGTCATGTTTTAGCAAGATCTTACCACTCATCCTTAGTTCAAGTCCTACTTTCTCCATGTTATTTCCCCCTGTCTTCTGGGAAGCAAGCTCTCCTTTCTTTGAACTTTTACCACATTTATACCACTTAAATAATATAATGTCTTGAGTCTCTAAGTGCTTCATATAAGGGACATAAATTCTGGAGTCAAGATATAAATAGTAGCTACAATAATTTCTTATTTATTTCCTCTATCTATAGAATCCCATTCTAGTGACATAGTTAACAATGCTCACTACCAAACTGTGTTCAGAAATTTAGACAGAGAATTTAGACAATTTAGACAGAGAATTCCGTATTTCTTAGTGGGGATTTTTAAGCTTACATGTGCATAAGAATCACATGGGGATAGTGTTAAAATGCAGATTTTGACTCAGTAGGCCGGGTGGGAGGCCTGGGGTTCTGATGATATTACTAGTCCAAGAACCACACTTTGGGTATTGAGTCTAGAACACAGATTTACACATCAGAGTCAGGGACAACCTATTGAGGACCTTCATCACAATGGACATGATGAACTGACAGCTACATATGCTCATATCTAGGGAAATGGGACAAATGGCTGGTCAAATTTAAGGGTCATAATGTTGGAAGATGAGAAGCCAAGAATAAATATATATTAGTGAGCATAAATTCAGTGGGGACAGGGCTGGCACAATGTGTCGTATGGGTAAAGATTTGCTTTCCTTGAAAGCATTATGGTCTATTGCTGTTTTAACATTTTATTTGAGGGAGGGTGGCTGCAAGAAATGTAAGGAATGATGGCCTTTGATGTGTTCCTGAAAGGGACGAAGAGAAGGCTCTCCTCAGGCTCAGCTCTGATTTTGTGATCTCCAAAGAGGAGCGGGAAGGTGTTCTTCTGGATCTTGGTTTGGGGATGTAGTGGGAGAGGACTTTGATTTACTATGATGGCCTGTGTTTTTGATCTCTTTTGCCAAGTTCTCGCTAGATGGTAGAGCAGACGAAATCACTCCTAAGAGAGGAAGGAGGGTAACTGGTGATGTATATTACATACGGTATACACATACACCCCTGCCATGTGCTTTTCTGGTGCAGGAAACTGATGGATGGGATTTAGAAGAGGCTCCCCACTCAGCTGCCTCTCCTGACTATGTGTTTGAGCCTTGAGTCAGTTGGAAATTTCACTGGGGGCAGATGTGCTTGTCCTCCAGGGTCATGGGGTGAAACTGCCCTGAGCACATTGTTGATTGGTTCTTGGGAATTCCTGGAGAAGAACGGGAAGATGGACTCTTCTTCATTCTCTACCACCTCTTTCTTGGGTCTTAGGAAAGAGTGCTGAGGTGCCTCCTTGGTGGCTAGAATCAAACTGAATATTTTAATAGGGATCAAAGAAGTTTACCTGAGGTACTGGCCAATATCAATCTTACTTCCATTTTCAAAAATCAATACCGTATTTCCTATAATTCAATCTTCTCATCTCTCTCCCAAATCCCTGTTACTGATAAAAAAAAAATCATTGCTGTCTTTGTCAAACATTTAACTATCTATGATCCATACCATCTGCTATAGACTTTTCAGTTTTATTTTAGGATTTTAATGAAGTTTTTATTTGTTCATTTCATATCTCTTATACTAACCATTACTTCTAGGACTTAGCTCAGATTTCCTCAAACCATCTGGAAGAGGATTGGATCAATCTCATGTACATTGCTGATTTTGGAAGTGGATCAGGAAATTTTTTTTGAGGATTTATACAATTTTCCCTCATTGATCATGCTCCAGAATGTCTTTGCCCATTGCTGTAATTTTATTTGCAATGTGGTCTTCCTTAGCTACCAAATACTAGCAATTTTTATTGGCCCTGATATTTTTGAGTGGTCATGTTTGAAAAACACTGGGGTGAATGAGTGGGGCAGAAAGAGATACTCATGTAGAAATAAATATTAATTATAAAATATTACTGCTCTCTTCTGTTTCCTGTTAACTTTTAGGAATTTCTGATTTGAATTTAGCAAAGTACAAAGTGCTTCTTTACTCTCTTTTAGAAAAGGCTGTAAGCTCCACTAGTGTCAAGATAATGTATTTTCATCTATGTATTTAGCACTTGGCACATTAAGTGCTCACTAAATACTGATAAATGAATCAATAAATGACTTTATCTGATTAGCCTATATTGTCCAGTGATAGAAGCTTTGAATTCTGCAAAGGACTGACTAGGGGGTGTAGGCTAATCTTTTCCTTCATTGAATAATGGTCATTTTCCCTGAAGTTAATATTTTTGAAACATATATAGAAACACAGACCTGATATATAATTTCTGTTTCAAGTGAAATATCTCACCTCGGCAGGTGGTTGGAACTGAAGAGGGAGACACATGGGATGGCAGAAATGATGCAGGCTTCGCAGGTAGACAGAAGTGGGCTTGAGTGCTGGCCTTACACTTCCAGTGATGGGACCCTGAGCATGTTACTAGTGCTCTGAGTCTATAAAGTGCAGATATTAATAAAGTACAAATGAGGTAACATATAGGGTCTGAAGAAGGCCTTCAAGGCCTTGCCTGATTTGGTCTTCATGTGCCCTACCATTCTTCCCCTGCTCTCTGAATTTCATCTAAAGTGCCTTCTTGAACTTTTTCAAAAACTCTAAGTTCCTACCCACTCACCTCAAGGCCTTTGCACATGTGGTTCCCTTAGCTGTCCCTACTTTCTTTCTAATTAGTTCTTATTCATACTTCAAAGGTCAGCCAGAGCATCATTTTCTTAAGGAAGCCCTCCCTGAGATCCCCTGGAAGGTGCCCCCCTGAACTTTGTCTTATACCATGATTGTTGTTACATAATAATTGTGTAATTAGTTGTTCAATTCCCGCTACCCTTTCTACCTGTGAGAACGTAAGTCCCGTGAGGGCAAACACCATGACTGTCTTATTCATCTTTGTATCTGCAGTGTTTAGCAGAGTGCCTGGAACAAAGTAGCTTAATAAATATTGTTGGCTGAATGGATAAGTGAATGACAAGTAGTTAATAAAAGCAGAACACTAACTAGGTGCACAATAATTTTCATTTCCATCTCAGCCTCCCAAATGCCTTCTTTTCGGAGACTTTGTGTGGGAGAGTAAAAAAATAAAAGGGTTCATGTTGGGAATGATGACCTCCTTCAGCTGTCTGAAAATTTGTCCCTTGGCCATTCCTCTAAGTCCGTGATTCTCAAGCCTCACCTTGCACCAGGATTATCTGGGAAGCTTTTTAAAACTGCAGGTAACTAATCATGTACTATATGCTGGCTAACTAAACATAATAAAAATAAATAAAAATAAAATGAATAAAAAATTAAAAAAAAATCCTGCAGGTAAAATTTCAGTCATTGTAGGGGAGGTCCTGCACATCAGCGTTTTGGAATGCTTTCTAAGTGATCGCCATGTGTAGCCAGGGGTGAAAAGCACTGTGTTAGGTAAGGAATTATTTTGTAAAATCTTGTTAAAATTCAAGAATGGTTTTGTCTGTATCAGTCATTGTCTGTCTGTTGCAGTGGGTCACACATCTTAGCATCTATCAGCACTTGTGTACTGACTGAGCAGGCTGGCTTTCAGGGAACGGGTATGGGGGAGAGAGTGATCATCAGACTGGTAAGTCATCAGGTATCAGTAAAGGTCCTGAATGTGTACCAGTCCACGATGGGCATAATCAGGTGGAAATCTGCAAAGGCAAACTTCATCTTCTCAATGTTGCCACTATCCAGGCTTTGTGCAAATACCCCAGACTTCATATTATCTCTGCGGAGTGAGTCGCACTGGGCTAGTTCTGGATGTGACTTTTCCTAGATGAGACAGTGCTGGAATGGGTTTCCAGTGTGGGAACAGCTTCAAGCACGTGGCTCCTGGAAGGTGCTATAGAGGAGAGTGGTCGAAGTGTGCTATGTGACAGGATTTTGGAAGCCACTTGGCAAAAATGGTGGGAAAGACGAAATAAAATTTGGCTTCAAAGAATGAGTTTGTAGTCTTATTAAATAATGAAAAAAAAGGAAAATATAAAAAATGGAATAATAATTTGGAACGGAAAAAACTCCCTGCTATAGCAGAAATGCTAAATCTCTATTAAAACAGGGGTTGGCAGACTGTGGCCAGTATTCCAAATCCTGCCTGTTGCCTGTTTTTGTATGACTTATGAGCTAAGAATGGTTTTATATTTTCAAATGGTTGAAAAATAATCAAAAAAAGAATAATATTTCATCACCCATGAAAATCATATGAAATTCAAGTATCAGTGTTCATAAATAAAATGGCACTGGGACATAGCCATGCTCATTCTTTTATGCATCGCCTCTGGCTACTTTGTTCTCTAACGGCAGGGTTGAGCAGTGGTGGCAGAGGCTGTGTAGCCCACGAAGCCTAAATTATTGACTCTCTGGCCCTCTGCAGAGAAAGTTTGCTGACTCCCCTGCTAAAGAATCAGAAGAGGAACTGGCTAGAAGGCTTCACCATGGCTGAACAGAGGCGTGATAGACGAGAGAGGAGGATGCAGATATCTTTGTAATGATTGTTTACTAGGTGCCAGGCACATTTAATCCTCTCAGCACCCCATAAGATAGAGTCATGGTCCCAGCAAAGCACACATGCCCACTCAAATTAAGATAATTGGAAGAGGGTTTAATAAATACACTATTTCCAAAGTGAGAGCAGGTGTAGGGATGCGTGAGCAATAGTGCGTTAACTCTGGGCTATTAACAAAGGAGATGTTACCACTTCTGAGCCTGGAGGGTTGAGGGGAAGGGGTGGGGGTAGTTTCCAGAATCCAGAAGGACAAACTTATGTGTCTAGGGCTGCCTGGACAGCAGCAGTGACCTTCAGTTGAAGGACACAGCCAGTCAGATAGGATCCCAAAGGAAGTGAGCCCGTGACATCAACACCTTACCCTCATCCTTCTCCCTTCCTGCAATCTCCTGCAGCAGAGTTTTCAGGTGGTCCTTTGGCTGCCACTTGAATATGGGGACCAACCACCGTCTTGTGGTCATTTTCCTTTTCACTGAGGGATCTCTCTTGTGACTAGAAAGTTCTCCTTTAGATTGGACCAAACCAGGAGGTCACATATACTAATTTAAAAAAGATGGATAGATAGATAGAGAGGGAGACATCTGAAGCTTTGAGTTTTCTTTACCCACTGTATGTCTTTCTTTTCAGAGTTACTAGGAAGATTTCTCCATGTCTGTTTTCCTTTCTGTGCCCACCTGGAGTCCTTTTCTGTATTCAGTTATATGACAGTTACTTCTCATAGCCTCCTTCGTCATTCAAAGTCATAGCCTTTCATCAGAAGGAACTCAGGGTACAAGTTTGGGTTCATTTTTCTTCTTTTTAAAGATTGGACTCTTAAAAGGCCTGGAAGGTGTATTACTGCATCTTTAGGCAGCTTCTCAGTGCCATGTGAATCAGTGAAGTGGGTTGTCATCAATGAGGTGCTGTCTGTGTCTTGGCAGGTTTTGTACTGTGTCTCACACACATTCTAGGAAGAAGGCTCACCTTGTGAATGGCCGCATCAGCCCACAGATCTGCCTTTGCGTGCCATGGTGGGAAGCCATGCTGGGCACTCTTCTATGCTGGATGTGGTGACAAGACACCAAACCTGCTGGTGCTTATGAGTTCTTGTTTTGTACCATGGAACATAGGATGTGGTTTCTTTTTCAGAATAAATCCAGAACTTGATGACCCTCTGTGCACCCTGATGATGATGATAGTGATGATAACAAAACTGTGTTAAGTGCTTAATCCTTGGTATGCTAGGAATAGTTCTCAACATTTGCCATTTGACTCCAATTTTTTTAAGTCATTTTATGAGTAATTTGCAGAAGTAAAATCAGAAATATTATTAAAAAAACTTTATTAGTGATTTTAACGAAAACTTAAACATAGAAAATCCCAATTTTTAATTCCACGTTTTCCTGGTTTAGAAGAAATATGTAACTAAAATGGGCAACTTCCTCTGAATGTCATTAACTGGTCATCAACTGTCACATTTGATTCTGGAACATATCCGTCTTGTAAATATGGATTCCAGATTTCAAATGCATCTCTAAAAGGGTTAGCTTATCATGACTTCTGATTTTATCTTCTTAAAGTCACATCATCAAAATATAGTACTTAAAAAAAAAAAGATTTATTTATTTATTTTAGAGAGAGGACGTGAAAGCAGGGAGGGGCAGAGGGAGAGAGAGAGAGAGAGACAAGCAGACTCCATGCTGAGTGCAGAGCCCAAGCAGGGCTTGATGTCAGGACCCTGAGATCATGACCTGAGCCAAAATCAAGAGTCAGATGTTCAACTGACGGAACCACCCAAGTGCCCCAAAATAGTACTTTTGAAAACTTCGATGGCTCATAATTTTGTTTGAGAGGACAGCCATCTTTGCTCCATAATTGCAAAACCTTTCAGATTTATAAACATCAGTGAGAATGACCACTCAGTAGAATTTTGTTTTTTACATTATGTATTTTCTTTCATCCACCTTTTTATATATACCTGCCTTTTCCTCCTATGACCCATATTAAACAAATTTTGGTGTACAATCACCATAAAAGATAAAACAACATTGTCACGCATCTTTTTAGCAAAATAAGATGGCCCGGGTTCTGATCACAAAACACTGCATGATAAAGTTCTTATTGAGTGACTAACTCATTGAGAACACAATATTTCCTTTTTGTCCCTTAGAAATAAGTGTCTACTCATTGATTCTAGAGTTTGAGGAGATTCATCTAGGAAATCATCATCTGAAGACTCAGAATCTGAGATTTTAGTTACGTGAAATTTCTTTGCATTAAGCTTCTGATTTGTTTAGTAATTGTGAAACATTATCCTCTGTAAACTTCCTTATTTCTACTATTGTGGGTAGAAAATAAAAATTATGAATTCTCATCTGTGTTCACTGAATGATTAAAAAAACTACAAAGGGGGTATCTCCTGTCTTTCTTAATCCTCAAAAGACATTGCAATACTTGAGGTACAAGAGCAGGAAGACTGAGGGGTGCTGTAATCATGATGGTTTCATTATTGTATCACTTTTTAGGCAATTCCATTGTTTTTTTGTTTCACATAATTTTAGCATTTTTAAAGCAAAGTTGAGAATAATTGGTGAGTAATCTCTGATAATGCCTAAGGTGATGAACTACAAAATATTTTAAGATATAGGAAAAATGAAATTGCTAAGATTCTATTATATATTTTAAATTTATAAAAAGTCAAGATAGAATGATTTTTATTCTATTTTTTTAAAAGCAGAATTTCTCCTTGTTCTTTGAAAGAGTTCTGAGAAAGAGAAAAAGCAATGAAATATTAATCCCTGCAAATAGAACTGCTCAAAAATGAAATTCAGAGTTGAAATGGAGCCCCATGATCCCTGATGTTATTCCTACAGTTAACATGTGTTGGATACCATGCCAAGAAATTTATGAATAGGACCAAAACCAGCTAATGGATCAAAAAAATAAGAGTTTCAGTTTGGGATAATGACAAAGTTCTGAAGATGGATGCTGGTGATGGTTGCACAACAATGGGAATGTACTTAACACCCCTGAACTGTACACTTAAAAATGGTGAAAATGGTAGATTTTATAGTATGTATATTTTACCACAATAAAAATAAAACAGTAGTATTTACTTAAAGGTCTTTGGATAGTATACATGAGAATTCTCTTTCCATCACCCATCTTGCAGAAAACAAGTCCTTAGTCAATCATCACAATTACAGGAGTTAAAACGATCCCTCTTCAAGGGGATGGGAGAGACTGAGTAACTCACCTAAGATCACAACTGGTAAGTGGCAGAGTGAGAGTGCAAGTCCAGTGGAAAGACCCCAGACCCTCACACTTAACCACTACACTTTCTACCACTCTTGTGAGAGGTGGCATGTTAGGGTCTTGCCATGGTCCAGTGGTGCTGAGGCTTCATTCACCTCTCTCTGCATGTACTCCACTTCCTCTTTCCCATTTCTTAGTACAGTCTGGGATTCCCTATCTACCTTTTGAGAATCTCCTCTGATTTTTTCGAGACTGTTAAAAAAAGATCTTTACATGTAAAACCACATGCATTTTTGGCCAAAATAGCTTCTGACACTCTCAGAAGAGAAGATAAGGATGCTCATGCCTGGAAGGACAAAGGAAAACAGCCCCTCATCTCCAGCCATCCTGTGCTTTGACTGGACTTGGCTCTGTTGCCTCCTTCATACTCTGCTTAGAATGGCTCCCAGACTTTCCACCCTTCCTATTTGCCACTCATCTGCCAGGTGGTAGAAATTCTGATTTGCAACAGCTCCGTAGATGTCAAGCCCAATTTGATTTTATTATGTTTTTGAGGAAGGTAATATGTGATTAGCTGGATGTTTGTAGAATTTTTTCCTGCAAGTTGGGTGCTGAATTCTAAATATATATACCATCTAAATACCTTTACAAATGAAATACACGGTTAAGCATTATTATTCTATTACAATAAAAATCACATTGATGTGGATGAACAGAGAGTATGTGCAGGCAGCAGAATAATGTCCATTACTTGAGTGGAAAATATTATTATTCATAGTTCAAAGATAAATTTATTTTAGGGTAAGAATTTAATTGGGGTAAAGAACTCAGAGTGTGTTTTGGAGCTGTAGTTCCTACCAGGACCAGCTGAGGGCAGTATTTCTGGTGAGAATGATTGTCTGCCTAGATTCCATTGGTGATGTGTGGTGAAGGGTCATTTTGAGTAATTAGGAGAAAGAATATCTCTAGCACTCAGAGGGCCGAATTTGGGTGCAGGGTGACAGAAAGCATCCACATAGTCTACTTATTGTGTTTCGTAAAGTGGTCTTAGGACCACCTTTCCAAGTATAGGCTGGAGACACAGATTCCAGGGCCCCACCCATGGCTTGCTGAGTCAGAAATTCCTCAGGTGATTCTTTTTCACAGTAAAGCCTGAAAATCATTGTTCTATTAGTATCTCTTCAAATGGAAGGGAGGAGTGGAAGGCGATAGAAAGAACCAGACCAAGATTAAATATCAGGATTTATGGGCTTATTATAGTGCCATGTAGGGTCCGATGTAGGATCCAAGAAATAGGAGTGCATGAAGAGCATTCAAATGAAACCTCTCAAGAGACTGTTAATTTGCTAGCCTGGTTGGGAATACAAAAAAGTGAAGTAGGGTTGAGGCAGATAGGAGCCATGAGTTTGCAGGATTGGGAACTTGAGAGGCCTGAGGCAGGAAAGGCACTTGGTGGGGGACAGTGGACCTCACCATCAGGAGGGTTCAGGGATGCATCATAGGGCAGGACTCTATAAGCTGGGGCTAAGTGCTCTATTGTCGTCACAATGAGCCTTTGTCTATCTGTCCTTGGCTTGAAGGTTAAACTGGCAAATCCCATTTCCCATCACACCCCTTTCTTGTGTTAGGCAAGTAGTTGTAGTCTCAGAAGGTCTGTTACAAACCCAACACCCAAGTTTCAGACATGGGAAGCCTTGCAGTATCAGAGGCCTCTTCAGGGCTCATAGAACAGACTTGCTTCATGGGGCTGATCAAGGTGAAACCCAACCACGTGACATCCTGGCTCATGTGGGGAAGATCATTTCAAGTAGCTGGATCAGTGTGAGCAAAGCAAATAACAAGGTGAGAAAAGAACCAAGCTGTTGAAAATCACTAGCGTGTGTGTGTGTGTGTGTGCACTTGCACGAGCCTGCAAAGTGCAGAGAAGGCAGCCTACTGAAGACTGTGTAAGTTTGGGGATTATTTTGAAGGCAGTGGGGAAGCATAGGAGGGTTTTCAGATGGAGAGTAATATGATCAGATTTGTTTTTAGCCTAAGAAGTACTGTGGCTTGGCAGGTTATTTTGATCATACCAGTGGCAAGAGAATCAGTAGTGGGGCAAGTACTTGCTCTCTCATTTGCTGCTCAGATTAAAAAAATACACATTTTGAGGAATTTGATGGTGCTTAGCCCACTAAGTCACATGGCAGGGTTTGGCCTCCCTCATTCTTCCTGTTCCCCACTATTCACCTTTTCTGATGTCTTTTGTAAAGGAAAGAAAGATACTTCCTCTAATTCCAAGTAGGAAACGGGAAGCAATGTTCTTGGAATGGATTTACGTTTTAGAATTTGCTCACGTAGTCTTTCAAAATTTGAAAACAGTTATTATGAAAGGGATGCAAATGTTAATGGCTTTTTTAAAATTTAAAGATTGTATTTATTTATTTACTTGAGAGAGAGAGCGTGCAAGTGGTGGGGGCTCATTCTGAAGGGGGCTTGGATCCAATGCGGGCTTGATTGGACCAGGCACTCCATCCCATAACCCTGAGATCATGACCTGAGTGGAAATCAAGAGTCAGTCGCTCAAGCAACTGAGCCACCCAGGGCCCCTGTTAATGGCTTTAAACATCCTTGTTGAGGGGTGCCTGGGTGGCTCAGTTGGTTAAGTGTCTGCCTTCGGCTCAGGTCATGATCCCAGGGTCCCACATCTGGCTCCCTGCTCAGTGGGGAACCTGCTTCTCCCCCTCCCCCTGCCCCTCCCCCTCCCCCTCTTGTGCTCTCTGGCTCTGTCAAATAAATACATAAAATCTTTAAAAAAAAACACCTTTGTTGAAACTGCTTATTTTTACAAAAAGAAACACAAGAAAAGCCAGAAACTAATGAAATTAGTTATCTATGGGCTGAATGGAACCAAATGCAAGAGGTAGTAGGGACCTCTCTTGAGTATACCTCTTGATTTGGTTTTGACTTCTAAGCTGTTAATGGTTTACATGTCTAAAAAATAAAATTAAATAAAAATGAAAGATGGAAAAAAGATAGATATTGAATTCAACCAGAAAAAGAATGTACCTTTATATCAAATAAATGAAAATCACACATTAGAAAAAATATTCAAGTCACATCTAAGCATAGTATTCTGACTGTGTATTACCAGCATGATATTTCCTAAGAACAAAAATTGCAAAGAAATCTTGAACTTTACTTAAGCTGTTGGTAATGGCAATGATGTAGCAGTATTGAAAATGTGTGCATTGCAGGACTGAACAAACAGGTAAAAGTACTGGGTTTGCTGGGAACTTGGGTTCTCAGTATGGGAGAGGAGATTTAAATATGGACTGGAGGTGATGGTTTCTTGCCTGAATTATTACTTTGATGGTTATAAAATGGTAAATCGCTAATTTCCTTCCTCACTTATTATTCTTCTGTAATGAAGAGCTTCCCTGTTTCCTTCTTGTCACTTTTATTCTTTTCATAACAGAATGTATTCTTTTCCCCCCCAATGTCTTATATAGCCATTACTCTCATTAGCCATTTTGATGTTCAAATTATGTCCATTTTCCTAGTGGGAATTCCTTCAAGCTACATCTGATGTCCTATTGACATATCTCCATTATATTAACAAATACATTTTTTTAAAATAATGAGTCTATACTGATACTGTGAAGATCAAATCAGTCCCACAAAACCAAAACAAAACAAAGCAAAAAGGAGACCAAAGTAAAGAGACATGGCAACTAAATGCAATGTGAGAGCCTTTATTAAATCCTAGAGATACAGGTATTGATTTCTGTATTTCATATTTTATATATATATAATTTAGATTATATTAAATATAACTTAAGTATATATATACACATACACATTTAAATCAGCTACATAAGACTTTATAGGGACAACTGGAGAGCTAAGTTAAGGACTGTATATTAGATAATAGCATTGTATCAATGTTAAATTTCTTTTTTTTTTTTTAAGATTTTATTTAATTGAGAGGGAGAACACAAGTGCGGAGTGGGGGGGGAAGTGGGGAGGGGTAGAGACAAGCAGACTCCCCGCTGAGCAGGGAGCCCAGTGTGGGGCTTGATCCCCAGATGGAATCATGACCTGAGCTGAAGGCAGATGCTTAACCGACTGAGCCACCCAGGCGCCCTTTAATGTTAAATTTCTTGAATAAGGTAACTGTACTGTGGAAATGAAGAGAATCTTTTAGTTCTTTTGAGATACACCCTGATGTGTTGACGTGTGCAGGGATGGAAGTGTCATGAAGTCGCATAGGTAAAGCACCTCATTCTCAAATGGTTAAATGATAATATGTATATATATTGTTACAGAGAGGTAAAGCAAATTTGAGACTGTGGGAACCAGTGGTGAATCTAGGTGAAGCAGTGTTTGTTTTACTTTTCTTATAATTTTTCTTAAGTTAGAAATGTTTCCAAATAAAGAGTTGCAGAGGAGGGAAAACATGTTGGGTTGAATGAGAAAGGCCATGGAAAGTAGGACTAAGGTTGAGCTGACAACTTTCAACATCTTCAGGACATCCTGGAGGGGTTCCAGAAGGCAGAGCTGTGTGGGAAAGTGGTTAGAAGCAAATGGCGGAAAACAACATCTGGGGCAGCATTGATTTAGGATGTGCAAGCTGTGGGATTTTAATGGTGCAGCTATTGGTTTTAAACACACATATAACATCATTTCATTTCACATCCATATTTCACACACAAAAACGGAGGTCATTTTCCAGATCTGTCCCGGTCCCACTCACTTAGTGGGAGGTGCATTGATGGGCTTGTCTGGTACATGGGTTTTATTCCAAAGGCCCCCTCATGAGTGATTTCAATTCTTGCTTGTTAATCTTGCCATGGAATCACAGTTAAATGATTGTGGGAGAGCACATTTAAGATATCCAATGATCAGCAATGTGGCTTATTTTCTGTCAAGTGTGACTTTGTTGTTTTTATTTGATGCCTACCACACAGCTTCACACAAAGCGGGTTTGCTTCACTGCCTCCCCTCCCCCTCCCCAGCTCCTGATACAGATTTGTATTCCTGGAATCCTGCTCTTATTTGATGAGTTTTAGGAGGCCTCAATTCTTGTTTTGTCCCCAGGAGTAAAGCTGTGACTGCTTTAAACTGATAACGACACGATTTTGCTGCCCTATAGACAGTCATTTAAACTCTGATATGTGGCCACTGCCTCGAAATTCAAGCAATGGAAATGACATCATTATCAGCCAACTCTTTATGATGAAAAATGACCCACATTAGGAAACAATCTGAACCCAAGGAAACTTCAGTGATCAATCATCACAATTATAATGTGCTGGTCTTTTATGTAAATCCAACCCACAGTGAAGCTGGGTTTGGGTGGAGGAGTTGGGGGAGGAGAAATCCTGTGGAAAAGAACATTAGTACAATACAATTAAGCAAAAGGGAAAGCTTCAGATAATATATGTTTCTCAGGGGACCATTTCATGCCTTAGGGACCCTGACAGACCTAGGCGGAGAGGGTTGCATCATCATCATTAAAAGCATTTGTTAAATGCCCAGAGCTACACAGAAATGGGCTGGGCTTTGTGCTGCATGAAGTTAGTTGGAACAAGCTAAGGTCCTCCCTCCAGGAACTGGAGCCCTGGATGGGCTACTTAGTTGATGGGCAGGGGGCAGAGGCTCCCCTTGCTGCAGGGAGGCCATTAAGATCGCAAGAGGATAATGTTCCATCTGGTGGGGGCCAGGGGTGCCTGGATTCCCTCAGTCTACTTCAGTCCCTTCTGACTAGTCCTTGTCACTGAATGGCCAGTGACAAGCTTATAGTGACCTGAGTATGAGGTAGAAAGGAAGGGGATTGTCACTGTCCACCAGCAAGATGGCAGACTGCAGAGAGCACAAGCCGTGAGCCTTTGGTGATGCATCGTGCCTCTATCTGTGGGTACATATGATTGCTCCTGGCCAGCATCACCCGGCCACTCATGGTCTCTAGAGTTTGTGTTTTGTCTAGTTCCTTTTTCTGAAATCTAGTAGAGGTGGGAGTATGTGTGATTGTCTGAGGAGATGTAAGGGAGGTGAAGAGGGACAGAGAGATAATTGATGTGGCTGTGCTGGTCCCAGGAAATTGAAGAGAACAGACTTACCCAGGTGTCTCTAAGTTGCCTGTGCCCTTGGATACATGAAAAGCACAAGGAAGTAAAAGTTTAGCTTCACCATCCTTCACCAAAGACTCCAGAGCCCGTGGGCCTGTGGTCCAGCCTGGTGGCCAGGTAACCCTGGGCTGGTGAGTGCCGCCAGCAGGGTCTCCATATCTTGACCCCCATCTGTGAATATCAGGTTCCTGTCAACCCTACTCTTTCTGGAAAGAACTTCGTGGTATCATCTCCTCCATACTTCTTGACTCGACCTACAAAACCTGTCACATGTGCTCTTCTTATCCTAAAATCAATGTGAAGTTACGAGGCCCTGGTCTACTTCCTCCTCTATTCTTTACTACTCTCCTGCACATTATAAAAAACCTTTTCTACCTGCAGACCAAGAATTTCTGAGATTCCCTCCTAGGAATTTGTTCCTTGTCGCTAAAGTTTTGCCATCCTATGGAATAAAAATGCTCCTGTTGGACAGTGCATTAAATCCTTGGGTGGATTTGGGGATAGTGGACCCTTTTCCACCTGGCAGCTGAACTCAGGTTTCACTAGGATGAAGGGAGGAGCAACCCAGAGCAGGGGCACTGCCCCAGCAGGGCAGGCAGGTTGGAGCCTCCGGGAGAGGGAAAGAGGGTGGGCCCAGTGCCTGGGAAGGCAGAAATCAAATCTGAGAGGATTCTACATTTACTCAGACTCAGGTGCTGTTCTAAGCTGTTCCACCAATTGTGCCATTTAACCCCACAGCAACCTCACATGGACAGAGTTGGGATTCAAACCTTAGCAACCCAACTTGTAAGCCCTGCCATTCACCATCACACTGCACTGGAAAGAGGAGCACCTGTGGGGAAGAAGCCTACTAAGCATCCTGGGAAAGTGGTTTGGATGGCAGTCATCCCGTCCTGCCTCTAAGTCCAAGGTACCTTAGTTGTCTGTGGTTGTAGGAGAGATGTGTGTCATGGTGACAGCAGGAGGCCGCTCCCTGTCTGGAAGAACCGATGGCTTGCCAGCAGAGGCCTCCCTCTGTGCTGGTGGGGTGAACTCCAGAGCAGCCATGGGAGTCTTACTGTTGGCAGAAGCCAGGAACCCTCCCTGGGTGGCCTTTGGACTTATAGCAGCTTCCTAATCTGACCCACCAAGGCAAGTTAAACACCAGCCACTGCCCAGCTGATTTGTCTATGGACATTAATGATATCAAATCTTGGGATCTTGGACGACACTGGGGATGCTCCAGTTGGCCTCAGTTGTAGTCCAGGGGCTGCTTACAGAGAGCTCCATCAGTTAAGTTAGCTCAGGGAGGGCGTTGTGTTGAGCATTCTCTCATAATGGGGAGGGCAGGGCTGTATTTTCTGCATGGGAAAGAACCTCTTTTATTCTGGGCTAAAAATGAGGGAAAAAACCCACTTTGGAACATACCCTGAAAAAGATAGTCTCCCTGTGCTCCTTACAGTGACAGAGTCAAGGAGCTGGGCTCCTTTGGAAAATCTGTGTGGAGGCTCTGGCTCACCCTGAATGTCCACATCTACCTCCACAGACTCAGGTCTGGTTGGGACAGGGCTCTGTGGGACATTTTGAAATAAACATTTCATAGCTCTGGTTTAAATCATGCTTTCTCTGAGAAATAGTCCATACGTAGTTACCAAGAGTTGTTAATCGCCATTAGTCTTCATTTTCCAATGGTGGGAAAGGGGAGAGGGAGCAAACATCACTGGATCCATTTTGTCTGTCTTTGTAGCACTGCTCTTTGGACCAGCTCAGGTCTTTCTTCCCCACTTAGCCTAGGGGCAGCAAGACATGGGGATTCAGCAAGTATTGTGTTTGGAAGGGTAGAAATAATTTATTGTGGCTGGTAGAACAGCAGCTAATCTACATCTGTAAAATCCCCATTCATTTCTACCTTTGGTGAGACTATTATTTTATGTCTGAGGTCTATGGGACATGCTGTCATTAAAATTACCACGGTATGTACATTTACCTGGCTCACAAAGTAAATCACTCCTCATCTCAGTCTGCTTCCTAAAGCTCACCAGTGAGGGCCCTCCAGAAATTCTTGGACTCTGTTTCTTTCCACAGAGTCCTTTCGCCTCTGGCACAGATTCATGACTAGATTTTAAAACCAGAGACTTTTCACACCCCATTTAACTTGTGCCCTTCTTCAGAGCCTGTGCATTGGGCATGTTTCTAACTAGTGCCAGGTGGTGATTGTGGTAGGGGTTGGGGTGCGGAGAACAAACTGAGTGGGTGTAGTGCTAGGGACACTGGTGTCAGAAGACCTGGGATCAAGAAAGAACTCAGCCAGGTGTTAGCTGAGCGACTTGACTTACAACTCGGGAATATCAGCTTCTTACTGCAGAGATAACAATTTCCACCTTTGGGAAGGCTCAGGTTAAGATAAGGTTTGGGGAAGTGCATCGGGAACTAGAAAATCTTACACACAGGCGAAGGGTGGCTCCTGGACTTAAGTTGGATCAAATAGTTCTTGAAAGAAGACAGTCTAAGTCTGGAGCTTTGTTGAACAGATATTCTTTATTGATTTTTCTCCTAACAGGATTTAATCTATACTCTGTTGTCTTGTGTCTAATTTTTCAAAAGATAAGCATGTTGAAGAGACTTGGGCTTTAAACTGTGTTGGGCAGGGGCCTGCACCTTGCTGTGGCCGATGTAGAAACTGGCCCTAGCCAGAGAATCCCCTGTGCAGTGCAAGGAATAGCTGTGTGTCCTTGGAAGGGGGTTCCCGCCTGACGGCCATGGTGCACCCCTTGCTTTACCCCCCAAATCCCACCCCTGCCGGGCCTTTGAGCTGCCTCATCAGTGGGCCAAAATCTGTAGGGGCTGAGGGCTGTGGTTACATCTGTGCTCAGAGTCTGCAGGCCTTTCAGAAAGAGAGGTGGTTTGACATTTGGAGAATTATTAGAATTTCTACCACTTACTGTTTACTGCATGCCAGGTGCTGAACTAAGCACTTTACATGCATTAACCCATTAAATCTTCACAATAGCCCCGTGAAGCGGGAACTCTTAGCATCCCCATTTTAGAGATAAGGAAACGGAGCTTAGAGAGTTTTTGGTCAATTGTCCTAAGTCAACAGTTAATTTAGTGCAGATCAGGAGTCCCACGTGAGTCTGACTCCAAAGGCTGCTCTTAGTGGAATGCTTCTCCAGTGCCTAGCTGGCCTGGGACTGGACACAGCAGCTAGAGCCTCAGATCACACATCAAGATCAAACTCAGCCCTGGGGAATGTCCTCCTCTTGATAAAGGAAAGAAGGGCATATGACTTCCATTTGTGGCCCTGATGTACCAAATCTGACATCAGTCCCAATCTGAAAATGTCCACAGGTCAACTCAGCAGGTGTGTGGCTGAACCTTTTCTTCAAAGTCTGTTTATTAAAGTCTATTTATTAAACACGGCTATTTAAAACATTTCTTTTCCAAATAGCTTCCCCCCAATTTTTTTGGCAGTTTAAAGGGGTAGGGTGAGCTACACAGATCATTACAACTCTTCCTTTGACTTCTTTGATTCTGACTTCTTACTGTTCATAATTTGTAAGTTAATGTCTAAAGAAGGAAAGGAAGAAAGAAAGAGAGAAAGATAGGAAGAAAGAAAGAATGAACGAACAAATGAACAAAAGAAAAGAAAGGAAAAGGTTTATTCAAGAAAGGTAAGTAACAGGAGAGAAGGAGTGGGAAAGCTGAATCCAAAGTAGCATGAAACCAAAGACTTTTATGTCTTCTCCACCCACCCAATACCATCCCATAAATCTTTACATTATATTCCACTAAATGTGTCAGAAATGCAACTGTGCTTGCAAATAATTGCGGCCATTGAATGAATCTCCCCTGGCATATCCATTGGAGCTCAAAATAACCCATGTAACCAAAGAGTAAATCAGTGACTGGACATCCAGTGCCAAGCATAATCTCAAGCAACATTTAACTAGGTTCAATATTTATTTCCCAGCCTTGAGTCACTTTGAAATGATCTGGACTCAGTTCAGACAGGACCAGCCCTAATTTTATAGTGCTCTTGGAACCCTTCCAGCAGCATGAGGGCTCAGATGTCAGGGAATTCCAGAAAAATGAGATCCCTCACAGATTTCACAATTTAAGGCACCCTCCTTCCAATATTTTGTAATGTGTAAGCCTTTTGACTGAAAATGCAAACTTCTGAGAGGGCTTTGAGCACCTCTAAGAAGCACCCATACCCCATCTCCCACATCATCCATAAGGATGAGGCAGGTAAAGTTAACCTGGTTAACAGCTTGCATAAATAAAATCTCTGAATATCCACATGTGGGAAAAGAGTAGGCCTTAATTTATTACCCTTTTTCCAAACAAATGACATTTTCCACACGACTAAGAAGGACAGATTTGGGAAGCTTCAAGACAAGTTAAAACAGCAGATAACACTGCTCCAAGTTTAACAGATATAAGGACACGTCAAATAAATAGCGACCAGTTCTCAAGCTTTTGTATCTCAAATGCTCAATCAATCAATAGAAAACCAAGCAATTTTAGTGTACATCTGAGATAAATCTCAAGATGGCAGGATTGACTTTTAGCTCCCTGTTAAAGGGTATCGAACTGACATTGAGTGACCTTCCACTTAGCCAAAACATTTATTATAAAAGTCTGACACGGTTAAGTGAAATGATTGATACTGGCCCATTTTGCTCTGAAATGCAGCCTTTCACCTTTCTTAGTTGGGAAAAGAGTAAAGGACCTCACCCATAAAATTAAACATTTTCCTTTTCTTTATTTCTCCTTAATCTATAGATGATTAATGTCTTGCTTCAGAATAACCATGTGCATTCTGGAGTCTGAGATAGCTAGGTTCATATCCTAGGAAAATCATTACCAGCTTTTGAGCCAATTTTTAAGCTCTAAAGAGCAGTTTCCTTATCTATAGAATTGGGAGGGTTGGAATTAGATACTGTACTTAAAGCAATTAGTAAAGTGCCCAGGCTCATATTTAAATTCTAGTTTTATTATTGTTGTAATATTATTATTTTTATTATTATTATTTATGTTGACTCCTGACTTCATTATTCCATAGGTTATTATGCTATTAGCAGAGGTAATAACTATAGTAATAATTACTGATACATTTGTTGATACCTGCTAGGTACCAGGCACTGTATTTAATGCTTTTAATTCATTTTCTCATTTAATTCTTGAAAATAGGTAGGTGCTATTATTATCCCTGAGGTTCAGGGAAATGAGTGACATTGCTTAAGATCACACAGTTGGTCAGAATCCAAACACACTACGTTAACCTGGCCTCCCTGCCTAAGTCACATAGATTATTGCTTTTTGTGCTGTTACACCCTTAGAGGAACAGAAAAATTTAATAATCTGGGGGAAGTCACTTTCTCTGGACCTTAGGTCTTCCATCTGTCAAATGAAAAACATTGGTAATGGATTGTATCAGACATTTTAGGATTCCAGGATCTAATAGAATCAGCTGTTGTCAAGGGAAACAGCTGAGAAAATGTGTAAATGGATTTTATAAGTGTTGGAAAAGAGGCTATGTACATGTATGGCAAGTTCTGCATGGTCACTCCTTCCAGTCAAGCTGGAAGGAGGAACGGTTTTATATTTTCCATAATGGCTTAATTCCCTCTCCTTCGGCTATCCTTTCAAACTCTGCTATGGAGTAAGCTGTCCGCTCACCCAGACGTGCCCATCCACAGTGTACGTGGTCAGTCTAGCAGAACCTAGTACAATCCTTTATTCCTCTGAATCCCAACCTTGATTGCTCTGAGACGCTTCACAATGACCCCTTCTTCCCAAATCCTAAAATATATTCTCCTGCCATTCTGGGAATAATGTTGTGATTAAAAATGTATTTACATTTGGTCCTCACACTTCAGTGTGGGCATAAAATAAACCACTGATCACTGTTGTTGCAGGGTTAGAGTGTTGAAAATATTTCACATCCTGGCCACAAGCTAAGCAGTTTCCAGATATAGCTTGTTTTGAGGCTTGGTCTTCCAGGGTGGGGAAGGTGGGCAAATGTAGGAAGAAGTGGATGGAGGACAGAAGGGTCTGGAGATGACGGAGGGAAGTCTGAGCCTCAACTTTGACTGGACCCAAGTCCTGGGCATTTCATTTCCCGACAACCTGCTGCTGGGGTCTAGTGCTGTGACAGAGACACAGTGTCCTAGCTCTGAGCCCTCATTCACCTCTTCAACACAGCAGTCTGCTGGTCCTGGCCTCCCGAACCACTGTTTCTTCTGGTCGTTTGAAGATCATGCAGAGATATTGTATATGCTGAAGTGGCTCTTCAGAAGGAGCCAGGACGCCACATTTTGGCCTTCCGCTCTTTTGGGTTCACACTAAGGAAATGGTGAGAGAGAGAAAAAAATCTGCCTTTAGTTCCTATGCTTGTCCTTTTATGAGGTGTTTATATACCCTACCCTGTCAGGAGGTTCATTTGATTTCCCCAGTAACTTCGATCAAACCAGAGATCATTGCAGGGAAATTAGCATTAGTTAAATAACTGATTGACTCTAAGGAGATGAATCGGTTAAGTGGCTAAATTAGAAAAGAAATTTTTTAAATGTGTTTGCTTTAATTGACGTTAATGTATAGACACAGATCAAGTCAGGACTCAGGCAGATGCACAATGAGGGACTCCAGTTGGCCATCTCATGCCTTCTGCCAATGTGAGGAATATAAACAGAAAATCTCAACTGGGCGAAGCCTTTTAGG
Organism: Halichoerus grypus; assembly: GCF_964656455.1. NCBI lineage: Eukaryota > Metazoa > Chordata > Mammalia > Carnivora > Phocidae > Halichoerus > Halichoerus grypus. The sequence goes on from NC_135713.1 coordinate 100,594,251, forward strand.
AATGAGGGAGGAGGACATGAATTTATGGTGTGTTTTATGAAGTATTCTTTCAACATCATATCAGAAACTAAGAAAACTTTTAATTTGAAAGTAACTAGCTTGATGGTTTACACCTACCCATTAAAGGTCAGTCGAAAGTCACTCATGGTTGGCATTTTCTATGAGAGGATTGGAGTTTGGTTGTTAAGCATGATTTGCTGTCCTTTAAATATTATTTACCAAAAAAGTAACCCAGTTTTTCAGGGAAAATGTACAAAGGAAATCCAAATCTTGATTTTCTTCTGAGGTCTCCCTAACTTTGCAGTTCAAGTCTTGTTGGAGATTTTACCAAACCTGTTTTTCAGGGATTTGAAATCTCTCATAAAAATTAACTGCAGCTTTTATGCAAGTTAAAAACAGAATTCATGTGGTTCTTTTAAAATCTTGCAAGTCTTTAAAAGAAGGACTAATAAAAATATACCTTCCAAATGGCTTTTCCTGTGGCTGTGCAGCCTGTTTAAGGACCCATTACAGTTCAGCAGCTCATCTTACCCCTGTCCTCCCCACCCCCCCACTCAAGCAGCACAAAGTATTTCCGGTTTTACTCGAAGCCCTCAATGGAAATTTTTTTCCTTCCTGAAGATTGAATTAAGAGCTCAGGAAAGGTATATGGTAACTTCACAGTGTAGAGCTTGAATTCCTGGGTGGATCGCCACAGGACTGAGGTCTCACTCACCCTGTGCTCAAGACCAGCTCATGTTGTCCTTGGAGCCTAGAGCCTAGAACATCAATCTCATCCTTCCAGGCTTTGCAGACCAGGCTACCACACAGCCCAACCCTGTTTCTTTTGCGCCCCAGTAACAAAAGGAGGATATGGTTCCGAGGTCATATATCATATACCTGTCCAGGGTCTGCCTGGCCTAATGGGAAGATGAGAAAATACCCATATGGTTACAAGCTACTTTATTCTCAAGGAAGGGAAGGAGAAACCTCCGTGACTCTCTGTGGACAATAGCCTCTTTAGACTCTGCTTAGTACAACCTCTGTGCTTTTGTCTTGTCTTAGAGTGATGTCACCAGGCCCTACCCTCTGCAGCTTTATGGGAATGCACCAAGATTAGCTCTTTGGTGGAAGGAGAGATTATATTACAGAAAATGCAAAGATTCTTTCATTCACTTATTTACTCATTTAAACATATAGTAAACATGTACCACGCCCAATGTACCATTCTAGTTACTGAAGTTAGGAGCCAAAAGATATAAGCCTTGTTCTCATGGAGCTGAACCTCCAGATGAGGTGAAGCACACAATTATAGCACAGAGTGTACAGTAAGTAAGTCAGTACTAGGACCGGGTGTTGGGTGCAGAGGAGCAGCATCTAACCCAAGGTGGGGAGGGTTTTATGGAAGGCTTCCTGGAGGGTGTAACTCGTGGGTGAGGTTTGAGGAACAGATACAATGGACAGTCCTAGTGTAATAATTATAATGAACAATTCATTTCCAGAGAAATGAGATTTTTGACGACTCTAATTTAGTCTCAAAGGACTAAAAGCCTTTTTGGATGTAGCTTGGTGGCTTTCCTTTCTAGCTGTTTCCTTGAGGAAGGAGCCATTTTATTCCCTAATACCCACTGTGGTCTCTATAGGGCTTTATCTTGCTGATGATCAAAACCCAAAATATTAGATTACGACTTTGCCAAGCTTGGATTCCTGTCCCCACCCCCTATTATTTCTAGATATAGGACTAACCTGGTCACTGCTTTTTGGCAAGGCCACAGTCTGGCACAATGAAGGATTTCACTGGAGATGCCTCTCCAGAAGGCGACTCTCTTCATGACCTGTTTTGAGCATCGTGCTTTAACTGTGCCATGACAGTATTTTCCACAGAATAAGAATGAAGTAGTGTATGGTATCAGGAGGGTCCCTTCTTTCAAAGCCAAGACAGAAACCTCAATGATGTTGCGTTCTAGATAGAGCAAAGCTTCTTTAGTCTGAAAGAGAGGAATCAGATAGCCTCACCTCTCTGTGACTCAGCTTAGAGCCTAGCAACTAGCAAGTGACACAAGCCCACATCCTTTCCTCCAAAGGGTGGCCAGGTCCCCTTGAGTCCTGATACTTTCTTCCTGATTTTTTTTTCTTTAAGTTTTATTTATTTATTTGAGAGAGAGAGAGCACGAGCGGGAGGGGCAGAGGGAGAGGGAAGAAACAGGGTCCCAGCTGAGCAGGGAGCCCGATTTAGGGTTCGATCCCAAGACCCTGGGATCATGACCTGAGCCGAAGGCAGACACTTAACCAACTGAGCCACCCAGGCGCCCATCTTCCTGATTTTCAAGGCTTGGTTGTTTTGTTTCCTGGCCCTTGGAATGTTAGAGAATCGAGCAGAGAAAGGAGAGGGGATGAAAGTATTGGCTTCTAGGGTGGCCTGAAGAGGCTGCAGCTAGTGTGCTGACAGTAACATACTGGGAAAAGGAGACCCATGGGAAGTGGAGATAGGAGAATTTACAAAGTAAGGAAGTTTTGGCCAAGTGGGCTGGGGTGAAAATTTGGTGTGAACTATGGCTTTTTCTCTCTTCAGTGAGTCTTGTATTCTTCTTTGCTGACATTTTGTCCACTTAAAAAATGCATTTAGTATATTCTTAATTTATAACTGACATGAAAATTGTGGTAATTTGTGATAGTAAAGGATTTTCTCCAGTCACTTTATAAGTCATTACAAAGGTATTGCTCTCCTTGATGAGAAATGAGGTGGAACACATTTCTTTTAAGTACTCGTAAAGGAAAGCAGTGCGGCTCAATGGATGAGCAGCAGATTGTGTATCAGGAACCTATACTGTTTCTGGCTTTGCTTCCTGTAACTCAGAAAATAATTCTCTCCTCCCATTCTTTTTGCTTTAAAATGTGGCTAGTTGCCCTCTCAGAAACATCTGAATGAAACACATTTGTAATGGAGGTATGTGTGCTGGGAGGTTTTTAGGAACATACTATATATTTACCTGACACTTGGGAAAGGAAACTCAGGCCATCAGTGAATCTCAGGTGACCTCTAGAAGGTAACTGGAGAATGAGGGAGGTGGGGAGACTGAGGCACAGCAAGGTCAAGTAACCCAGCTGATGAACGTGTATGCCATTCACATTCGTTGACCCGCTCTTTAATTTTTATGCATCCTCTTAATTTTATTTATTACATGTTAAAATTCTTCTCTTGACATTGCATTTGAAATTATTTTATGGCTGAGGCTTTGAAGGTTTATAATGCAGTAGCCTCCTAATGGCAGGGCAATCAGAAAGACTTTCATTTGGCACTGGTTCCCAATGATCTAACTAAGCCATTTAAAACTTTGCATGGGAGCCCAGAAAAATGCTTAAGTTCTGTCCTGGAGCTGATTGGCTGAAGTGACCTTGGCCCCTCATGGAAATGTTAGGAACAATGACTGCGACATCCAACTCTGCTTTTGTGGCAGAGAGGGTACCTGCTGGGGATTTCTCTGGCACTGCGTCTGTGCCAGGTTTCGCATGGCCTCACTTATTACTGAGGGGTTGAGAGAACCATAGTGAACCCAAGCATGATGATTTATTGACTATCTGGGGGCTCTTTCCACACATCGCCACCACCTGCCCTCCCCCCGCCATGCCCTGTAATCTAACAAGATCATTCTTTTTTTTGTTTTTTAAAGATTTTATTTATTTATCTGACAGAGAGACACAGTGAGAGAGGGAACACAAGCAGGGGGCGGTGGGAGAGGGAGAAGCAGGCTTCCCGCAGAGCAGGGAGCCCGACTCGGGGCTCGATCCCAGGACCCTGGGATCATGACCTGAGCTGAAGGCAGACGATTAATGTCTGAGCCACCCAGGTGCCCCTAACAAGATCATTCTTATAAAGCCCTTTGAGAACTTTGAAAAAATATGCAAATCCATTTGTTCTATATCCATTCACAAATATTAGGCACCTACTAAGAGCCAAGCCCCATGCCAGACAAAATGGTGAGTATACACACACGTAACAAGGAAGTAAATGCCATCATGTAGATGAGGCATAAGCACATAGAATAAGATACAAAATAATAGAGAAAGGGTTCAATGCAAGTATATTGTGAGATAGCTCAGAGAATGGAGTATGGAATATAGGGAAGAAGATGGATGTTACTGATGACAGAAGTGGGTTAAACTCTCATCCCTGCTACTTACTAGCTCTATCACCACAGTGTCCTCAAATGTAAAATAGATGAGGATAGCTGTGAAAATTAAATAGTATGTATGAACTGCGTAGCATAGGCCCTAGTATGTCGTGAATACTCAATACATATCTATATACCTACGTAAATACTACTGTTAGAGAAGTCTCCCCTTACCTGTGGGGGTTACAGTCCTAGACCCTTGGTGGATAGTACCAAAGCCTATATGTATGATTTTTTCTTATACATACATACCTATGATAAAGTTTAATTCGTGAATTAGGCACAGTAAGAGATTGACAACAATAATTAATAACAGAATACGACAATTACAAAAATATACTGTAATAAAAGTTATGTGAATGTGATCTCTCTCTCAATGTCTTACTGTGCTGTGATGTGAATGACGTAGGCATTCTGACATAGCATTAGGCTACTACTGACGTTCTGATGATATGTCAGGAGGAGGATCATCTCCTTCTGGACCATGGTGGGCCACAGGTAACTGAAACTGTGGAAAGCAAAATCGTGAATAAGGGGAGACTACTGTATTATTATTGTTGTTGTTGTTGTTATTTAGATTGTAAGAGCTATAAATTTCAGAGGAGGAGGCGCTCACAGCAGGCTGAGATGAAAGGAAAGGGCCTATAAACCAGGAAGAGGTGGGTCCTTGAAGAATGAGTTCAACTTAGACTAGGACAGAGTGAGGAGATGGCACCCAGGCAGGAGAGCAAGGGTCTGGAGGCAGCAACTAATGGGCTTTCTGGGAGAACTCACTGGAAGGGCCTGTGAGGGGGGCCATGGAAGATGAGGTGCAGGCAGATTTTGGCACGTGGAAAGCCTTCCTTTCCTCTACCAGATGGCCCCCACTGGCCTTGGTCTGCTTTCCCCAATCCAACCGACACCCAGCAGGGGGAGAACTGGGCTGTGGGCTTTTGGAATGTTCTTCACACAGTCATTGCTGGCCGCATCTTAGCAGGTGAGGACCTCCTACTCCATTGTAGGTAACCCCGTGACTAATAATTGAGAATCTTGTTGTTGCATTCCTTGTTGTTGCGGGAAGAGGAGACACCAGATATGTTAACCGAGAAGAAAGAGTCAGCGGGTAAAAAAAAAAAAAAAAAAAAGCCCTGGAAATAAAACAGCATCTGTGATTTTCTTATGTATCTTCTGCTCTCCTTCCACAAGCCCCTGTAAAGTCCTGCTCACTTATGACTTTGGAAGTCTTAACATTAGAAAATCATCTCCTCTGGGGCACCTGGGTGGCTCAGTAGGTTAAGCGTCCAACTCTCGGTTTTGGTTCAAGTTGTGATCTCAGTGTCTTGGGATCAAGCCCCATGTCGGGCTCCATGCTTAGTGGGGTCTCTGCTTGAGATTCTCTTCCTCTCGCTCCCCCTCTGCCCCTCTCCCTGCTTACTCTCTCTCTTTCAAATAAATAAATAAATAAAATCTTAAAAAAAAAAATCATCTTCCCACAAAGGGTCTCAGCAATGTTGTTGATACTTGTTTGTTAGTGTATTTTCAGTTTGGCGTCCATTACAGTTGTCTTTTTTTTGCTGTTTCTTACTAATTACATATAGTGGTGAATTTCCCCTAGCCCCAGAAAGCCCAAAAGGCATTAGGTGTCTCCATTACCATTCACAGACCTGCTTAGCTGAATGTGAAGAAGGCTGCTACAGCCAAATTGCTATTTTGAAAGAATGATTATGTGTCCCTTGGGAATTTTTTGAAGTGTGTTTCTTGATAGCTTCATGGAGAAGAGAAGCAATAGTACATTTCCCATCCAAATAGGTATGGAAAGCTCATTGCAAATGAGTTTCTGAAGTTAGGGGTCAATAATAGCTGGTACCTGGGCCATCTGTCTAGTGCTTTTCTTAAAATAGGGTAATGGAAATAGCTCAGTTCCTAATGTGCATGCTTAGCAGCCCTTCCCTTATTTATTTAATTTAATTTATTTAATTTATTTAATTTTTATTTTTTAAATCTTATTTTATTATGTTATGTTAATCACCATACATTACATCATTAGTTTTTGATGTAGTGTTCCATGATTCATTGTTTGTGCATAACATCCAGTGCGCCATGCAGAACGTGCCGTCTTTAATACCCATCACCAGGCTAACCCATCCCCCCACCCCCCCCTCGTTTATTTTAAAAGGAATTAGTGTAGCCTTCGGGAGTATCACTGCGACTCCTTAGGTCACAGAGAATCAGCCTGCAAAATCCATGGGTTGCAAACTCATTATATATTAGTAACAAACTGGAGAGACCAAGCTATTTGGTGCAAGAATGTTACTGTATTCCCTCCTACCCCCACGATTCATGTTGTGCAAACAGAGAAAATAGGATGTCATTTACCTACTGATCTCTTGGGACGAGGAAGCGCTGTCCAAGAAGAACATGTAGGGGATTGTTTCAATTTTAAATTTGTAAGTTAGTATTATTTAATTTATGTCTCTATTTTTAAAATAATTGTTTCCTTTGTAACATTGGCTTCAGGCACAATGACAAAGAATGAACATTTTCTTTTTTTTTTTATTGTTATGTTAATCCCCATACATTACATCATTAGTTTTAGATATAGTGTTCCATGATTCATTGTTTGTGCATAACACCCAGTGCTCCATGCAGAACGTGCCCTCCTCAATACCCATCACCAGGCTAACCCATCCTCCCAACCCCCTCCCCTCTAGAACCCTCAGTTTGTTTTTCAGAGTCCATCGTCTCTCATGGTTCTTCTCCCCCTCCGATTTCCCCCCCTTCATTCTTCCCCTCCTGCTACATTCTTCTTCTTCTTTTTTAAGAATGAACATTTTCTAATAGATAAGATGTTAAATAGCAGCAGTGTTTCAGCTAATTGTTTTAAATACAGAAACATGGTGTTCTTGGTCTTTCCCAGGGAGAGGGGGTAACGAAAATGAATGGCCCCCAAACTTGATGTCCATTTGAGAGGTGTGGGGATTCTGTATCATTATTAAAAAGACCAGTGCCATAACCTGAATAGACTTCTTAGTGACTCAATGTAAACCAACCCCTAACGAGTCAGCAAATCTGTGATTAGGAAAGAGGCAGCCTTCTCTATTAGGAATGTGTTAATATTTATTGTGCTATGGGGGTTGGTTTTTTTTGCGTGGACTCTACTTGTAGCAAAAATGATAGGAAAACCTTTAGACGGAGGCTTGGGAAGAAGACTACAGTCCTACTTTGCCAGCACTGTCCAAGAAATAAAAAGAAGGCATTACTCTCTCACCTGTGATTTAGAGGAGCATCTGTCACAGCAGACCAGCATCCTGTTTGCCAAAGGATTTGTGGTGAAAGAAGTCCCAAGGAGAGACCCATCAGAGGGGAACAAAAGAAAATAAAACAATTCTTTTTAGAATTCAGCTATCTTTTGCCTAAAACAAGCCATGCTTTGGATTTTAATGTTCTTCTTTTTATCATCACCTCTTTCAATTGCTAGTTCCTGACAAAACCAACAATTGCTGGTATGCTAGACCTCTTTGGGTAAATATTAAGAATGACTGCAAGGGTTAGCCTTATATCCTGAGCTGGTTATTCCATTTTCTTAGAATCTTATGTCAAGAAGCTCTTGAAACAGTCTCTTTCTTAAGAACACACCTTGGTCTATTTCTCTAATTTGTCAGGTCCTGCTGTTGAATTTATAATCTCCTTGGGTCCCCACTCCCCCCCCTTTCTGATTATTTTTTCTCTTGGTGTTTATTTTCTGCTTCCATGTTATAGCAAGCCTCACGTTGTTTCTCCTGTTATTTCTGCAGCTTCTGTCAGTTTCCGATCAGAACACATCAACCTAAGACTAAAACTTAAGTCCCACATCTACAAGTTAGTGTGTCTATACACAAAATATAAAGATAACATCGTGCTGTAAGTAGGAAAGGGGGCTCTGGATCACAGTTACAAAAAGAAAGTCGGTCCCCTCCTACGAAGGCAGTGACCTATTAAAAACCCATCACCAGTAATAATTGGTGCAACTCTTTTGGAAAACAATTAGATGATGTCTATCACATTGGAAATTGCACATAACTTTTGACTCAACAATTCCACTCTTAGGAATTTATCTTATTGATATAGGCTTGCAATACATAAAGACATACACAGGAATTTCATTGAACATTGTTTGAATAAAAATAAAAATGAAAACAACCTAAGTATCTTAGAAAATAGGACTGGATAAGTAAAATATGAAACATTTTTACAATATTATATAGTAGTTAAAATGAAATAGAGCTATTTAGGCCCGATATGGAAAAATAGTGTGGATTAGGTGAATCTGAAAGTTTCAGAACTTTTCACATAAAATGATTTCATGTATGTTAAAAAGAACAGTGTAGTATTACACTATAATTTAAAGTATGAAATAAATATTTATGAGGCCATATGATATAAAGAATTAGACATTAATGAAAAAACTAGTGAAATCTGAATATGGTCTATAGTTCAGTTTATGGTAATAGTAATATATCATTGTTAATTTGTTAGTTTTGACAAATGTACTGCGACTATGGAAAATATTAACAATTCCTGGATGGGAATTCTCTGTAAGTTTTCTGTAAATCTAAAATTATTTTGTTTAAAAGTTTATCTTAAAAAGGCAAGGGAGGGGTTTGAGAACATATAATAAACATATAAACACATAAATAGAGATTTCTGGAATGGTATCCAAGTAACTCTTAAAACCATTTACCATTGGGAAGTAGGATTGGGGCATGGGGATGGGGCATGGGAAATGACAGAGAGAGAGGGAGAGGAGGGTGAAAGTAGGAATTTTACCTTTTCACTTTTATCCCTCTTCACTATTTGATTTTTTCCCTCCTGTTTGACATTTATAAGCCCACCATGTTTATCAAAGCACTTTTATCCCTCAGCTTACTCTCAGCTCATCTTTCTGAAACAAAAGAGGAGACACTTCATCTAACTCTTGTGCTGGGGAACGTCTTAGGGCCTATAGCTCTGTGCAATTGTATTAGCTTAATTCAGTGTTTATGCCTGCCATATGATGAATCTTCTACCATACATCTTACGTTCTAAGGTTTGAGTGTCTCTTCAGATTGTAACTTGTCATAACATTAGTCATATGAGACCAATTATTTAAATCAACAATCCTTCTTGCTTGAGATCTATTTTAGTCAAAAACACTTATGTGCTATATCCCTAGTCACCTTTTTTTTAAAAAAATGAATTTTGCATTTACGTTGCCATACCCAACTCAGTGTAGTAATAACAGAAGAGTTTTCATTCCACACTGACATCATCTTGAGATCATGGATTGGTTCAGCAGAGAACTTCCCAGAGAGAATCACTTCCATTTAATTGTATAGGCCGAGGAGAGAATGATTATGTCAATTACAGATGATTAAAACTTCAGCTATATAGAAAACAGTAAAACAGATCATGAAAGTGAAAGCCAGTTGATATAATTTAGTTCGTAAATAGAAGTCAATCTGAGACAACATTTCCTACCTCCTTTCAAGAGGCAATTAAGATTATAATGTTCAAAATGTATGTGTTGGGGTCAAGAGTTTTTGAGGATGTGTAATGAGGGAACAGAGGTGCATAGACCTTGCCTAGTGATTGGGCTTGGGAAGGGGGTAAAGAGGAGGATGTTTGCTTAAAGAGGACTTAGAAGGAAGGGAATAAGATATGATGTCCCACTTCTATGAGGAGTAATTATATGTTAATGGAGATAGTTTGAATGTAGAAAAGGATCTTTGTGTCTGGCTAAAATCAGTGAATTGTGTACTATGTTCTGTAGGAAAAAGTTTAGAAAGTTCACAGAAGCTATTTTCTTAAACAGACTTTTGTGGAGATTTGTCAAGTTTTCTTCATAAATCCATTTTTTTTGTTTTGATTTTTGGTTTAGACTAATACTTTTTTGTTTCTTGGTTTCTTTATATTTGAAGTACATCTCTTTTCCCCTAAGGTCAGGAACACGGCAGGGATGTCCACTATCACCACTGCTATTCAACATAGTACTAGAAGTCCTAGCCACAGCAATCAGACAACAAAAAGAAATAAAAGGCATCCGAATCAGCAAAGAAGTCAAACTCTCACTCTTTGCAGATGATATGATACTTTATGTGGAAAACCCAAAAGACTCCACCCCAAAACTGCTAGAACTCATACAGGAATTCAGTCAAGTGGCAGGATTTAAAAATCAATGCACAGAAATCAGTGGCATTTCTATACACCAACAACAAGACAGAAGAAAGAGAAATTAAGGAGTCGATCCCATTACAATTGCACCCCAAACCATAAGATACCTAGGAATAAATCTAACCAAAGAGGCAAACAATCTGTACTCAGAAAACTATAGAATACTCATGAAAGAAATTGAGGAAGACACAAAGAAATGGAAAAACGTTCTATGCTCATGGATTGGAAGAACAAATACTGTGAAGATGTCAATGCTACCTAGAGCAATCTACACATTTAATGCAATCCCTATCAAAATACCATCAACTTTTTTTCAAAGAAATGGAACAAATAATCCTAAAATTTGTATGGAACCAGAAAAGACCCCAAATAGCCAGAGGAATGTTGAAAAAGAAAAGCAAAGCTGGTGGCATCACAATTCCGGGCTTTAAGCTCTATTACAAAGCTGTCATCATCAAGACAGTATGGTACTGGCACAAAAACAGACACATAGATCCACGGAACAGAATAGAGAGCCCAGAAATGGACCCTCAACTCTATGGTCAACTAATCTTCAACAAAGCAAGAAAGAATGTCCAATGGAAAAAAGACAGTCTCTTCAACAAATGGTGTTGGGAGAATTGGACAGCCATATGCAGAAGAATGAAACTGGACCATTTCCTTACACCACACACAAAAATAGACTCAAAATGTATGAAAGACCTAAATGTGAGACAGGAATCCATCAAAATCCTAGAGGAGAACACAGGCAGCAACCTCTTCGACCTCAGCTGCAGCAACTTCTTCCTAGAAACATCGCCAAAGGCAAGGGAAGCAAGGGCAAAAATGAACTATTGGGACTTCATCAAGATAAAAAGCTTGTGCACAACAAAGGAAACAGTCAACAAAACCAAAAGACAACTGACAGAATGGGAGAAAATATTTGCAAATGACATATCAGATAAAGGGCTAGTATCCAAAATCTGTAAAGAACTTATCAAACTCAACACCCAAAGGACAGATAATCCAATCAAGAAATGGGCAGAAGACATGAACAGACATTTCTGCAAAGAAGACATCCAAATGACCAACAGACACATGAAAAAGTGCTCAACATCACTCCGCCTCAGGGCAATACAAATCAAAACCTCAATGAGATACCAGCTCACACCAGTCAGAATGGCTAAAATTAACAAGTCAAGAAACGACAGATGTTGGCGAGGATGTGGAGAAAGGGGAACCCTGGTACACTGTTGGTGGTAATGCAAGCTGGTGCAGCCACTCTGGAAAACACTTTGGAGGTTCCTCAGAAAGTTGAAAATAGAGCTACCCTACGACCCAGCAATTGTACTACTGGGTATTTACCCCAAAGATACAAATATAGTGATCCGAAGGGGCACATGCACCCCAATGTTTATAGCAGCAATGTCCACAATAGCCAAACTATGGAAAGAGCCAAGATGTCTATCGACAGATGAATGGGTAAAGAAGATGTGGTATATATATACACAATGGAATATTACTCAGGCAACAAAAAAAATGAAATCTTTCCATTTGCAACGATGTGGATGGAACTAGAGGGTATTATGCTAAGTGAAATAAGTCAATCAGAGAAAGACAAGTATCATATGATCTCACTGATATGAGGAATTTGAGAAGGCAGAGGATCATAGGAGAAGAGAGGAAAAAATGAAACAAGACTAAACCAGAGAGGGAGACAAACCATAGGAGACTCTTAATCTCAGGAAATAAACTGAGGGTTGCTGGAGTGGAGCAGGGTGGGAGGGATGGAGTGGCTGGGTGATGGACATTGGGGAGGGTATGTGTTGTGGTGAGTGCTGTGAATTGTGTAAAACTGATGAATCTCAGACCTGTACCCCTGAAACAAATAATACATTATATGTTACTAATAAAAAAATACAAAATGGAAAAAATAAATAAAAAACAACTATGTGAGTCCATTCTACAACCCTATCCTTTGTGCTATAGTTATCGCATGTATTATATCAATATAACTTATGACCCCTAATAGACAATATTATATATTTTTGGTAAGTGCTTATGAATTTGAGATGAAGGGGGAAAGTTTATATTTACTCAGCTATTTACCATTTTTGATGTTTTACAATTCTTATTGTACACTTGAGTTTTCATTTGGTATCATTTCCTTTCAGCCTGTGGTTTCCTTTAGCTTTTCAGTATATCAGCTGACAATAAATTCTTAGTTTTATTTTATATGAAAATGTCTTTGTCTTCATCCTTGAAAAATATTTTCACTGGATACTGAATTCAGGATTAATAGTTTTTTCACTATCCCACCCCCACCTGTCCTTGAAAAAAAGTCCCACTCTCTTCCAGCTGCCATAATTTCTAATGAGAAGTCATTCAATTTGAATCATGGTTCTCATGCGTTGTGTGTTTTTATCTTATTGTTTTCAGGATTTTTTCTTTATCTTTGGTTTTCAGCAATTTGACTATAATAATACTGGGCATAGTTTTCCTATTTGGAGTTCACTGAGCTTCTTGGATCTGTGAATTTAAGTCTTAACAGCAAATTTGTAATATTTTCAGCCATTATAGCTTTAAATATTTTTAATGCACATTTTGTCTCTCCTCATGGAATTCCAATTACACACATATTAGACTTTTTAAAAAAATTATTCTATGGGTCCATGGGCTTATGAGGATCTGTTTCATTTTTTTCCAGTCTTATTTCCCTCTGTCTTTTTGGTTGGATTTTTTTTCTATTTTCTTCAAGCTTACTGACTTTTCTGTATTTTCCATTGTATTATTAGGCACTTTCAGTGAATTTTTAATTTTAGATAAAGTGTTTTTCAGTTTTAGTGTTTCTTTATAGTTTTAAAAATAGTTTCTGTTTATCAGAAGATATTTACTGCCTTTTCATTTATTGTGAGGATATTTTCCTTTATTTTGTTGAGGATAGTTTATTTGGTAAGAAATTTTGAATCATGCCCTGAACATTATGAATGACTGGGAACAGATATTCTGAATTCTGTTATAGTTTTTGTTTTGTTTCAGCAGGCAAATAAATTGGTGACTCAAGCTACAAATGCTGTCTCTTTTGTGGTGGCTCAACCTTCAGTTTAGTGTTGTTTTGTTTTTTTGCTGAAATGTTTGGAGTCTTCCATATGCATGTGTGATTCATGGGTCATTCAGATACTTGGGAAGAGTGTATCTAAAAAATTGGAGGCCCTCCCTCTTTGGATCACTCCTTTCTGGAATTTCCTTCTCATTTTCTTGTAGCTGTGGTTGCCCCCACTTCTGTCTTTTGGTCCTTTTCCCCCCCAAAATGTGACTTTTCTATTAGAGATATAGTCACCCTGTGTGACACTGACTTCAGTGTGACTTCAAGTAGAAAGCATGGAAATTGTTAACTCACCCAGAATCAATCCCTTTTCTCAAATCTCAGCTTTTACCCAGAATTTACCTGCTTGAGTTCACTTGGGAACCTTTGGATATTTGATTTGTGTTTGTATAATTTATCCATGCTTTATAGTTATCTGTTTGTTGCTACAGTCTGGTCGGAGATTTCTTGGTCATACTGAAAGTGGAAATAGTTTAAAATAAAGCCATTTTTTCCTCTAATAAAGTGGAAAAGTGTAATCTGCTCATTACCCATGGGAGTTCAAAATTTGGGGCTAAGAGTATGGTGGAAATAAAATAGAAACTCAGTTAAGTTCCACTGTGGTTTCCACTTTTAAAAAATCAACACAAAACTATGTAAACAGGCTAAACATAAATAAAAAAAATTTAAAAAAATGCTCCAGACATAATTCTTCAACTCATTAGCAATATTTGAGGGGCTTCATCTGAAGTCTGTGATGTAACATTCAAGAATAGGTGAGAGAAGATGTGTTTAAAGGTTCTGAAAAATAGGTACCGGTCCACTGATGTTCTCTAAGACTTTAAGTGGGTCTTCCAGGAATTTGAAACCCTCAAAGCTCTTCTCAGATGAAGTTATCTAAACTCTATAGAGTAGACAAAGTCATACTAATGTATGTGAATTCAATAATGGCAGTGGGAAATGGTTATCTGTGGAAGTATGTCAGATGCCCAAATAAGTATTTGTAGAAAGAATACAAGAACCACTGGTTTAAATTTTTATATGAAGAGAAAGTATGAACAGAAAAGTTATATATAATTGAGAAGTTCTATGTGGAGTTAATTCTGCATGCACGACGTCTGAATCAGAAGAAGGAGGAGGAACATTTTTAAAAAAATGAAAGCTGAATTTCTTGATCTTTTCTGAAATGTAGAAGCTTCAGGATCCATTTTCTGTCTCTACCTGTTTTTATTGCTGGCTGTCTAATGAAAGGACAAGAATCTGAGAGGCTGAAAGGGAGGGAAACTGCACAGGGATGAGGGTCATTTCCAGATTCTGGCCCACAACTCAAAAGCAATTCATTAAGCTTTGACAAGTATGAAATTTAGTTGCTGGTGATGTGTGAAACTAAATTATTGAGGCTTGAATGTCTTTATAGCCAATGAGCTTGTAGGAGGAAAATTAGATCGGGGTGTGTTCATGAGCTGGACCAAGCTGGTTTACTGGTTTACGCATCTCTGCTGATGGTGTACTTGCTGTTGGTGAGGACGTGGCAATCTGTGAAAAGCTCCAGGGAAGCTCTGTGTTTTGCTCCTAGAGGAAGTCCCCAAGCAAACAAACTTGGAGGGTCTGGAGTTTTATTGGGAACCAGGGATTTGCCATGGCTCAAAGAAGCTTTTGGAATTGCTCATTATGGAGCCTCCCCTTGAAAGGTCTCCATATCTTTATTCAGCTTGATGTTTTAGTTGGCCTGGGGTCACTTTGGCTAGAGTATTTCTGCCTTTTCTTTAGGTTGTTTCTGGAGGACAAAGTCACTCTTTGAGTTCCCTTTACAGAGGACTCAGGTAGCCTCCAGGCTATATTGGGCCCGTCAAACCTCCCAGTATTTTCCTTCCTTTTGGAGGGGAGATAGTCAGAATGGCCAAAGATTTGTTTACTGCTCTTGAGAAGGTATTTATCTGAACCAGTGGGTGATTTGCTGCTTACATTAAAACGATTTAGTAGAAATTTTCCGAGGAGGGCAACTTCTCAATTATTTGCCTCTCACCTTTTTATAATTTCTGATCCTCTAGACTTTACCCATCATCCAACACTATGTTGCCATATGATTTTGTGACCGCTAGGTTTCAGGTCTCTGTAGTAATGTGGATGCTGATTGAGACACTGGGGTTACTCTGACAGAGATGGAGACATCACTGGTCATAGCTAGATATCAAAGACATCCAAGCACTCTCTTTTAATGGCTATCATACTTTACACTTCACTCTCTTCCAGCCTGAACTGTTGGATTTCTACCACTTCTCTAGACTCTAACCTTGGGATTTTGGAATTTTACCCTGGAATTTCAAATTTCCCATTTCTGCCTACTGCTCTGTTTACCTTGCACCAGAACCTATCCTGTATGTTCCTCACTCCAGATTTCAGCACTGATTTCTAATTTTGATCTTCCCAGAGAGAGGTTTCAACAGGAAATCTTTCTTTCTCCGTACCAACGAGCTTTGATGAAATAAATTGTTCACAGCTATTCTGGGGAGACAGTTATCTTAAATGGAAAGAAAGGAAACATGGCAATTTGTTCTAGAATATTATGGGTTAAAAAAACTATAAGAAGTTTCTTGCAGTTGGAGTGCAGTAAAAACAGAATGACAAAACACTGCTATGGGAATGTGGACTGGTACAAGTTTTCTGAAGGGGAATATGGAAAAATATTTGAGGAACCTTAAAAATCTACATATTCTCCTTCTAGAAATTTTATCCAAATAAAATAAGAGGCACTAAATATTTGTTTAAACTGATTCCATTATGAGTAATTAACATAACCCAAGGGCTCCAAATGGGAATTAGATAAATACAGTTAATCCTTGAACAACACAGGTTTGAACTATGCAGGTCCACTCATATGCAAATTTTCTTCAATCAATACAGTACTATAAATGTATTTTCCTTATGATTTTCTTAACATTTTCTTTTCTCTAGCTTATTTTTTTTTTAAATAAGAATACAGTATATAATGTGTAACACATACAAAACGTGTTAGTCAACTGTGTTATCTTTGAGGCTTCTGGTCAATAACAAGCTATTGCTAGTTAAGTTTTTGGGGAATTGGAATTATACAAGGATTTTTGATTGTACAGGGGGTCAAAGCCCCTAACCCCCATGTTGTTCAAGGGTCACCTGTACTAAGTTGAAACATACGAAATTACTGATAGTTGATAAATATTGACCTACAAAACACCTGTTTGTATGGTTCACGCTAATAAATTATGTGATGTTCACATGATAGACTTCTATGCAGGTATTGAAAAATCATATATTTTAAAAAATATTTAATGCTCATAAATAGAATATTATATACCATGGTAGGATATAAAAATAAGTATATAGTATGATCTCCATTTTATTTTATTAGAATACATGTTTATATATATATATATACACATACATACATGATTAGAAAAATGACTAGAGGAAAACATTCATGTTAATATCATTTCTCTGGATGATTGGATTATTCATTTTTTGTCTTACTGTTTTTATACTTTCCTGTCTTCCCCAAATATGTGAGGTTATAATAATACTAGTATTCTGTATTTCCTCCAGAAGTCATATAACAAGCATTTATAGTAAGCATGTTATTGCATACTTTTCAAAATGATTTGAATGAATTCACAATAATATCTTCAATAGAATTCCATCAATTATTTAAATATCCCTCAATGGAAAGTTTTTAGGTTGATCCTTTCTTTCTCCCTCCCTCCTTCCCTCCTTCCCTCCCTCCCTCCCTCCCTTTTTAATGTAAATAACTCAAGACTCCCTTTCCCATATTTTGGGTTATTTCCATAACATATATTCCCGGAAGTAAAATCTCTGTTAGTCATGGAAGGGGGCAGGGAGAAAATGAACTGGAAGCTGAATGTTACCCGTATACTTTTTGAGAACCTCACCTCTGAACCCCATCAGCCTTTTGAAGTTCTGGAAAGACACTGGTCTAACACCGTTTCTTGTTGTTAATGGAAACATTATCATTTTCCACAGTTCTGATTCCAAGGCAGCACCATTTAAAAAGCTCAGTTCAGGTGGAACAGCTTAGTGTTTACATTCCTGCTTAACCTAGGAGAGAAACCTCACAAAATGAGATAAAAATGGTGCCAATCTGTCGGCAGCATAACTTCCCAGTTTTCATTATTTCTCTTTGCTCAGGTGACATTTCTATACCTTTGGCTGCCCAGTGCTTGCCTGGCATAAACTCACCTGGCGGCCCATGGCTAAGGGGGTCAGAGGAAGACTGTGTTAAGTGCTGGGCTACCCGGAGCCCTTTGATGTGTGAGCAGCACCTCACGGTGCTGAGGATCGGTGTGAGGAAAGAGGATTTATGTTCTCCACCCATGGGTAAATCATGCATTGGAGGAATACTGTCTCTTCCTTCAGAAAGCTTTGGTGCCTGGACACATGACTTTAAACTGGTATCTTCTCTTGTTTTTATTTGAACACAGAAGGGTATAAGGCAGTCAGAGGACACAGAAGGGCAGCATCCCATAGCCTTCATGATATCCATCCCTCCGACCTGGATGCCCTCATATGAATGGGTATCTGCTGAGGGCCTGACACAGCTGGGGGGTTAGGCCAAGCCAGCTGCATGAGAACCTGGGGGTGTGGGAGCTTTCTTCTGGGGACAGTAACAACGGTATTGCAAAGCCCAGGAGAAATAAGCTACTGTCTGCTGCTTTGTTCACAAGCTTTTGTTGAGCTTTTGCTATGTATCAAATGATGCTAGGCCTGAAAATAGCAGATGAATAAAACATGCTTCCTGTTTTGCAGGAGCTCACATGATTGGATAAGACATGCAAGTAAATGGATCATTGATAACCCGAGAGATGAGGACACAAGATGAGTAAAGAGAGTGTTGTAGGGGACACAGAAGGGATGCGCCAGAACTGAAGATGTTTCCAGGGGAGGTGAGATTTGAGTCAGGTGTTAAAGGATGAGTGGTAGCTGCTGCCAGGTGGTTGAAGAAGGGGAAGAACATACGCTTTACAGAGCGGCAGCGGAAACTGCAATACCAGTGTTGGGGAGGCTCCTCGCTGAGCTCTGGACAAACACGCATTTGCTGACCCCTGGATTATGCCAACTGCCTTTGCAGCTGTTGACAGTGGGCTGTGGCTGCCTTGCTGGTAACCTCTGGATAGAGGAGAGCTACCTGCAAGAAATACACTGCATGCGTCCAAGTCCAATGGCCAGCCGTGTGCTTCTTCTCTCGTTCGGGTCTTTTCTTTGTTTTTGGAGTTTTTAGATGACAGTAACATGATTAGCTACTTCTAATTGTGAAACTGACTCATGCTTATCATTAAAATTTCAAATAGTACATGAAAATGTAAGAAAGAAAGAAAGCATTACCTCAAATCCTTTCAGCGTGGGATTGTTGGTGTTAACATTTGGCAAGCATCCTTCCACACACCCTTCTATATACCCTCACTGAAACACTTCTGTAGAAATGTCATGCAACTCACTTTAGCAGGCGTCTCCTGTGCCAGGGCCGTGCAAGAAATTTGGCGTAGGGCCGTGAACAAGACTGCGATAGGGGGCCTGCCTAGAAGAGTTCCCCTTCAATTTTAACTTAAGGTGGACTCTGGAAAGAACTGATTACAAAATCTCATGTGGACCAGAAGCCTTTCTCATTATAGGGCCTTTGCACAAGCTTGTTTCTCTGCTTCCCCTATACTAGGGACAGATAACCGTGTCAATAGACATAATTGTACAATATATTTAATGGAAGTATTTTTTCTCTTGAATGGAAAAATCATTGATCCATTTTTATTTTTAACTAATCATATTAATAGACTTTTATTATTTGAAAGGTTTTTTTCTATTATGAACAGTTATGTAACAAACATTCTTTATATACATCTTGACCATTTATCTTAGGATAAATTCCTAAAAGTAGAATTACTAGATCAAATGATATGCACATTAAACTTTTGATAGGTATTGCAAAATACACACTGCCATTCTGTGAGGTTCCATCAGCACTTTGTAAAGTACCATTTTCCCATATCCTACCAACACTAGAAATCCTCAATTTATAAAACCTTTGGCCATCTGATGAAATTTCAGATTTTTTTTTTTAACTTGTTCACATTTCAGTTTAATTACTTTTATTTGTTACTAGTTCAATCATTTTTCATCCATTTATTCATTCTTTGTCTTCTTTTCTGAACATCGTATTCATATCCTAGCCAGTTTTTTTTTTTTTTTAATCCCCATTGTGGTCCTAGTCTTTTTCATACTAATGATTTACAAGTGGTCCTCATATATCAAGGGCACTAACACTTTGATGGCTGTACTTACTGCCGATACTTTTTCCACATATCATTTGACATTTTATTTCTCATGTCGTGTTTTCGTCATAGAGAGGTGAAACAACGACACAATAATGTAGTCAATATCGAATCACCTTTTCTTCTGCGCTTTTGTATTTTTATGAAATTCTTTTCATCCATTTCTGACCATATTGACTCATTGCTTGTGCCTGACTGAATTTGAGGCTCGAACGAAAGCCAGATGACTAAGAATTCATTCTAATAAGACAGAGGCTGTGTCGGTAAAAATGAGAAAACATCAAGAAATGTGTCTGAGACCATTTCTGCCCTCTTTCTCCGCTGATTGTGGGTGCCCACGCTGTGGTTCCTAAACAATCTGAAAGCAAACTTGGGTAAGATGGCCTTTCCACAAACACACGAAATGAAGAAAACCATCCCTTCTCTGTGAAGAAGGTCCTCTCCCAGTCCCAGTGTGGACTGGGCAGTACCAAGGGCTGAACCGAGCCTAAGTAACAGAGACAATGGAAGCAAATGGATGTAGAAGGTAAAATCCATGCTGAAGAGCTAATGTGAAATAGCCATCGTTTGTTAAGTGCCCACTCTGTGTCCTCCAGTGTCTCACAGGATAGATAATCTTGTCCTCATTTTACATATCTTAAAAACTAACCAACAAATAAGGCTTACAGAGGTGAAATGTTTGATCCAAGGGCATATAGCTAATAAATAGAAGAACTGGGATTTGAACTCTGATCTGAGCTTTTTCAAAAGCTAGTGTTATTAAGTATTCATTAGGCATTGTGCTAAGTGCTTATATATACTAGCTCTTTTCATGTGGCAGCGATCATTTGAGGTAAGCATTTCTATTTTAAAGATGAGAACAATGAAGCCTAGAGCAGCTAAGTAGCATGCCCATGATCATACAGCTAAGAGGTTGCAGAATCAGGGACTGAACCAAAACATTTTGTCTTTTCTTTCATTTTACATTTTATTTTTAAAAGACAACTTTATTATTTATATTTATGAAATTCTTATGCTTATTAAAATTTCAAGTAATACATGAAACAAATCCTTGTTGTTTCCATCACTCCATTCTGCTTGCTCCCAATATATGTTCTGAATTAAGCAGTCGTCCTTGGGAAAACTTAGCACCCTATTCCCACCCCCATGCTTTGAAGGTTATGTCCCTGTGTATTATCTTCATGAAAATATATTTTTTTGGTAACTACTAAATGGGGAAAGGGAATAATTTATATAATTACCAGGCAATATTGGTGTTTTCAAGTGTGACCACAGTATCTGGAAAAAGTTAATAAGTGAGTGATTGTTTAATTACTTAACTACTAATGATTTTCCAGGAATCGAAGCATTTGGTTTTGCACCTGAACATTTTCTATTAAGTCAGTTGGAAATAACTGGTGAGACAGCAGAGTGGTAAGCTCCAGAGGTCATTGCATTGGGGTCGCCATTATTGATTCCACCATGGGGTTCCACTAAAACATCTATTGAGATATTGACCAATTATTTTAATGCATCCTCTCTTATTAGGCACAAGTAACACACTAGGTTATCAACATAAAATGTGCTTTCCAAATCTTGCTCCCCAAGTTGGAACTTTTTTCTCTGATGCACTTATATTTCCTTTCCTTTTGACCTTACTGGAAAATATTTCCCCCAAACTAGGTGATTAAATTTGAGCATATGAATGAGGAACATTAGATTTCAGAAAATCTTTTGATGCATAGAGATCATTTGTATTTGGGCATTTTCCCACTCCTTTTCCCCAACATGCACACATAGAGACAATCCAAACCACCCCCACAATTTCTCCCTCTCCTCAACTAATTGGTTTTGGGATATACAGCAAGCACCGAGACATGAATAATTCAATGAGAGTTATTAGAAAGAAACAAAGGTGAGATCATTTTTTTTCCTGGATACAAAGAAAATGTTTCTTACCCTCAGAATTAGGCCTTTTAGCAGGTGTCAGAATCACCTGGAGGGCTTGTTAAAACACAGTTTCCTCCATGAGAGATGATGGACTCTGAAAAACAAACTGAGGGTTCTAGAGGGGAGGGGGGTGGGAGGATGGGTTAGCCTGGTGATGGGTATTAAAGAGGGCACGTTCTGCATGGAGCACTGGGTGTTATGCACAAACAATGAATCATGGAACACTACATCAAAAACTAATGATGTAATGTATGGTGATTAACATAACAATAAAAAATTTAAAAAAAAACAAAGAAAAACAAAACACAGGTTCCTGGATCTCACCCCCAGATACTCTGATTCAGGGATTTGCATTTCTTACAAGTTCCCTGTGCTGCTGATTGCACTGGTTTTAAAACATGGCCACAGATTCTTCTACACTTCTCCTTCCCTTTGAGCTTTCCTCTATCTCTGCTCCTCTATCACCTCCATATTCAGTTAGCCAATAAAGCCTGTAGATTTTACCCTTTAAATGTTTCTCACACTTGATGATTTCTGTGCACTGACTACCACTGGCCTACCCTCTTCATCTCTCACCTGAGCTATTGTAATCATCTCTTTATTCTTCTCCATGTCTCTACTATTGCCCCTGCCTTAAATCCATCTACTACTCTGTGTAGACAGTGTAATTGTCTAATACTAAAATCAATTCCTTCTTGTCTTTCTTTCCTATAAAGTTCTCATTTGTCTTTTAAAACTCACTTCAGAAGTTATCTCCTCAAGGAAGCCTTCCTTGAAACCCCTCCTGGGCTCAATGGTTCTCTTCTGTCTCACATATTCCTCTGTGTATACTTTTAACTTAGTTTATTTTCCATTTATCGAAATTGTGTGTGGTGGTTTCTTCTATTAGAATGTAAGTTGCTTCAGGCAGAAATTCTAGCTTACTCATCCTACCACAACCACCTAAGATAGGAACATAATAGTTGCTTAATACATGGGAGACTGTCTAAGCAGTAACACTAGATTGGGCAGTGATGACATACTGAGCCAAATGCCATTCATTTGTTCAACAAATAGTACTGAGCACTGTTATAGGCTGAATTATATGCCTCCCACCCCATTAAAATGTTGAAGTCCTAACTCCCAGTATTTCAGAATGTGATTGTATTTGGAGATAGGGTCTTTAAAGAGGTAATTAATTGAAAAGGAGGCCTTTAGGGTGGGCCCTAATCCAATAGGACTAGTGTCCTTATAAAAAGAAGAGATTAAGACACAGACGCAAGTAGAGTCTATCTACAAACTAAGGATAGAGGTCTCAGAAGAGACCAACCCTGCCAGTGCCTTGATCTCAGACTTCTAGCTTTCAGAAAGGTAGAAAATAAATCTGTTAAGTCACCCAACCTTTACTACTTGGTTATGGCAGCCCTAGCAGATACAAGTACTTATTATGAATTAGGTGTTATTCTAGGTCCTGGGGAGATTTAGATGAATCCCACACACAGGGTCCCTGCCCTCATGGAGCTTGCAATCTACTGGGTGTTTCTTAGATGCAAATGATTATTCAATTCAACACAATAAATGGGCTCTGCATGCACAAGCATGGATGTGCAATGATGACAGAACCAAATACTGATCTCAAGGAATTTATGACATAACTGCAGAGACAATGCTTAACATGCATAGTAAAGTGAAGAGACAGTTCAAGACTACTTAAGACTGAGGACAAAAAATGTCCTTAGGAGTGCCAAAATGGGGAGGGATTGTTTAGGATAAAGTATTTGGGGAGATCACCTAAACAGACCTCCAGGAGTAGAACTTCAGATAGGCAGGGCTTAGACTGAGAGAAATGGAGCCTATATCCAGGGAAAAGGGCAACATGAGCAAAGATACAGAAGTGGTTAGCCCGATGCTTTCAGTGGTAGAGTGTATACTTAGCAAATCATCTGTAGGAGAATAAGGAGAGTTATTAATAATTGCCACTGTTTCTCTGTATTTTCTCTGTGCCAAACACTTCTAAATGCTTTATAAATATTGCCTCATTTAATCTTTTAGGCAAAACTATAAGTAGATAGTATTATTTTCATTTTATAAGTTAAAGCCCAAGACTCAGAGCAGTAAAATAATTATCTATGGCTATTACAGGTCATTTGTTAAAAGAATAAATGAAAGAGATGACACCTAACAGTAACTGGTGAGGAAAGAATGTGGTATCTTTTCAAAGAATCACTAAAATGAAAAGAATTGAAAGCTTACTCTGGTGGCCATTTTTAGAGTGATGTGGGTCAGTGGTTCTCAAACTGGGCTGTACGCTAGAATCATCTGGAGAATTTTGAAAATTCCCACTGCCCACACTGTAACTGAGTACACAAGATCTTTACCAGAAATCTGTTCCCCCAAATCCTTCCTCCCTGTCTACTCCTCTCCCCCTGATCCACACACACTCCAAATCTATTCCCTCCATCTTTTCAATTTTTTTTGCAGTTATTTTTGTTTTATTTTGCTTATTTCTCCCTATCAGACTAACTCTCTTAAAAATGTGGTGCCCAGTAGGAGCTTTCCTCTTGTAGCAAATCTGCAGAGTACTGCCTATCTCTTCATTAGTAGGATCAGATTAAGAAGAAGCAAGTCATAAACTTTCTTTAACTTTTCCCCTAGTTCCTGAGACTTTTTCTTTCTTTTCTTTTTTTTCTTTTCTTCTTTTTCCTTTCCTTTTCTTTTCTTTTCTCCTTTCCCTTTCCCTTTCCTTTTCTTTCCTTTCTTCCATCTATCCATCCATCCATCCATCCATTTAACTTTAGCACTTGTAGGACAGGGTAACTCTGGTATATATTGTAAATATTTAATCCTCTTCTTAGTTTATTTATGTGTTTGCATAGTTATTCCATCTCCTATATCTATTGTAAGCTTCCTTTTGTTTGTCTGCCTGTTTTTGCTCCTTTTACCTACCGAATCCCCCAAGTGGTAAGAACCACACCTGTTTTATTTACCCTGAACACCAAGTAGCACAAAGCAGCTTCACAGGTAGTAGTAAATATTTTTTCAAGAAAGATGTCAATAGTCCTTTCTACCAAAAGAAAGGTTAAGGACCCGTGTAGCCCAGCTAAGCATATTAGCTCTAGCTTCAGTGTAAATTTTAAATTATGATGGAAAACACAGCTGGCAGGGTGCAGGCTGTATGTTTTCTTCTGCCCACCAAGACTGGACACGATGAGCTGTTCTGTAATCACAGGAGGGGCATGGGTACACAGGTAGGCTCAGAGAGCGCTTTGGTCTGGCTTGCAACACAGTGACTCTGCCTGAATGACTCCCCTTCACTCCATTTCTGTTTTCACACAGGCAACGCCATCAAACCTCTTAAACAGCAGTTCTCAGATTCATTACCTGAGGAGCTCATGCAGCCTGAAAATATAAGTAGGGTCAAGAAAACTTTAGATAAATTAATGGAAGGCAGGTCTGTTGATTGGTGGTTTTGAAGGGAAAGGGAAGTTAGGGATGTGAATTATCTCTACCTCTAATAATATCCCCCAGAGTAGCCCTCCCTTACCAAATGTCTGCTTCGTCCTGTCTTCAGAGATGGCCAGACTGCATTTCTTTTGTGCTTCAAGGGTACAGAAATACAGTGAAGTCACCAATTCTACATATTTCTGGGACATAATTTCAGTCTAAGACATATGGGAGCAAATGATGCTGCCCTGCATGTCATCACCGAATCCCTAACAAGGAGTGGAGATTTCAGAAAATCCCATAGGTGTCCCTTGTTCTGATAGTCCTTAAGTTTTATTGTGTTTTGTTGGTTTACAACAGCAGAAATTTATTTTCTCCTAGTCCTGGAAGCCAGAAGTCTGGAATCAGTCTCCTTGGACAGAAATTAAAGTGTCAGCAGGGCTGCATTCCTTCAGGAGGCATGAGGGCGGAATCATTGCCCTGTCTCTGCCAGTTTCTGGTGGCTGCCAGCATTCTTTAGCTTGTGGCCACATCACTGTGATCTTTGCTCCTATTCTCAATTTTCTTCTTCTCTGTGTGTCTGATCTCCCTCTGCCTTTCTCTTATAAACTCTTGGGATGGTACTTAGCATCCACCAAGATAATCCAGAGTAATCTTGTCATCTCAAGACCCTTAATTTAAGCACACCTGCAAAAACTTTGTCACTCAAGGTAACCTTCACAGGTTCCAGAGATTAGGGCCAGGGATTAAGACAACTTAATCTAGAGGTTATGGTAAAAATTTATTTCTCTCATAAAAGAATCCTGGACATAGGCAACCCAGGGTTGGTAAGGCAGTTGTACAATGTCAGCAGAGTGATAGTTCTGAAGTAATTGGCCAAATATATTATGAAGCAAATTTCTAATCAGAGCTGTACAAAGGCCTAATAAAGTGCTGAGCAAGGATTCTGTGGTTGATTCTATTAATACCAATAAGAAAAGCACCAGGAGAACCCCAGGGGGCATTTTGAAGGAAATGCCTCTATTTCTATGGCTAAGATGCCCATCCAAAGGGACTCTTTATTTAAGAAGGGTGGAGACACAGCTTGCCATCACGTCACTTCACTACTACCTTTCTGGGAAAGTGGAGAGGGCAGCTTAGAATTTCTTTTAAAATGTGTTGACTTTAGGCCTCCTTATTTTACTTTTCAGAAATGTTCCAGACATTGTAAATAACATATGCAGAACGAAGGATGACAGGTCAGTTTTCTGCCAAATCAAGAATGAGAAACTGGGGGACGTTTGTGTGGGAAAATTCCACTTAGCCCAAGCAGTCAGGGTCTAGGGGAAGCTGACATTTCAGAGAAGTTGAATACAAACAGCGTTTTCCTGGTGCTGTTAATCACGTGGACACAGAAAGAGCAGGCTAAAGAAACTCAACCAAAAACAGACAATAGCAACTTCCTGTCACTTTGAAAAATAACAAGGATCACAACCAACTATGGGATGAAACTCCGGCAGTAACAACAGACAAAAGAGAGGAAATACGCCTTTGAGACTTGAGATTCCAAATGGCGGTAACCACTTGTCAAGAATTATTGTGTGACCACTGACCACAAACTATTTCCTTGGCCATCCAACAGTGAAAGCCAAAGAGCATGAGGGCACCAGGGATTCTTCCTGTGTGAAAGGTGGGGTTGCAATGCTCAAATGCTCCCAAGGCCTGAACTCCATCACTAAAGTTGAAAAGCATTATTTTCTTAGCAACTGACTTTCCAGTGGGTGGAGGGCCACAGGCTGCTTTGTTGGGAGCAAACATCTATAACTCTGTCTTTAGTTAAGTGGAGAACAGTTTTTAGTATTCTCTGAAATTAGAAAACAAAATGCTCATACTTTAAGGAAATCAGCTCCAAATCAGAAATGGCAAATATCATTAGGGTATTCAATTTTATATATTGGCTGTGAACGCTAATATGATTTAACAGATGTGGGATGGCCTGCAAAAATATACATTTTGCTCTAAATTTTCATGATCTGGTTCACTGTTTTATTTGAGTGAGTCAGGGTACTCTATGAGTTTCATGCATCCTAAACACCCCTAAAGCAGGGGTGTGCCCCCTGGCAGGCAATTAAATGAGTTGCCTGAGTTTTAAATGAGTTTTAAAATTCACCCATACTGCTGCAGCATTAAAATGAGTTACTGGCTCTTCTTGCTGCCAAATATGAGATGATTTTTCCCTAGATGTGGGATAAGCAGTGATAAAACTGCCCAATCTTCTAATTCTGAATAAAAAGTGAAAACTACTTAATCATGAGGTAACACAGCATCTTAATAGTGGATCTGGACAATTTTATAAGACCCTGTGGCATAATGGAAAAGAGAGAACTTGATGCCATTGTTGGTAATTATGGGCCAGAGGGAGAAGTAGTGAATAGGCTGAAGGATGCTAAATGTCAAGGTTAAGGATGATAGTTATTCTTTTGAATTATATTTATCTTTAAGGTTTTTCTCTTTATAATTTCTTTTGAAGCTGGTAACATCAATTTAAACTCTAGACATACAAGCAAAATTTTATGAAATCCAGCTCTGATAACATCCCCTATATTTATGCTAGGAAGGGACAAGGTAGAGGATGGAAGTTGCTTATGCTTAGATCCCAAGTTCAGCAAGATGATCTAGTTAAGGTCAACTGAAACTGTGCAAGTTCACATGGATTTCCCTGATTTATTTTTATGTATAACTGCTTTGTCAAGGTTGATGTAGAACTGCACATTTTTAAAAGTGTACAATTTTGATACATTCTGACATATTTATATACTCATGAAACTATCAACTATAATCATGATAGTGAACATAACCATCACCCCCAGAAGCTTGGGTCCCTTTATAATTTCTCCCTCTTTCCCTTCCACCCCCTATATCCAGATAATCAGATAATTATGGATTGGTTTGTATTTTCTAGAATCTTATATAAATGGAATCATATAATATGAATTCTGTTTTGCCTGGCTTTTTTCCCCCTCAGCATAACAGTTTTAAAATTCACCCATACTGTTGTATGCATTTTTAAAAATTAATTCCTTTCTATTCCAGGCAGTATGACATTGTATGAATACACCAAAATTTGTTTATCCCTTTTTATTGCAGATAGTATTCCACTGTATGGATATACCAAAATTTATCTGTCTACCTGTCAATAGACATTTGGGTTGTTTCCAATTTTTGGCAGTTACAAATAAAGATTTTAAGGGCATTCATGTAAAAATCATTGCATGGACATAGTTTTCCTTTTTCTTTTTTCTTTTCTCATGGGTATTTGTATTTACCTGAATGGAATAGCTGGGTTGTATGGTAGGTACATGTTTAATTTTTAAATTTTGATGTTATATTTCCCTTTCATTGAATTCAGAATATTTTAAAATTTCTCTTGAGAATTCTTTGGCTCATGGGTTATTTAGAGGTATGATGTTTGATTTCCAAATATTTGTGAATTTTCCAGATACCATTCTGGTTTTGATTTCTAGCTTAATTTTACCAAGTTCAGAAAATATGTGGTATAATTTCTATTCTTTTGAATTTGTTAAGGCTTGTTTTATGGCACAGAATATGGTCTATCTTGATGAATATGTGCACTTGAGAAGAATGTGTATTCTGCTGTTGTTGGTTGGAGTATTTATAAATGTCAGGTTAAGTGTTTTGGTTGTGTTAGTAGGCTCTTCTATATCTCTACTTATTTTCTGTCCATTTTTCCTATCAGTGATTGAAAGACAAGTATTGAAACTTCAGATATAATTGTAGATTTGTGTATTTATCCTTTATTTTAAATTCCTGTTCTTAAGTAGATACACATTTAGGATTGTTACATCTTAGTGGAGAATTGGCTCCTTTATCGTTATTTATTGTCCCACTTTATCCACTGCAATATTTCTCATCCTTTTTCTTTTGTTTAAGATTTTATTTATTTATTTGACAGAGAGAGACACAGCAAGAGAGGGAACACAAGCAGGGGGAATGGGAGAGGGAGAAGCAGGCTTCCCGCGGAGCAGGGAGCCTGATGCGGGGCTCGATTCCAGGTTCCTGGGGTCACGACCTGAGCCGAAGGCAGATGCTTAACAACTGAGCCACCCAGGTGCCCCAATATTTCTCATTCTTAAGTCTTTTTTTTCTTGATATCAATATAGCTTTTCTGGCTTTCTTTTTATTAGTGTTTGCATGCCATATCTATTTCCATTTTTTTTTTACTTTTTATAAAAAAGTAAAAAAAGTTGATAAATTGTAGTTTATTGACAATTAATTTAGAGGTGATTTTTTTGTAGATAGCATATAGTTGGGTCTTATTTTTATTTTTATCTAATTGGATAATCTCTGTCTCTTCACCATGTGTTTAGATAGTATATATTTAATATAACTGAGCACAGTCTACATTTGAGTAACAATATACTGCCTCACATATAAGATTAGAACTTTACAATAATATATTTCTAATTCTCACCTTGTGGCCTGTATGCTGTAGTTGTCAAACCTTTTACTTCTATATGTATTATAAATCCCACACTGCATCATTATTATTTTTGCTTTAAATCAGGGATTGGCAAACTAAGGTCCAGTAGCCAAACCAGCCTGCCACCTCTTTTGGTAAATGAAGTTTTACTGTATCATAGCCATACCAGTTCATTTACATACTTCTTAATGGGTGCTTTCATGATGGAACTGCAGAGCTGAGTAGTGCCACAAAGCCTGTATGGCCCACAATGCCTAAAATATGTACTCTCTGACCCTTTCCAGAAAAAGTTTGCCATTCCCTGTTTTGAATGGCCAATTATCTTTTAAAGTTATTCCTACAATAAATAAATGATAAGAGATGTCTGGGTGGCTCAGTCGGTTAAGCATCTGCCTTCAGCTCAGGTCATGATCCCAAGGTCCTGGGATCAAGTCCCACATCGGGCTCCTTGCTCAGCAGGAGCCTGCTTCTCCCTCTGTCTGCCACTCTCCCTGCTTGTGCATGCTCTTTCTCTCTGACAAATAAAATCTTAAATAAAAATAAATTAAAAAAATAAATGATATTTACCCTGTAGTTATCATTTGTGATGTTATTTTTTCTTTTATGTAGATACATATTTCTATCTGGTATCATTTTCCCTGTGGCTGAAAGGTTTCTTTTAACATTCCTTTTTGTGCAGGTTTGATGGTGATGGTATCTTTCAACTGTTGTATATCTAAAAAAATCTTTATTTAACTTTCATTTAAAATAGATATTTTTGTTGGGTGTAGAATTCTATGTTGATAATAATTTTTTATTACTTTAAAGGTGTTGCTCCACTGTCTTCTTATTTGCATTGTGTTTGATGAGAAATATGCTTTCATGCTTTGTTCTTCTGTACATATTATGATCATTTTTTTGTGGCTGCTTTTAAGATTTTCTTTTTATCACTGTATTTGAGAAATTTGATTATGATTATGAAATTTGAATTATGTTATGAAATTTGAAAGATAGTTTTCCTCATATTTCTTATGCTTGGGGGTTGGTTGAGCTTCTTGGATCTGTGGATTTATAGTTTTCAACCAATTTGGAAGTGTCTCAGCCATTATTTCTTACATTGTTTCTGTTCCTCTTTGAGGATTCCAATTATATATATGTTGGGCACTTGAAGTTGCCCACATCGCATGAATGTTTTGTTTATTTATTTTTATTCTTTTTTTCTCTGTGTTTTGTTTTGGATAGTGTCTATTACTGTCTTCCAGTTCACTAATATTTTCTTTTGCAATATCTAATATGACATCAATTCCACATAGTGTATTTTTCATCTCTAAAATATCATTGTGTGTCTTTTAAAAATAATATATATATTCCACATTTCTACTTAGCATGGTCAGTTTTCCCTGTAGCATTTTTGTCATTGGAATATAGATGTGATAACTATGGTAAGATCTTTGTCCATAATTCTGTCATTTCTGTCAGTTCTGAGTTCGTGTTGATGGTTTAATTTATCTTTCCATTATAGGTCAGACATTCCTGCTGATTTGCATGCTTGGTAATTTTTTTTATTAGATGCCAGACATTGTGATTTTTACCTTTTTGGCTGCTATATTTTTTGTGTGTGTGTGTTCTATAGGTATTCTAGAGTTTTGTTTTGGGATGTAGTTAAATAACCTGAAATTAGTTTGGTGCTTTTAGGTCTTGCTTGTAAACTTTGTTAATCTGGATCTGGGAAGCAGTTAGTGGAGGGCTCTTTTTACCACAGCTAAAGGAAGACCTTTCTGAGTACTTCCGTTTGGCAGAATCCTGATGGCTTCCATGTTTTTGACCTCTGGTGTTACTCCTGTTATGATGTTACAATACATGTGAAAAGAGATTTTGCAGATATAATTGTTACTAATAAGTTGAATTTAAGATAGAGAGTTGATCCAGACCTAACTTATATGAGCTTTTTAAAAGCAGATACGTGTTTCTGAATGGTTGCAGAAGAATAGGTCAAATATTCTAAGCACAAGGGTGATTTGATGTGTCATATGTGTCATTACTGGCTTGAAAATGTAAGGGGGTCATGTGGAAAGGATCTGTGAGTGTTCTCTAAGAACTGAGAGCAATCCCTGGCCAACAGCCAGAAAGAAAATGGGGACCTCAGTCTTATAACCGCAAGTAACGAAACTCTGCCAATAACCAGAATGAACTTGGAAACAGATTCTTCCCCAGAGCCTCCAGGTAAGAGCCTAGCCCAACTATGTCTTGATTTTGGCTTTATGATACCCTAAGCAGAGAACCCAGTCAAGCCTGCCTGGGCTTTTGATCTATGTAACTAAAATAATAAATGGGTGTTATTTTCAAGCTTCTCAATTTGTGGTTAATTATTACACAGTAATAGAAAACTAATATGGTAGCCTCTCCAATATCCTGCAAATTATGAGGTTTTTTCTGGCCAGTGGAAACAGGCACTATTCCCTGCTCCATGTATGCTCTAAGTTTTGTTCCCTTTAATCAGTCTCCTATGGTTCTTTCTCTGCCATACCTTACAGTCCTGTGCTGATCAGTGCTCAGGTGAATCTTCCAGGGGGTCCTTCTGCAGATGTCACATTCTCTCTCTGAACATCTGTTTCCCTGCTGGCACTCTGCCCTGCAAACTATTGCCTCCCCACACTCCCAGCTCTGTCAACTTGGGGAGAATGTCAGGCTCTACCTCAGTACCTTCTCCTGGTGCTGCAGCCTGGAAACTCTGCCCAGGAACGAAGTCAGTGATCAGGGCTTACTGAATTTGTTTAACGTTTCTCAGAGGTCACTGTCATTGGTTGCCTCATGTCCTATGTCTTGAAAGCCATTGTTTCATATATTTTTGTCTAGGTTTTGACTGCTTCAGGAGTGCAGGTAAATTCATTTTCTAGTACTTGATCTTGATCAGAAGCAAAGGTCCTCAGTTAAATACACTTAGGGTCAGGCTGTTTAAATCCAAGTTTGGGGGCTAAAAGTCTCAAAAATGCCCACTCTGCAGATGGTGGGGTATCAGCCTCCTTTATGTTTATAGATTGAAGATAATCATGTTAATTATAGCAATCTACCAATACTTTTTATGTAGATGTAGATTAAAATATCAAAACAGAAAGTCTAGCACAGTCAACTGAGTTCTGAAAGAGAAGTAGGATAGATTGTCTGAAATTGTTGTTTTCTTTACAGTTTGATTTGCCTATCCCACTTTAGGAATCAGGTTGATTTGATTTCCAATTTCAAGAGCAGGGATCCACAGTGATCTGATCTCCCTCCATGTTGAGTGAGTCCTTTCTCCTTAGAGTGATATCAACTATTAGTGTAGAAAGGGATTCCTCAGTCTTGGCATCACCAGCCACTCTTCAGATTCTTTAGAAGGCATTTCCTTGGATGATCTATATCATTCTCTTCTTTACTCACAAGTTTCTGCAGCCAGGTGCCACAGGGTCTGGAGGTGAGTATGAGAAAGTGAAATGGTTGCTGTGAAACTGTCCTGATGGTTGAAACATATGAGCAGCTTTAGGGGCTTTATTTTCTATCAGGGTAATGAGCAGCTTCCTCCCCTGTACCAGGGAGAGGCTTCAAGTCCTTGCTCTACCTAGGCTGCTGCTTTCTCCAGCTCACCTGCAGTGCAGCCTGCTAAAGCCAGGTCTGTATGTGTGCTTGGGGCAGGAGAGATTCTTGTGTATTTGCTTTGAAGCAAAAGAAAAAAAAAAAAGCTACTAATGTTTTCCTTAAGTAACACTGCTCTTCTCACATAGAAACAAATGCTTTCAAAAGGAATAGCTTTTATGAAACTGGACAAATCATATAACTTTACACTTAGGATGGAGTTACAGAGGCCAGAGCCATAGCATTCAAATGTATAAAGGGGTAAGAGAACCATGTAGATTGTGAAATAAGTTTGTTAAATCTAAATATGTGCTTTAAAGTGTGGTTATCAAACTTTAATGTGCATGTAAATCACGTGGGAAACTTAATAAAATGCAGATTCTGATTCCGTAGGTCTGGTGTGGGGCCTGAGAGTCTCCATTTCTCACAAGGTTCCAGGTGATGCCTATGCTGCTAGTTTGGGGACCACACATTGAGTAGCAAGGTTCTGAAAGCATATATTCAGGAAAAATATATGAGAAATAACAGTTATAATCGGTTTTCATTTATTTATTCAGCACCTAAAGGTCTATCATGTATAATAAACTATACTCAGTGATTTGGGAAAAAGGGGGAATCAAAATAAAGCCTCCTTGGCGCACCTGGGTGGCTCAGTCAGTTAAATGTCTGCCTTCAGCTCAGGTCATGATCCCAGGGCCCTAGGATCAAGCCCCATGTCAGGCTCCATGCTCAGCGGGGCGTCTGCTTCTTCCTCTCCCTCTGCCCCTCCTCTCCTCCCTGCTTGTACTCTCTCGTGCTTTCTCTCTCTCAAATTAATAAATAATATCTTTAAAAAAGAATAAAGCCTCCTCTTATAGAAGAAGTTTGAAATGTATATAAAACATTAGCCTGTAAGTAGTATAGTACAGCACCTAGTGGTTAAAAATTCCTGGGCTTGAATCCTAGTCTGTGAAAAAAAATTTTTTTTAAAGATTTTATTTATTTGTTTGAGAGAGAGAGTGTGTGTGTGTGAGAGAGAGATCACGAGCAGGGGGAGGAGTAGAGGGAGAAGCAGACTGCCCACTGAGTAGGGAACCTGACATGGGACTCAATCCCAAAACCCTGGGATCATGACCTGAGCTGAAGGCAGACGCTTAACCGACTGAGCCACCCAGGCACCCAGTCTGTGAAAAATTAATCAAATTACTTAACCACTGTATAGTTCAATTTTCTTATTTGTGAGATGAAAAAAACAGAAGTAGTGATAGCACCTATAACTTAGGCATGTTTGAGGGTTAAATGAGTTGATGCATATAAGGATACTTAGAATAGTGACTGGCACATTGAAAGGACCAAAAAGTGCCTTTATAGTATAAGCTGAAAGGTGAGAAAAGTCATAAAAGGGATTTAGATAAAATATGAATTTCAGTCCCAGCCAATGGTCAGTGACCATTTTTTTCCAATCCCACATCTGGAAGTCGAGGTTTTTTGTTCTGCCAAATGCCAGGCAGATGTAAAGGAAATCGGTTTTCTCTGCTGTATAAGGAGAAGATGGGGAAGGAGTTTGAGAAAAAAGATGTGAAAAAGTTACCATCAATGTTGCTTTGTATTTCTGATTTTCCTTCTTTTCTTCCATAAACCTGGAAGAATTGGATTTGAACTTTGGCTCTGCTGCTTATTACCTGAAATAATGATACATTTCTTAATCTGCTATGCCTCAGTGGCCTTATTTGTAGAATGGGGACAACAGTGTCTGTGTGATGGTGTAGTTGTGAAAATTAAAAGCAAAAATGTGGTAAGTTGAATAATGGCCCCCAAAAGATATCTAAGTCCTCATCCCTGGAAAGGGTGCATGCTATCTTAGATGGCAAGAGACTTTGCAGATGTGATTAAGAATTTTGAGATAGAGGGGCATCTGGGTGGCTCAGTCGATAGAGTGTCCGACTCTTGGTTTTGGCTCAGGTCATGATCTCATGGGTCGTGAGATCAAGCCCCGAGTTAGGCTCCATGCTCAGCTTGAAGGTTCTCTCCCTCTGCCCTTCCCCCCCACCCTCTCTCTCTTTCTCTCTAAAATAAATAAATCTTTTGCAAAAAAGAATTTAAGAGATAGAGAAATTATTTTGGATTATCTGGGTGGACCCAATGCAATTATAGGTACCCTTATAAAAGGGAGGCAGAACAAGATTTGACACAGAAAAAGGCAGCATGACCACTGAATCCAAGATGCCACGTGGCTGGCTTTGATGATGGTAGAAGGGGTCATGAGCCAAGGAATACAAGCAGTACAGCTCTAGAAGATGGAAAAGTCAATAAAACAGATTCTCCTCTAGAGCCAGCTGAGGTACAGGGGGAGTAAGGCTGACACCTTGGTTTTGCCGCAGTGAAACTGATTTCAGACTTCTGACCTCCAAAACTGTAAGAGAGTAAATGTGCATTGTTTTAAGCCACAAGCGTTGTGGTGATTTGTTACAGCTGTCACAGGAAACAAAAATTATGAAAAGCAGCCATGGAGCACTTCCCAAATGTTATTTTTCATCCCTTCTCTAATTAGAGAGCCATCACCAGCTTAAAAAATCTTTAAGGCCCCAGTGACAATCTTAGTTTTCCCTGAAGAAGTCTAAAGCCATAAAATATACCCTCTTAGTCTGTTAAGATTACATTGTATATGAAGCAGTCCTCATGGTTCTCCAAAAGGATATTAAGAAATCTGGGGACTCTACTGCTCTGGGAAAGAAGTCAGAAGACTAAGTGACCAGATGTACCAAGTGAAAACACTTGTGGCTTTCACTTTGCCCCAGCAGGGTATTTGTCTTGTGGTCTGAATCAAGTCATATGGATCCTGCCAGAAACTTTAGAAGCTTCAGAACACAAAGATCTAGTTATTTCGGTAGAGAACTTCAGAAGGGAGGAAAAAGGAAGGGATAATGATCTGTGAAGTGATTGAAAAGCATTGCTTATGTATCCTTTCAAGTTTCAATTTGGAGTCTAAAACACATTTTGTTTAGTTCCATTTCTCTAAGTTGATGTTGACAAACTTTTGGTGTTTGAGTCAAAGACAAAGGTTTGTGAAAAAGTTAATTTTTAATATTCTTGATATAAAACAATCACTAGTTCAGTCATAGAATATTAAACTCATGGTCCCTTAAATCTCCAAGAAAAATGTTCAGAAATCTTAGTTATTCCATTAATTATAAAATAAAAGGATCTTTTCTTCCCTCCCTGCACACTCCTTCCCCATCCTTAGGTGCAGGAACACACCCAGACCAGTCTGACACTTAAGAAGAACAAAGAGAGGCAAGTCAGCAGTCAACACCATCCTTCGTGTGTTCTCACACTACCTACTCCCTTTGATCTTCCCTACTCCTCTAGCTGATTTTCTTAAAGAGATGATCTGAGTTCCTAGCACAAAGGTTTGTGATTATTCATTCATTTAAGTATTTTTGAGACTCTACCATGTTGCCATGTTAGCTTTAAGTAACACCTAATTAGACACATTAGTTTTGTCAAGATTTAATAGAGAGTTCAAAGCCTCCATAAAAACATGGCATATGATAACCATTTTAGTTAGCCTGGCAAGTAGCCTGAGCACCCTTTGAAAACTCTGTCCTTTAATTTGGAGGGCCAGAAGTTGATCCTTAAATGAGATGTTTATGGCAGCATTTAGGAATATGTAATGTGCTGTGTTAGATAATCGTTATAATAAGTGCAACAACTACATCCCACCAGAAGATAATCTGTACAGTGGAGGTTCATGTAATCAAGTAAGGCTTCTCTCTAAAAGGATTCTTCCTGTATCCAAAAAAGGACTCAGACTGTTCCTGACTTCTGGCCTCCACGTGGAAAAGAAGAATCTTACTTGTGTCGACTCTGCATTGAGTGCTCCCTCCTCAGTGCATCCCTGCATACCTTACAATAAGTTCGAGTCAGGACTCCCATATGCAGTATCACATAAACCAGGTGATACAAATGGCACGTTTTACCTTTCTTCCTTCTCTCTTGTACTTTTTTCTCTTTTATTCTCTCCAGCCAGCCCTTTTGTTTCCAGGTCGCCAATCCCCCAGTTCTAATCCCTCATTTTAAGGGTCACAGCTATACTACTCAACACTGCCATGAAATCAGGAAGGGAAAAAATGCTGTTTTGAGTATTGTACATAGGTGTCATGAAGTTCATGCATAAAAGCACATCCATACATTTCAGTTTAGAGAGGGAAACTAGGGCAAAATCAAGGAGGACCTTGTGTGCCAAGTGAAGGCATTTCAACTTCATCCTGAAATTAGAAGTTGTTTTTTGAAGAGATTTTAAATAGATGATTGTGCAACTAGATATGCATTCGAGATAGATTATTCTAAGAGTAGTGCAGAAGACAGATGAACCTTCTACAAGGTTGTAGATTGGGTGGGGTGAGGTGGTCAGTATGATGAGGGCAGGCTTGGGGGCAGACAGGTTCATGAGGAAGGTATTGTAGTGGTGTAGGCAAATAGTGATCAGACTCTGAATTAAAACAATTACAAGGGGGAATGAAGTAAAAGGAATTGGATGGATAATTGATGGCATTAAGATGACAACATCTATAGGAAATACATGAAAAGTACATGAAAGTGGGAGTCCAGGAATCAAACAGAAGAATCAGACAGAAGATGAGAGAGCTGGGTCAAAAAAACCTTCCACATTTCTCCAGATAGAAATAACAGTTCTTCTAGACTAAATTGTTATTGTCTATACTTCGTTATGGCCCTTATGATATTCTACTTTACGTCTTGTTTTTTATTAATGTACTCTATTCTGCTACTGAATGGTGAATTTCTAGGGCACAGTGACTGTTGTTTGTTTTGAGGTTACACTCCTGAAATGTCTAATTCTGTGCCCTAGGATAAATAAGCACTAACTATGGTGAAAGAATAGATTAAATTTTATAGTACACTATAGTTTATGAAGCACTTTTAAATGTATAAATCATTGGATACTTGCAACATCTTTGGGAAAGGAAGGTATGGCAGTTATTATTCCCATTTTTCAGATGAGAAAACCTATGTTCAGAAATATTAATATAATATAGCTAGTAATTGGCAGAGCTGGTCCAGCATCTACTATTCACCTACACTGGTTTTCATAAACGTCTCAGTGTCTTCACTCACAGCTGTTTATTCTTAATAAATAAGGTAGCAGACTGGGCGCCTGGGTGGCTCAGACAGTTAAGCGTCTGCCTTCGGCTCAGGTCATGATCCCAGGGTCCTGGGATCGAGTCCTGCATCGGGCTCCCTGCTCCTTGGGAGCCTGCTTCTCCCTCTGCCTCTCTCTCTCTGTCTCTCATGAATAAATAAAGAAAAAATCTTTAAAAAAAAAAAAATAAATAAATAAATAAGGTAGCAGATTTTCTGGCCATTACCATGTTAACTACCACAAAAAATAAAAGATGGAAAGGAATGGAATGGGCTGTGGAAGACAAACCCACTGAATGATAGGGTGCTCAGCAACATTCGACATCATTTTCTTCCCTCCAGACTCTCTCCCATGTGTAGGCACTAGAAGTCTGGAAACTCTATTTCCTTTTACTAGAAGGGTTTAGGTTTTGATTTTACTAATGAGAGGCACTCACACAAAATGTAGAATGTGAAAAGGGAGAGGCCATTTTCTAGACACAGTTTGGGAGGGCATATGATTTTCCCAAGGATTTCCAGATAACCCCAGAGAGTCACCTGCCCTTGTACTATAGTTAGCTCAGGTCATGGGTAACAGTGTCCTATGAAGCCTTCATTTCCTGAGTTATTAAATGCTAGCAGTGGTATCCCTGATCTTTACACCACCTAGCATTTCCAATGCTTGCATAAGCTGATAAATCCTTATATTAAATTCCTTTGTGCTTTAAATACCTATAGTGGTTCTGTTTTCCTGATTCATGCACCATACAAAGAAAATACAAGTATTAAAAAAAGTGTTACAGGGCACCTGGGTGGCTCAGTCGGTTAAGTGTATGCCTTTGGCTTAGGTCATGATCCCAGGGTCCTGGGATCTAGCCCCACATCAGGCTCCCTGCTCAGGGGGGAGTCTGCTTCTCCTTCTCCTCCCTGGGCATGCTCTCTTTCACTATCTCTGTCACTCTGTCTCTCTCTCTCAAATAAATAAATAAAATCTTAAAAAAAAAAGTGTTGCAAGCTGAGGTCATGTAGTTGAATGGCAAATAGCCCTGTTGGCCTCATCCACCTTTATAGCATTCTTGCAATAGTCACTTATGTGAGAATACAGAGGAGTGGATCATAGATTGACAAACACTTCTACTCAGAGTGGTTTTAATACAGACTTCCAGTGGCTTGATGCTGGGGCTTGATACTTAGGACATTTAGTTTCCCAGAAAACTTGGCTCTTTGGGTGAGCCCATTCCCCTAAAACACTGGCAAGAACCTGAAGTTTTACCATGGGTAGAATGGAATTTCATAATGGCCATGTGCAGGAATGAAAGATTGCTAAACTTGAAATTTCATGTATAGTCATGTTCAGATGGGTTGCTGATAGATGGATTAAAAAAAAGATTTTTCCAGTAACCCATGGATTGATGGAAAGATATTCAAATAGACTGACATTAGAGTGCTAAAAGTTTCCATGCATTCCTTTGGGATTTTTTTTTTTAAATAAGTAAAATTAAGTTCTTAATACCTAGGAAAAATATCCAACAATATGGCCTTACCTTTCATCAATACTGTTATTGTCCTTTGCTTTTCTGAATTCTTCTGGTCAGTGCAGATAATAAAAGCCCCTTGTCAGCCATCCAGCTACGGTGATGACCTTTCTCTCAAATGATCATTTCCTATTCATTTGCTGCTTTGTGCTAATTTTCTAGGCTAGACAGCATAGTTGCAAACACAGAATACACTGGCTTTTGTTCAGTTCTTAATATCTTGATGAGGGAGGAGGGGAGAAGCTCACCTTTTTCTCAGGTCACTGGATTGCTGCCTTTTATGGTGCTGGACAGGCTGAGTTAATCAGTAACTATTGGGCATTTCCACTGCTCTCCTAAGGCACGTAGGCAATTTTGGTGTTGCAGAAACTTATTTCCCCACAAATATATTTGACACTGAATCAAACCTTGATGAGCCAAATTTCATTTTTCCAAACTCTAGGGATGGGTAAACCTAGCTTTGTGTTCAGTTCACTGAATATCTCAAAACTATTTTTCAAATGTCCTGGGTTTGGCCAAAACCAAATATACTTTGCCAAACATTTTACTTAATTTAATAATAAAAAAAAACCCATCTGTATTATAATGAAAATTTAATCCATATGTTTGATTCACTTTTTGCACTCAATCCATCAAAATATTTTGTAAGAGTTATCTGAAGTCCAAGAGGCCTTCTATGCCA
Organism: Halichoerus grypus; assembly: GCF_964656455.1. Lineage (NCBI taxonomy): Eukaryota > Metazoa > Chordata > Mammalia > Carnivora > Phocidae > Halichoerus > Halichoerus grypus. Next base: position 100,634,703 of record NC_135713.1, read on the forward strand.
TAAAAAAAAAAAAATGAAGCCAGTGTAAGCCTTTCTACCCCCACCCCAATGTGTTTTTCCCTGCTATTATGGAAGTTCTGTTTTCCCAGTCCCTGACTCAAGCCTTATCTGTACTCTTTCTCTGACTCCCATTCCACAGCATTTCCACCCTGGTCTGATCACTAGTCCAGGTGGCTCATAAAGACCTTATCCATTTTGCTTTCTGGTGTTTCCTGAAGAAGGAAATAAGTGAAAGAGGGGAAAAGACAAAGAAAAAAACCCTAGCTTTTCCTTTGAGGAGGAACCTAGTTACATAAACTTAAGCTATAATGACATGTATCTTCTTTGACCCTGGCGTTGAATGACAAACCATGCACCACATTGATGTGGGTGCATTCAGTGTTGAAGAGGGACAAGAGAGATGATTAAATTTCCCCTATGATCTGTAGAGGTAGCCCCAACAGAGAATTTTTTGGGGAAAAAGAAGGCCAAACACTTGAAAGCTGGCTAATTTCTAGTCATTTAAATTTTAAGATGGATTTGAACAGGAAGATACTTAGTTGGTCGATTGGAAAAGAGACTGTAGGTTTGATATATCAACATACTTTGCAGACTAGCAATGCTTCCCCGGGCAACTGGCAATCCAGTGGTGGCTGAGGATGGGGAGGGCAGGCACGGGGAGGGAGGGTCAGAAAGGGAGGTTGGTAGTCATGGCTGCTCTTTTCAATGAGGTAATCCGTCCTCAGCACTGCACTGCTGTCCCTGTGCTTACTGCCAGTAGCCAAAGAGCTCCAGATGCAATTGATCTCATAGATCAGAACAGAATTGGCTTGGACAGCCTGTTCTTTCCCAGTGATTAGGACATAGCATATTTTTCTTCCCCCCTCCCCCTCAGCCCTATCTTAGTCTCTTGGCTGAAAGTTCTTTTGTCTTTGGATTAATCTAGGGTTAATCTAAGTTTACTCACTTGCTGCAAGCCATGAGCTGGCAAGGTAGAGACAATCTTCAAATAACTCTGAAAACCGTGTCCTCATCGTCCATGTGTTCCCTGATTTGTTTAACCTCTGTCGATACTGGACTCCAACTAACCTGAAGAAACTGGGCACAGGGCTTAGTAGGATTAAATCAGAGATTAGTTGTGAATCTTATCTAAGGTGAAATTCTCATTTCGATGTTAACTTGCTAGGAGGCCTCTTGACACTTTACTTTTATCATAGAGAGCATCCAACAGAAGAATCATGGGACACGAAAGGAATTTCAGAAGACTGCTCTTCTATGCCTCTGCCTCTAGTAAAGACTGCACTTAAAATATCCCCTTAATAGAGAGCTCCTTCTTCTTTAAGCCCTCTCTAGAGACACCCACAAACTCTTTGCTAATGTGTTCTGTATCTCTCTAATGTAAGGCAATTCCCAAATGAAGCTGATTATGAGATTTGGGGAGTGGAAGTGGGTACATAGTGAGATACTTCTGTCTCCCAAAGAAACTCAGAAGCAAACAGCAAGAGCTGAAAACAATGCTGTGGTCTGCAAGTCAGGAGAACCATGTCCTTACTGGACCTAGAAACAAATTCTGGTTTGACTCTGAGTTAGTGACATAACCCGTTTTGGCCTTAGTTTCCTCATCGGTATAATGAAGAAGATCCCTCAAGCTGTAAGATCCTTTACAGCTCTAAGATCTTTCTAGCTTGTGATTTAATTCTCTTGGGAAATAATTCGCAAGGCTCAGAAGGAAAATTTAATCAGTTCCCACTGGTTAATTAACCTCCACCTCAGAATTCCTTACTCACACACACACGCAGCAATATACCCACCAAGCCAGGACATACACTTTTCTTTTTTTGCTACATCCCAGTTTCATGCTTAGAGTTACTAATAGAGTTTCCTAAACTTGCTACCACTGAAGACAAACATTGGTGCTTTGGAAACCAGGGTAAAGAGCCTAAGAATCTGAGTGTCCTCATGTGGAGCAATTGCTATGATATGTGAATCTGTGGCCAGCCTTTATCCACAGACTCCCAGCTTGCTCATAACGGGCCTTCATTATCAAGAGGGTTAGGCACTCCATGTTCTTTCTCACTATGTTCCCCATCTCTTCTTTTTTGTTTCTCTATAACTAAGGAACTTCTAATAGACTCTAGATTCCAAGGGAAAAGATAATAAACAGAAAAGACATGGTTTTTAAGTAAGGAAAATCCCCAGTGTTTTAGGATTATTGATTTTAATGTTTTAGTGATATTACTACTGCTTGGCAGCCTTTACTCAGGGAAAGAGAGAGTTCCCACCTGGGCCTGGGTAGTGCTGAGCAAGCCACTTACAAAGCAGTTTTGAAGTTATGAACGGAAAGTATAGGTATGGTGTAATTTGATGCTGAGAAATAAGAATTGAAGAGTTGAAACTTGGGCCACACTAACAATTTAGATTCTCCATTTTAAGTGGAATGACATAAACACGAATGACATACATCCATGAACTTCTAAGAAAATCCCCTCGCTCTTCTCCTTCAAAGGCTGAGAGGGAGACAAACAGCACAGGGAGGAGATCAAATGAGAGAGGATTACAAAGCAGAGGTGCACAGGTGCTTGTTTGTGGTATTTCAACGTGCACACGCCATCTTCACGTTTGTTACCTCCAAGTGGACTGAACCAGGCCTGACTGGGCAAACAGTGACCCGTGTCGAGGCCACACATTGCCAGGAAGGCTTCATTGCAAGAAGCTGCTTTGTGTCTTTCAGACAAGACACATTCGAAGATGGTGCTTTTTTAAAGCATGCTGCCATTATTTAGCAAATTACTGAGACCCCTTAAAAAAAAATCCCAGTTGATAGGTTTCAAAAAGAAAATATATTCCTTGCTTTCTCGTCTCCTCTTGCTGCTGACATTAAACTGTGTTACCTCGTTGTATCACCACCTGATATAAGACTGATTTTCAAAAGCCCTTCAACACTGCGAAAAAATCCTACATCCTCTAGGAGTTGTGACAATTGTCATTATCCTACTAATAATCCTAACAGCATTTAGTGCTGGGTGCCAGGCCCTGTGCTGAGTACTCTTCGCAGGTTTTCTCATTTAAGCTTCACAAAAGTCCAGTGAAAACTATTATATCGCCATGTGGCTGTGAGGAAGCGTAGGCTCAAAGATGTTAGGTAACTTGCACAAAGTGAATTATCACCTTTGAGGTTGTTCAAAAGAAAATGTCTCAGACTCTGAAGGAAATTCCCAAATTATTTCCCGGTCAACTTTAGACAATGGAATCATTGTGGGAATGTTTATAGCTTTGTGGGTGTCTTCTGTAAAGGAAGCAATAGTTGTTTGGATACATAAATATTGGAACTTTGGTTGAAAATTAAGATCATGAGATTATAGTCTCACTCCTTAAATTTCTTCCCTTTTGATGTTCCCCCCCAGAACCTAGCATATTATTTTAAAGAGAGTGGAGTTGGTGTTTCTTGTCCAATAATATGCAAGCCAAGTCTTTAAGGATTAAGTTTTAGTGACAGTTGTGGCAGCATGAATGGTCATCTTTCTCTCGAATTACAATTTACAATAATAAAAATAAATATCTTAGAGGAAACATCTCTTGGTCCAGTGGGTGAAGAGAAAGGTGCCTTCAGTTCCTGACAGAGTGGGGTTGGTCGAGGTCAGTAGCAGGAAGGAGCAGAGCTTGCCGGCCAAGCCTGCATCCTGTTGAATGGTTATGCCCCCCACCAGTTCTTCCCAGACCAGCTTTCTTGGTCTGCTGCTGGGCTCGGCCTCCTCTGCCTAGTGCAATGTCTTGCACACATATACACTAGGTATATACTTGATGATACAGTGATTCATCTGTTTTTTTTAAGGCTAAGTAAATGCCCAAACTTTAAGTTAATTTGAGGTAAACTTGAAAATCATTTCAGTGGCTACTGTGTTCCAGAGTATTCTGGACTTAATACCTTTGAAGACTCATCCTCCCAGGTCATACACAATCCCCAACTATCAAACTCCAGCCTCCTAAAAAACCTATAAACTCATCTATTTTGTTGGTTGCTTTATGAAATGACTGGAAGCAAACTAATACCCGTTGCTTCTCTTTTTATTCTTTATTTAATAGAAAAACTTTGTATTTTTAATTTTGCTAAGACCCCCTCAATCTATTATTCCAAGCCTGGGGAATACAGACCCTAGGGATTTGAAATTCAAAAATGGAAATTGCTACCTATTTGTAATATTTCAAACAGAAAGAAAATCTTACACTTACTAAGACTATACAGGGTAACATTGTTTTTGGCCTGAAAGTTAAATAAATTTTGACTGGAATTACATGTCTTGATTATTAAAAATGAACGAATTAGTCAGCTATTACTTAAAAATGTCAGTTTTTTATTAAAGACTTGAATGTGAGGCCTGAAATCATAAAAATCATAGAAGAGAACATAAGCAGTAATCTCTCTGATATTGGCTGTAGCAACATTTTTCTAGATAGGTCTCCTCTGGCAAGTGAAACAAAAGCAAAAATAAACTATTGGGACCATATCACAATAAAAAGCTTTTGCATAGTGAAGGAAACCATCAACAAAACATAAAGGCAACCTACTGCATGGGAGAACATATTTGCAAATGATCTGTTTGATAACAGGTTACTATCCAAAATACGTAAAGAACTTACACTACTCAACACCAAAAAGCAATCTGATTAAAAAATGGGCAGAGGACCTAAATAGACATTTTCCCAAAGAAGGTATACAGATGACCAACAGACACATGAAAAGATGCTCAACATCACTAGTCATTAGGGAAATGCAAATCACAACCACAATGAGATATCACTTAACACCTGTCAGAGTGGCTACAATCAAAAAGATAACAATGAACAAGTGTTGGCAGGGATGTGAAGAACCTGGAACCCTTGTGCACTGTTGGTGGGAATGTAAATTGGTGCAACCACTGTGGAAAATAGTATGCAGGTTCCTCAAAAAAATTAAAAGTAGAACTACCATATGATCCAATAGCTCCACAATTGGGTATATACCCCCCAAAATGAAAATACTAACTCAAAAAGATATATGTGCCTTTATGTTTATTGCAACATTATTTGCAATAGCCGAGATATAGAAACAACCTAAGCATCCCTCAGTAGACAAATGGGTAAGGAGGTTGTGGTGTATATATACAATGGAATATTACAGAGCCATTAAAAAAGGATGAGCTCATGCCATTTGGAACAACATGGATGGTCCTAGAGGTTATTATGCTAAGTGAAATAAGTCAGATTGACAAATCCTAATACCATATGATTTCACTTATATGTGGAATCTAAGAAAAAAAACAAACAAATGGATAAACAAATAGAAAGCTGAATCAGACCTATTAGTTCAGAGACCAAACTGGTGGTTGCCAGAGGGGAGGAGAGAGTGAGAGGATGGGTGAAATGGGTGAAAGGGAGAGGCAGATACAGGCTTCCAGTTATGGAATGAATAAGTCATGGAAATAAAAGGCACAGCAAAAGGAATATAGTCAATGATATTGTAATAGTGTTGTATGGTGAGATATTGTAGCTACCCTTGTGGTGAGCAGAGCATAGTGTATAAACTTGTCAGATCTCTATGTTGTACACTTGAAACCAATCTAACATTGTGTGTCAACTATACTCAGATTAATTTTTTTTAATTTCAAATTTTCTGTAATACAGGATTCCTGAGGGACAATACAATTGGTCCATGGAGTTTAAAATGTTGCTTGGCACATAGTAGTGACTTGATAAAATTGTATCAAGTGAAGAAATAAGCTTTGCTTTTAAATCAGTATTCTTGACCTTTTAAAATGCAATGGAATTTTTTTTTTCAAACAGCATCTTAGTTTGAATTCTGCAACAGAGAAAAGTGGACTGGCTTTCATTAAAGTTGGGTGTGTGTGAAGGTGACAGAGCTCCAGAGTTCTGCTGTCTGTCTCTCTTTGACCTCATGGAACATACATTTTCAGATAACTATATGGAATCTAAGGCTTCATATAATGTAGTTTTTAAAAAATTTTTGTTTTAATTCAATTAATTAACATATAATATGTTATTGGTTTCAGAGGTACAGGTCTGTGATTCATCAGTCTTATATAATACCCAGTGCTCATTACGTCACATGCCCTCCTTAATGTCCATCACCCAGTTACCCCATCCCTCCCACCCCCCTCCTCTCTAGCAACCCTCAGTTAGTTTCCTATGATTAAGAGTCTCTTATGGTTTGTCTCCCTCTCTGGTTTTATCTTGTTTTATTTTTTCCTCTCTTCCCCTATGATCCTCTGTTTTGTTTCTTAAATTCCACATACGAGTGAGATCATATGATAATTGTCCTTCTCTGATTGACTTATTTCACTTAGCATAATACCCTCTAGTTCCATCCATGTCATTGCAAATGACAAGATTTCATTTTTTGATGGCTATGTAATATTCCATTATATATATATAACCACATCTTCTTTATCCATTCATCTGTTGATGGGCATCTGGGCTCTTTCCATAGTTTGGCTATTGTGGACATTGCTGCTATAAACATTGCAATACAGGTGCCATTTAATATACTTTTAAAATGAGTGCTCTAAACCATCCCATCCTGTCACAAATCTCTACTCTTCACCTGACTCCTACATCCATTTCAATCTCAGCTATGTGGTTTGAGCAAAATTAATTTTTGTTATGTAGATAGACAATGGTAACAGTAAAGAGAAAAAGTCTTGTACTAGTTTGCTTGGGCTCCCATAACAAAGTACCACAAACTAGAAGTCAAAGATGAAGCTGTTGGCAGTGTTAGTTCATTGTGAGACATGAGAGAGAGAAGTGTTTCCCTGTCTGTCCTAGCTTTTGGTGGTCGGCTGGCAGTCTTTGGTGTTCCTTGGCTTGCAGAAGCATTGCCCCATCTCTGTCTTCATCTTCACATAGCATCCTCTGTGTGTGTCTCCAAATTTCCCCTTTTTATAAGGGGACATAGTCATTATTAGATTTGGGTATACTCTAATGACCTTGTTTGAACTTTTTACCTCGGTAAAAATCCAACCTCCAAATAAGCTCACATTCTGAGATACTGGGGGGTTAGGACCTCAACATACGAATTTTTGGAGGACATGATTCAACCCATAACAGATACTTTAGACAATGTGCAGGAGTCAGAGGATACAAGTGAGATTCATGGTTTTCTTCACTGGTCAAGGATTAGAACTCAGAGAAGCCTAATAAATGAGTATCAAAATGAACTAAGTAGTAGGAATTACAAGAGGCAATTATAAATACGGTTAAGAATATAGGCTGTGGGGCGCCTGGGTGGCTCAGTTGGTTGGGCTACTGCCTTCGGCTCAGGTCATGATCCTGGAGTCCCTGGATCGAGTTCCGCATCGGGCTCCCTGCTCAGCGGGGAGTCTGCTTCTCCCTCGACCCTCCCCCCTCTCATGTACTCGCTCTCTCTCATTCTCTCTCTCTCAAATAAATAAATAAAATCTTTAAAAAAAAAAAAAAAAAAGAATATAGGCTGTGGGGCCAGACTGCCTGGATTCTATTTCTGACTCACTAGCTGGGTGATCTTGGGTAAGTCATCTAATTTCCTTGTACCTCAGTTTTCCCATCTGTGAAATGAGGATGATAACAGCACATGCCTTATAGGGCTGTTGTGAATATTCAATGAGTTAATACATGTTAAGCATTAGGGCCAGGCTCAAGGTAAACACTTTATTAAGCTTAGTTAAATTATTTGTTCTAGTTCATTTAAAAATGATTGTATAGCAATAGAACTATACCACAGCCATGCTACCTAGAGTGTACTCATACTTAGGGAAGGCCAGGGATGGACTACCTTGCCTTGTTTAGTTTTTATACAATGTTATAATTGACAAATTAGGCAGAGTGTCACAAATGCATTCCTAATATGGAGGGCAATATGGGGAGCAGACATCCACCTTCTTTCCTCTGTGAAAGAGGTGTCACGAGAAGCTCATCACGGTGGTGGGAGACCCTTAAATTCCTTTCATTTCCTAAGCTAATTACCTCTCTACCACCTCGCTGAGGCCAGATGAGGATCCCAGTTTGACAGGACAAGACTAGCTCTAAGTTTCTTCACATGGAACCAAAGACCAGAATGAAGAGACTGGCTTGTATGGCAGTGGAGGGGGAAGGAGTTCAATGAACAGGGTGGGTTGAGATTTACAATAACCGAAGAGTGACATAATGACACGTAACTGAAGTTCTCTCCATGTCTTCACTAAGAAAGGAATTGACTATTTGGATGTTTAAGTAAAGAATTTTCTCATGGCAGGGCAGGGTGGGGGAGATTTAAAAACACCGTAATTTTACCCTTTGTATGACAACTCTTGTTAATTGGGTATCTTAGTATGCATGATATTTTAAATATTTTAATTATAGAATAAGCATTTTCCTATTTAGTTTTTTCACTGTATTTTTTGTGACCACATAAAATCCTTCAAATGATGCATTGTAATTTAGTTAACTGTTCCCTTACTAGAAATTTGGATTGTTTTTATTTTTTTCATAATTACAAATAATGCTGTGATGAACATCTTGGTAAGTAAACCTTTTTCTGTATTTTGGATTGTTTCCATAGGACAGGTTCCCAGAAGTGAAATTACTGGATCAAAAAGTAACTTCATTTCTGTGCTTCTTCATACATATTGCCAAATGACTTTCCTAAAGAGCTGCATCAATTATAATCATAGCAGCTATAGATGAAAGTGCAATTATTACTATATGTCTCCAGCAGTGGATTTTGTATCATTTTTATTTTGATATTTTTCCAGTAAAGTGGTAAATTAATTTATTTTTAACTTGGATTTTATTGCCAGTGAGATTGACCATCTTTCTAAATTTTTTCTAGTTTTATCCTATCATGAACTGTCCTTCCTTTGCCCATTGAGAAATATTGCTATTTCTCTTAATAATTTAAGCTCTTTTTTACTTTAAAGATATTAACCCTGTGTACATTAAATATGTTACAAGTAATTTCTTTAGTCTGTGACTTCTTTTAACATACTTACTTATTTTTTATTTATGTATGGTCATTTAGGATTTAGTAGTAAGCCTGTTGAACTTTCCCTTTTGAAATATCTTTATTGTGTCTAAGCTTGCAAAGCCATTCTCTCCTCAGATGTTTGTGGGCTATCTGATTCCACTTTTTTTCTATGACAATTTACTCTTTAATCCATCTGGAATTTATTTTGGTTATGCTATAAGAAAGAGGTTTTTTTTTCTCATTGATTTGAAGTGATTTTTTTTTTTAAAGATTTTATTTATTTATGTATTAGAGAGCGAGAGAGAGAAACAGCATGAGAGGGGAGAAGGTCAGAGGGAGAAGCAGGCTCGCCGCTGAGCTGGGAGCCCGATGTGGGACTCGATCCCAGGACTCCAGGATCATGACCTGAGCCGAAGGCAGTCGCTTAACCAACTGAGCCACCCAGGCGCCCGATTTGAAGTGATTCTTAATTTAGAATTCTCTTTTGGAGAAAGTAACTTTAAGGTGAAGAACTTAATTTAAGAGTACCTAGTAGGAAGTCAGTAGGAATAGTGAGATGAGATCTTAGCTGGTTGGAAGAAGTGAAGCAGGGAGTTGAGGGAATAAAGAAATTGGGGTGGGGGCAGGGCTGTGAAACTAACGGATGAATTTTGGTTGAAAGTAGGAAAGTGAACAAAGAAATTACTTTGAGCTATATTTATCTGCAGAATGCCAATATGCCTAGAAAGTTTAGTGAAGATGTTCTCTATAAGATCAAAGAGTCAACAGCATTATCAGTCTTCAGTGATATATTTTTTTACTGTGAATTAATAGCAAGTTCTAAAATAATAATGGAGAAAATTAGGAGAGTATTCATCTATTCTTTCACTCATATAATATTTATTGAACACGTGCATGTGCCAGGGCTAACTGTGGAGGTCATAATGTGAGCAAAACCAATGAGATTTACTAGGGCTATACCTCTACATATGAAATCTCTCAGGAAAAGACTTCATACTCAAAACATTCAAGATCCTGCTAGTGTGGCCCCAGCTTATCGTTCCAGTTACATTGCCCATTCTTCTCCTAAGTATATCATATATTTTAATCACACCAGACTCAATTATTTTCTGAGCACTTCTAGTATTTTGGCCTCTGACCTTTTATTTACAGTGCTCCCTTCTCTTTAAATACTCCCTACCCCATATTTCCAGTTAGGAGGTCTTGAGTGCCACTCCTGAAACAGATCTGATCTCTTCTTCCTGCTTTTGCCTTTTTATGGAACTTTGCTCCTCTGGATGGAACATACTTGGATTTTAGCTGATTATTTTTCTTTCCCCTCATTTCCTCCTTATTAAATTCTGAGCTCCTAAGAGTGAAGATAAGAGCTTCTTCCATTTTTCTAATTCTTATAGTTCCAAAGATGGTACTATGTGACATGTTTTGGCCAATGGGATATGAATGGAAGTGATAGGTGTCCCTAGAAGAATGTGTGTTCCAGATGGTACATCTACAGAATGAGTGTCCATCAATGTGGGTCCCTGAGTGGATATTGGAACACATGCCCTTGCTGACATATATTGGAATGGTAGTTTAAGCAAGAAAAAAACTTTCATTATTTTAAGCAAGTAATATTTTAGAATTGTTACTGAAGCATACTCTAGCACTGGAAGGAAATATTTTTTCTGTAAAGAATTAGATAGTAAATATTTTCCATGAAGGCATCCATGGACAGTACATAAACAAATGAATGTAGCCCTGTCCCAATAAAACTTAATTTATAAAAATAGGCAGTAATCTGGATTTGACCCATGGATGTAATTTGTCAATACTTGGTCTATCATATCCTGAACATACATCTCCACACATCTTTTTCTTTGCCCTAAAAGCTCCTTAAAATGCTTGGTGGGAGGAGGGTGCATGAGAAACATTTGCCATTAAATTCATGAACAAAGTAAGGAAGTTCACACACTATACTGTAATTTAATGCCCACTGTTCCAGAAGTCTGAACTGATGCACCTGAACAGGAGAAATAAATCCAAAAAGTTCAACTGTAAAATTATTATAAACAATAACAAATTCAGAAAGTTGTTTGCATATAAAATTAACATAACAAAGTCAACAGTCTTTCCTATAGACTGAATGTTTATTTCCCTCCAAAATTAGTACATTGAAACCTAATTACCAATGTTACAGAATTTTGAGGTGGGATTTTTGGAGAGGTGCTTAGATCATGAGGGTGGAGTCCTCATGAATGGAATTAGTGCCCTTGTAAAAGAGACCCCAGAGAGCTCCCTCACCCCTTGCACCATGTGAGGATACAGAAAAGATGTCTGTCTATGAATCAGGAAGCTCTCACCAGACACTGAATCTGCTGGTGCTTTGATTTTGAACTTACCAGACTCCAGAACTGTGAGAAATGTTTCTGCAGTTTATAACCCACCCAGTCTATAGTAACAGCCCAAACAGATTAAGACATTCTCTATATGCAAATAGTAATCTCTTAGAAGTTATAATGGAGAAAAGTATAATTTATAACACAACCAAAAATAGTAAAATATTTAGCAGTAAGTGCACTAAGAACTGTTTAAGATTGATGGAAAGAAAATTTTGAAAATCTAGAGACTGATAAGAAGGAAAACTTGAATAGAATGGAAAAAGATGCCTTGTTTATGCATAGGAAGGCTCATTAGGGTAAAGATAACAATTTTTACCTAAATTAATCTATAAATTCTATTCATACCAATAAAAAGAGAAAGGATGTGTAAATTTGATCCTTTGAGTTGGCAATAAATTCATTTAGTTGCTAAAACAAATCTAAAAGTTAATAATTATTCTTCTCATTCTGTGCCTAACTCATATAGCCCCCCCATACCAACATAACCTCTATTTTTCATTTTTAATGTATCTTCCAGCATTTTTTGTAAAATATAAGCCAATATGAATATGTATTCATATTCAGCTCTTCTAATCCCCAAGTTATCATGCTTATACTGTTTTGTACCTTATTCTTTTTACTTACTATATCCTGGAAATACTTTAATATCAATATATAGCTCCTAAATACACACACACATATATATACACACACGTATATATACACATATATATGTATATATATACATACATGGCTTCTAAATTTTTTTTAAGCTTCGTAGTGTTCTTTTTTTTTTTAAGATTTTATTTATTTATTTGTCAGAGAGAGAGCGAGCACAAGCAGGGGGAGTGGCAGGCAGAGGGAGAAGCAGACTCCCAGCTGAGCAGAGAGCCTGATGCGGGACTCGATCCCAGGACCCTGGGATCATGACCTGAGCCAAAGGCAGACGCTTAACCAACTGAGCCACTCAGGCATCCCGCTTCATAGTGTTCTTTTAATGGCTGTGCTATTACTTATTTAACCAGTCATCCTTACACCTGGGTAGTTTTTACTATTATAGTGTCATAAAAATAATACTGAATACAACATTTTCACACGTACAGATATATGTGTAGGATAATTCTATGCCAGATTGCTGGGTCAAGGTGTATATACATTTATATACTTTTGTACTTTTTGATGTTGCCAAAAGAAAGTCTTTTTAAACATTTGGATTTTTGTCAATCTGCTATGTTAAAAGACTGCATCTCAGTGTAGTTATAATATAATTCCTCTTACTTGGAAATCTTCTCATGTTAAATGTTGTTTGTATTTCATATTCTGTGAACTTCTATTCATATAATTTGCCCATTTTTTTCCATTTGATTGTTGGTTATTTTCTCATCAGTTTCTAAGAGCTCTTTAAACAGAAAAATTGGCCCTTTGTGATAGAAATTGCAAATATTTTTTCCTAGTTCATCTTTTAACCCTGTTCATGATAATTTTGCCATTCAAAAGTTCTTTTAAATATAGTTACATTTACCTGTCCTTTTTTTAAAAAAAGATTTATTTATTTATTTTAGAGAGAGAGCGTGTGCACGCACGCAGGGGGGAGGGGTAGAAGGAGAGAGAGAGAGAGAATCCCAAGCAGACTCCCCATTGAGTGTGGGGCCCCATGTGGGGCTCCATCTCACCACTCTGAGATCACAACCTCAGCCGAAACCAAAAGTCAGCCGCTTAACCCATTGCGCCATCCAGGCACCCCACCTGTCCTTTTTAAATGGCTTTTAGAATATGTGTCATAAGCTCTAAGGCCATTCCCATTTTAAAATGCAAAAGAAATTCACATGCTTTTTTCTAGGATTTTTATGGTTTAATTTTGCATTTAAGTCTTTGATCCATTCAGAATATAGTCTATTAAATTGTAACTATTGATGTAACAACATTTTTTTAACATAGCTACTCTGTTCTCCTAACACCATTAATTTGAAATGTCATTTTTATCATATACCAAATTTCCATATTGATTTAGGCTATTTCTCTTTCTATTCTGTTCCACTGGTCTATATATTCATTGCTGGTATCATGCAATATGAATTACCATAGCACCATGCCAGTTTGAATTATTGTAGCTTTATAAATGTATCTTAATATTCATTTGGGCTTGTTACCCCTTTATTGCTCCTCCTACCCAGAGTTTTATGGTATATTTCTATTATTTTTTCACATGAGATTTAAAATCTATCTAGTTTCAAATGAGAAAGTGTTTGCCTGTTATAATAAAAATATGTTGGTATGTTATAAATTAATGTTGTAGCATTGTTATAAAATAACATGACATTCTAATGACCTTTTTATCTCAGAAAACAGTGTGCCTTTTTATTAGTTCAAATCTTCCTATGTGCCTGTCAGGAGTTTTAAATTTTTTTTCTTTTTTTTCCCATGAATTTTTGAAAATTTTTGTTTTGTTTTCTCCTATTCTGTTGTGATAATTATTATTGCAAGTGTTTTGTTGTGTTTGTTTTTTTCCAATATGTGTTCTAACTGACTTGTGTACATATCTGTATGTTGACTAACATAACATAATAAAATAAAATAAAATTTAAAAAAAGAAATTAATTTATATATTTTAACTTAATGAATTTTCTAATTGTTTAAAGTAGTTTTTGATTCAGTTGATTCTCTTAGGGTTTCCAAGTACATAATTTTACCTCCTTGTGTACAAATTTTATACCACTTTTTCTTTTATCTTAGATTATTGCCCTAGTGGTTACAATGGACAGTGTATTATTTCTGATCATAATAGAAATGCATCTACTGTTTTCCTACTGAACATGCCATGGCTTTGGAACTGAAATACATATTCTATAGTGTTTAGGCAGTCTTCACCAATTGTTACTTTAGAAGAATTTTGTTTGAAATTGTATACTTAGAAACTCATGGGAATTACTGAATAAGAGACCAGTTAGGGTTCCAAAATTAATAAACAGACTCATGGGAGCAAGATGGCAGAGGAGTAGGAGACCTAAATTTCGTCTGGTCCCAGGAATTCAGCTAGATAGTTATCAAACCATTCAGAGCACCTACAAACTCAACAGGAGATCGAAGAAAAGAATAACAGCAACTCTCTGAACAGAAAAGCAACCACTTTCTGGAAGGTAGGCTTTGCGGAGAAGTGAATCCGAGGTGATATTCGGGAAGATCGAACGTGGGGGGAGGGAGCCTTCATCAGCCGGCTACCGGCACATAATAGAGCAGCGGAGCACAAAATCAGAACTTGTAGAAGTCGGCTCTGCTGAGGGATGTCACTCCAGTGGCTAAGTGGGGAGTGCCACCCTCACTGGGACAGTGTGGTCTCAGGACCCTCGGCGTCACAGAAAGACCAGGGGTCCCTGAGTGCGGCAGAGCTCCCAGGTATCGGAGTGGGGAAGCTGGCTGCAGAGACGGAGCCGAGGAGCGGGCTCTCAGCTCGGGGTTGCCATAAACCATGATCCACAGCACAGTTGGGCCATTGCTCTTCCAGCAGGGACCCAATGCAGCAGATCCAGGGAGATTCCCCTTCCTCCCCCAGGAGGAGCAGCACGGTGCACACCGCAGGACTCTGCTGGCTTTGGAGACTCCAAATGGGGTTGGGTGCCAGAGATAGAAATGCTTGGTCACAGGCCAGGTGAGCCCAGAGTGCGGCTGGAAACCGGGGAGACAGGAGTGATTGACTGCTTTTCTCTGGGGGCGCACTGAGGAGTGGGGCTCTGAGCTCTCGGCTCCTCCAGGGTGGAGATTGGGAAGCCGCCATTTTTTCACTCTCGTCCTCTAAAGCTGTACAGAAAGCTTGCAGGGAACAAAAGCTCCTGAGAGCAAACCCGAGCAGATTACTTAGCCCGGCCCTGGCAAGGGTGGCATAATTCCGCCTCCGGCAAAGACATTTGAGAACCACAGCAACAGGCCCCTCCCCCAGAAGATCAGCAAGAACAGCCAGCCAAGATCAAGTTTACCAATCAATGAGAATGGCAGAACTCCAGCACTAGGGGGAATACTGCACATAGAATTCATGGCTTTTTTCCCATGATTCTTTGGTCTTTCAAAGTTAATTTTTTTAGTTTTCTTTATTTTTCTCTTTTTCTATTTTTTTAGTTGAATTTTTCTTCTTTCCTTTTTCAACCAACATCTTATCAATTCCTTTTTCAAAATCTTTTTTAATATTTCATTTTTACAGTCATATCTCTTCATTGTATTTAACCTTATTTTTTGTATATATATTTTTTCTTTCTTTAAATTTTTGGGATACAGCTTCTTCTAACGACCAAAATATACTCTAAATCTAGTGTATGACGTTGTCCTAGTCTCCCGTCTGATCACATTCTGTCTCTTTTTTTAAAAAATTTTTTTCATTCTTTTTTCAACCTTCTTATCTTATCAATTCCTTTTTTAAAATCCTTTTAAATTTTCATCTTTACAGTCATATTCCATCCCTTCATCATATTTACCCTTATTTTTGTATATATATGTAAGTTTTTCTTTCTTTAAAATTTTGGGAGACAATTTCTTCACAGACCAAAATACACCCAAAATCTAGTGTGTGGCTCTGTTATATTCACCAGCCTGATCATATTCTTTTTTGTTTTTCTCCCTTTCTTCCTCCCCACCCCCCTGGTTTTGGGTCTCTTCTGATTTGTTTAGTGTATATTTTTCTGTGGTCGTTGTTACCCTTTTAGCATATTTTTAGCATTTTGTTGTCTCATTCATCTGTTCGCCTCTGGACAAAATGACAAGACGGAAAAATTCACCTCAAAAAAAAAGAACAAGAGGCAGTACCAACTGCCAGGGACCTAATCAATACAGACATTAGTAAGATGTCGGAAGTAGAGTTCAGAATGACGATTATAAAGATACTAGCTGGGCTTGAAAAAAGCATAGAAGGTACTAGAGAATCCCTTTCTGGAGAAATAAAAGAACTAAAATCTAACCAAGTTGAAATCAAAAAGGCTATTAATGAGGTGCAATAAAAAAATGGAGGCTCTAACTGCTAGGATAATTGAGGCAGAGGAGAGAATTAGTGATATAGAAGACCAAATAATGGAGAATAAAGAAGCTGAGAAAAAGAGAGAGAAACAACTACTGGATCACGAGGGGAGAATTCGAGAGATAAGTGATACCATAAAGCGAAACAACATTAGATTAATTGGGATCCCA
Organism: Halichoerus grypus; assembly: GCF_964656455.1. Classification (NCBI taxonomy): domain Eukaryota; kingdom Metazoa; phylum Chordata; class Mammalia; order Carnivora; family Phocidae; genus Halichoerus; species Halichoerus grypus. The sequence continues at coordinate 100,651,182 of NC_135713.1, forward strand.
GAAGAAGAAGAAAGAGAGAGAGGGGCAGAAGGTATATTCAAGAAAATTATAGCAGAGAACTTCCGTAATTTGGGGAAGAAACAGGCATCAAAATCCAGGAAGCACAGAGAACCCTCCTCAAAATCAATAAAAATAGGTCAACACCCCGACATCTAATAGTAAAACTCATGAGTCTCAGAGACAAAGAGAAAATCCTGAAAGCAGCTCGGGACAAGAGGTCTATAACCTACAACGGTAGAAACATTAGATTGGCAGCAGACCTATCCACAGAGACCTGGCAGGCCAGAAAGGACTGGCATGATATATTCAGAGCACTAAATGAGAAAAATATGCAGCCAAGAATACTATATCCAGCTAGGCTGTCATTGAAAATAGAAGGAGAGATAAAAAGCTTCCAGGACAAACAAAAACTAAAAGAATTTGCAAACAGCAAACCAGCCCTACAAGAAATATTGAAAGGGGTCCTCTAAGCAAAGAGAGAGCCTAAAAGTAACAGACCAGAACGGAACACAGACAATATACAGTAACAGTCTCCCTACAGGCAATACAATGGCACTAAATTCATATCTTTCAATAGTTTCCCTGAACGTAAATGGGCTAAATGCCCCAATCAAAAGACACAGGATATCAGATTGGATAAAAAAACAAGACCCATCGATATGCTGTCTGTAAGAGACTCATTTTAGATGCAAAGACACCTCTAGATTTAAAGTGAGGGGGTGGAAAACAATTTACCATGCTAATGGACATGAAAAGAAAGCTGGGATGGCAATCCTTGTATCAGACAAATTAGATTTTAAACCAAAGACTATAATAAGAGATGAGGAAGGACACTACATCATACTTAAAGGGTCTATCCAATAAGAAGATCTAACAATTGTAAATATCTATGCCCCTAACATGGGAGCAGCCAATTATATAAGCCAGTTAATAACAAAATCAAAGAAATACATTGACAACAATATAATAATAGTAGGGGACTTTAACACGCCCCTCACTGTAATGGACAGATCATCTAAGCAAAAGATCAACAAGGAAATAAAGGCTTTAAATGACACACTGGACCAGATGGACTTCACAGATATATTCAGAACGTTCCATCCCAAAGCAACAGAATACACGTTCTTCTCTAGTGCACATGGAACATTCTACAGAATACATCACATCCTGGGTCACAAATCAGGTCTCAATCAGTACCAAAAGATTGGGATCATTCCCTGCATATTTTCGGACCACAGTGCTTGAAACTAGAACTCAACCACAAGAGGAAAGTTGGAAAGAACTCAAATACATGGAGACTAAAAAGCATCCTACTAAAGAATGAATGGGTTAACCAGGAAATTTAAGAAGAATTAAAAAAATTCATGGAAACAAATGAAAATGAAAACACAACTGTTCAAAATCTTTGGGATGCAGCAAAGGTGGTCCTAAGAGGAAAGTCTATAGCAATACAAGCCTTTCTCAAGAAACAAGAAAGATCTCAAATACATAACCTAACCCTATACCTAAAGGAGCTGGAGAAAGAAGAGCAAATAAAGCCTAAACCCAGCAGGAGAAGAGAATTAATAAAGATCAGAGCAGAAATCAATGAAATAAAAACCAAAAGAATAGTAGAACAGATCAACAAAACTAGGGGCTGGTTCTTTGAAAGAATTAACAAGATTGATAAACCCCTGGCCAGGCTTTCCAAAAAGAAAAGAGAAAGGACGCAAATAAATAAAATCATGAATGGAAGAGGAGAGATCACAACCAACACCAAGAAATACAAACAATTATAAGAACATATTATGAGCAACTATATGCCAGCAAATTAGATAATCTTTAAGAAATGGATGCATTCCTAGAGATGTATCAACTACCAAAACTGAACCAGGAAGAAATAGAAAACCTGAACTGACCTATAACCACTAAGGAAATTGAAGCAGTAATCAAAAATCTCCCAACAAACAAGAGCCCAGGGCCAGATGGCTTCCCAGGGGAATTCTACCAAACATTTAAAGAAGAATTAATACCTATTCTTCTGAAGCTGTTTCAAAGAATAGAAATGGAAGGAAGACTTCCAAACTCATTTTATGAGGCCAGCATTACCTTGATCCCAAAACCAGACAAAGACCCCATCAAAAAGGAGAACTACAGACCAATATCCCTGATGAACATGGATGCAAAAATTCTCACCAAAATACTAGCCAATAGGATCCAACAGTACCTTAAAAGTGGGGTTTATTCTTGGGCTGCAAGGTTGGTTCAACATCTGCAAATCAATCAATGTGATCCAATACATTAATAAAAGAAAGAACAAGAACCATATGATCCTCTCAATAGATGCAGAAAAAGCATTTGGCAAAGTATAGCATTCTTTCTTGATTAAAACTCTTCACAGTGTAGGGATAGAGGGTACATAGGGTATATACCTCAATATCATAAAAGCCATCTATGAAAAACCCACAGTGAATATCATACTCAAAGAGGAAAAGCTGAGAGCTTTTCCCCTAAGGTCAGGAACACTGTAGGGATGTCCATTATCACCACTGCTGTTCAACATAGTACTAGAAGTCCTAGCCACAGCAATCAGACAACAAAAAGAAATAAAAGGCATCCAAATTGGCAAAGAAGAAGTGAAAGTCTCACTTTTTGCAGATGATATGATACTTTATGTGGAAAACCCAAAAGACTCCACCCCAAAACTGCTAGAACTCATACAGGAATTCAGTTAAGTGGCAGGATATAAAATCAATGCACAGAAATCACTTGCATTTCTATACACCAACAACAAGTCAGAAGAAAGAGAAATTAAGGAGTCGATCCCATTTACAATTGCACCCAAAATCCTAAGATACCCAGGAATAAATCTAACCAAAGAGACAAATAATCTGTACTTAGAAAACTATAGAATACTCATGAAAGAAATTGAGGAAGACACAAAGAAATGGAAAAATGTTCCATGCTCATGGATTGGAAGAACAAATATTGTGAAAATGTCTATGCAACCTAGAGCAATCTACACATTTAATGCAATCCCTATCAAAATATCATCAACTTTTTTCAAAGAAATGGAACAAATAATCCTAAAATGTGTATGGAGGGAGACAAACCATAAGGAAACAAACTGAGGGTTGCTGGAGTGGAGGGGATGGGAGGGATGGGGTGGCTGGGTTATGGACATTGGGGAGGGTAGGTAGTATGGTGAGCGCTGTGAATTATGTAAGACTGATGAATCACAGACCTGTACCCTTGAAACAAATAATATATGTAAGTAAAAAAAATTTAAAAAAATTAATAAACAGATATCAGCAGGTCACATAATAAAACACACTTTAAAAAAGTATAAGGGGGCGCCTACATGGCTTAGTCGTTAAGCGTCTGCCTTTGGCTCAGGTCATGATCCCGGGGTCCTGGGATCAAGCCCTGCATCGGGCTCTCTGCTCCGCGGGAAGCCTGCTTCTCCCTCTCCCACTCCCCCTGCTTGTGTTCCCTCTCTTGCTGTATCTCTCTCTGTCAAATAAATAAAATCTTAAAAAAAAAAATAAAAAAGTATAAGAAGCGAAAACCAAAAATAAAATAATGACAGCACTAAAGCTAAACATATCTAACATATTAATAAATATAAGTTGTATTTGATGTGTCTGTTAAACAAACAAAGAAAACCCAACTTTTCAAATTGAATTACATAGGAAAACCCAATCTGACGTTGTATACTAGAGAAACACCTAAAATAAAGCTATAAGATGTTTGAAAATAGAAGGGTAAACAAAAAGATACCATAGTAGAGCAAACTAAAGACAAATAAAATGCTTGGCCCTGATATCAATTTCCAATAAGGCAAAATGTAGGGACCCAAATAATTTCAAAGAATGCTATTGAATGCTGAGGAATGCAATTCATAAGGGAGATATTAGCTACAAATATCTATCTCTAATTAGCACACCAGCAACATTAATGAAGCAGAAGTAATAGGAAATACAGGCAAAAGGGACCAAAACAAGAGGAAAAAAATAAGTCAGTATAAAAAAGACCAATATAACATACATTGGTATAGATAAGACTTATATGAAGAAACTTGTTTTTGGAAATACACCATCTTTTGGGTGATGGGTGTTAGGGAGGGCACTTGTCAAATTGAGCACTGGGTGTCTTATGTAAGTGATGAATCACTGAATTCTACTCCTGAAACTAATATTGTGCTGTATGCTAATTAACTAGAATTTAAATAAAAAATTGAAGGAAAAAAAAGGAACTATACCATCTTTTTAAATGCCTATGAAAATCCATGAAAATTGACAAATACTAATCTCAGATTAACCAGATATTAATCTCAATAAATTCCCCAAATTAGAAATACTATAGTCAATACTTTCTGATCACAACTCAATAAAACTGGAAATTAATATCTAAAAACATACCTGTCTATTGATGCTTTTTAATAGAGTTGCGGCTTACAAGGGTTTGTTTAGTGTGGTGAAATCCTTGTTTTCTATGAAGTCTATTTATAATTCTATCCACATCTTACTTCAACAGTTCCTCTGTTTAAAGAATTTCATAAAAGTGGTTTTGTGTGTGTATGCTTAGTATTTGATGTGTGACAGAACTGCAAAGAACATTCTCTCTAATAAAATTGAAATGAGCATAGAATGATACTATTATTACGAATGGAAAGAAATTACTGGGGACTTAATTTAGTTATTTCCAAGGGACACTGAGCCTGCTTCCCCTATCTGATACTTTTGCTAATACCATCAAGTGCTTGCTCTTTAGTGGATGATGGAAAATATGGAATGTGTGAGAAGGACACCAAGATTGACACATGTATTATGCTTATCTGTTTGTGATTTTATAGCCAGCTTAGAAGGCTGTAGATGTAGCAAAAACTTTGTTGGGGTTTCAAGAGTCTGAATTTTAAATTAAATACTTCCCAAATGAATGGAGGGTGTGATTTAATGTTATCAGATATGTATCAGATATATACATGTGTATATATAGAGATATTTACATATCCATAATAAATATATGCATACATATGTGTGTGTGTATATATATACATACACATAACATATATAATATATACCTATAACAAAATCATTACTTCCTTTTTATTTTCTTGGAATCATCCAAAACAACAAAGATAATGAAAACAGAGACAAAAGCTTTATTGTCATTGAAACAAGAAGGCATGTGAAACCCTAAGTCATAAATAAGAGAAAGCACTGCCTCAAACAGTGAAAATCAAACAGAAGTGCAGGAAGACAGAGGATACTATGAACTGTACATCTTACAAAAAGCTAGCAAACACACATCTTTAAAATAAGTAGTATGGGCTGAGGTATAAAATCAACACTCCTTTGTTTGTATCAATGGAGATGGAATGAGCAGGTTGGCAGATGAAGTTCCCTGATTCCATGTGGAAGGAGGTTTTGAGAAGCTGAGAAGTCAGAATTGAAAGGAATTAAATAGACAAGCCATATTTACCAGAAGTGAAGGAGTATATTGGTGAGACTGGAGAGGAGCCACTCCCAAGTTACAAGGGGAGCAATGCAGTGTGATTTTTGTTATCTGGGAAGAAGTAAAGATTAAACAGTCTCACTCATGTACACAGCCCTGTGCTGTGAGAATTATTTTATCTTGAAACAAAGTTGTAGAGCATTTCCTAAAACAGACTTCAAGTAGCTGAATTACTCATCTTATTAAAAGGTAAACTACAACATCAATAATAAAGGAACCACCACAGGATCTATATAGAAATACTACAAGAAAAAAATGTGGAAATAAAAACCAAGGAAAACTATCAGGTGGGAAAAATATTTGTCACTAGAAGGGCATGGCTTAGGTAAAAATTGTGATTCAGCATATTGCTGTCAAGTAGAGGAGAAATTATAGACTGGAAAACAAACAAAGGAGAGCCCAAATATTGGATATTAAAGGCATAATTGGTGCCTCTAAAGTGGAAAACCAAAACCAAATATAATTCAAGAAAACTTTCAGGAGTAGAACCCAGAAATTTTAAGGGCATGTCATGTCTCAGGGAGAAGTTGGCATAGAACAATAACACCAAAATGTCCTTATAAAGTTAGTAGGCCTAAAGCTAAAGGATATTGCGAGAACCAGGGAAAAGACGAAGTCACCTATAAGACAGAGAATGATCCTGGCCTCAGACTTCTTCACAGCAACATTCAGTTATGGAGTAATGTCTTTCAAGTACTGAAGGAAAGAATGTATGAGTCAAGGATATTATAGTCAGACTAATTATCATTTACATATAGAAACAACAAGAACAGCAACAACAAAATACTGCTTAATGTGAAAAAGATGAGGAAATTTTTTTCATATGAGCCCTTTCTGAAGATATTGGCAGAAGAAGACTTTTAGGCAACCAGTAAGTAGGTGAATGAAGAAGTAGAGATAAAAAGAAATGGAGATGATCAATAGAATATAAATATTATAAACCCTAAAAATGTAGAATTAATATATATTAAAAAATTGATGGGAGAGGGGATTAAAAGCTACAGATAGTGAAGTTATGCCTGACTTTCTAAAACTAGGATCATTAATAACCTGACAAATAATAGAGATAGAATTATAAAGGTATAAAGGCAAACATTAAAAAAAATAAGAAAAATTATTCATATAATTTAGTGGGAAAGAGGAACTTAATTATTTTAAGAGATCAAGTGGGCAATAATAAGGAAAGAAGACCCAATTATTGAATTAGATTATATTGATATATAAAATCTCTATATTGTGGAGATTGAAGATAAACTCACTCTTTTCTATTCATGGAACATTTATAAAAATTGACCAAATTTCAAGCTATAAGGCACAATTGAATAAATTTCAAATGGTTGAAATAGTGCTAACCAATATATTCTAATTACTGTGAAGTAGAATTATAAATTAAATCCATAGAACAAAACCAAATACTTCTTGGGAAAGAAAAACTCTCTCTTAAACAACTTTAAAGCCAAAGAGGGCCTCAAAATTGCAATTGCTAATTATCTAGAAAATAATGACAATGGTAATGAAAACAAAACCTAAGAGATTCTTCCAGATACAGGCTCTCTTCTAGAGTACTTAGAGAAATTTTATAGTAATAAACAATAAATAGAGGGTGAAAATGGCTGAATAAAGTATCCAGTTTTAGAAGAGTAACAATATAAAAGCAAAACAAAGCTAAGGAAAGCAGAGGAAGGAAAATGAGAATAAAACAGAAATTAGTAAATGAAAAGTGGCTATAACAGATATATATTTGTTATAACAGATATAACAAATCCAACAGCTGGTTCTATGGGGGGAAATTTTTTAAAAGACATATTAGTTGACCTAAACGAGAGAAAAAGGAAGAAGGCACAAGTACAAAATAAGAAGTGACACTAGTGGAACAGCCATATATACAGAAGAAAATTAAGGAATTACAAGGCTGTCTGTTTATTTATATTTATAAAACTAAATTTGAGAATCCAGATGCACTGTGTAATTTTCTAGAAAAGTATAAATTGCCAGAACTGATGAAGAGGAGATAAAAATGTCATCCCACCATTACCATAATAAAAATAGAGAAAACTCTTCAAGATAGCACCCCTCCTAAGAAACAGGGGGCCTGATGAATTCAGAGGAACATTCTACCAAACCTTTAAAGGATAGAGAACTACAATGCCATTTACACTCTTCTTGACCACAGAATAAGAAGGTAAGCTTCCAAATCATTTTATAACAAGTATAGCTTTGATTTTAGGATCCCACACTTAGCTGTGGTGAGCATTTCATAATGTATATAATTGTCAAATCACTATGTTGTACCCCTGAAATTAATATTGTATATCAACTATATTTCAATAAAAAATTTACTCCCAAATTTACAATATTAATAGGTAAAATGAAACATAATATTACAACCTCCATAGAGGTTTAAAAAGCATTTAATAAAGTTCATTTCTTATTCCTGAATTTAAAAATCTTGCAATAGGTAGAAAGAGGCCTATGTTTGTGTGTATATATATTTTGCTCAACCAGTATGATTCTAACTAGGAAAATATTAGAAACACTAAAACATTAAAATATTAGACACATTAGAATTAAGAATAAGACAAAGATGCCCTCTATTATCAGTGTTATTTCATAAGTTCTAAGAAGTTCTAGCCCATGCAATTAGATAAAAGAAATATATGATATTCATAAAGAAGAAAATTGAAATGCTAGGACAAGACTTAAAGACTAGTAAAATAAAAAGACTTGCATAAATGAAAAGGCATGCTGTAATCTATTTTGGATAGGAAGCATCAAAATCAGAAAGATGTCAATTTCCTGTAACCTATAAATTTTATATGATTCCAATAAAAACTATCAAAAGGATTTTTCTTGTGGAACAGTAAAGCTGTTGTTAAAGTTCAAATGGAAAATAAGCAAGGATAGCTAGGAAAAATTCTGATAAGGAAGATAAAAGGAAAGAGAAGCTAGCCTACTAGCTATTAGCTCTTGTTATAAAGCTATGATAAGTAGAACAATCTGTTACCATGACATGAATCGGCAGAGCAGTAATACAAAATAGAAAGTGTAGAAGTAGATCCAAGTCCATATGGTTATGTAGTACATGATAAAGATGATACTTCAAATCAATGGAGAAAAGATGCATTACTCAATAAATGGTATTGGAACAATTGAGTGGCCATCTGGAAAAAATTTGAGAACTTTGCGTTTTACAATAGAGTATATTTCCTAATGATTGCAGGTTTGGACACAAAATATGAAACCATGAAAGTACCTAAGAAAACTCTGGTGAATTATTTTTAATGGGAAAGACCTAAATTTAACACAGAACCCAGAAGTCATGAAAGAGCAATAAATTAGACTGTATTAAAAGTATTTTTGTAAAACGTATAATCGAAGTCAAAATACAAAGAGCACACTGGAAGAAATATTTGCATCTCACAACACATGTAAAGGATAATTTGCTTATATAGAAAGTGCTTCTACAAATAAATAAGTACATGTCTAAGACTATAATAGAAAAATAGACAAAGGTTACAAAAGTGGTTTACAGTAAAGGAAATGCAAATGATTCTGACAACTATGAGCAGACACAAAATCTTCCTCAAAACTATAGAAATATAAATTCAAGTAAATTAGATAACATTTTTACTTACATTCTCAAAGATCCACAAAATCAATAACTGTTCAAAATACTTTAAGTGAAAAAACTAAGGTGTATAGTATGCTACCATTTGTTTTAGGAACGGAAAAATAATGTATATAAGAATGTACCTACATATGCATAAATACATCTAAGAGAATATATAAGAAGTTGGTAATGTTAATTGCATCCGGGATTGGGAAATGAGCGTCACAGCTAGAAGGGAGACTTCAGTGTGTACTCTTTGTAAAAGGAACCTGAATCATTTCCATACAGTAAACTGCATTTGTTGAAAGTGTACAACTCAGTAAATTTTCACAGTTGCAAACACCCATGAAACCGCTGACACAATGAAAATAAAAAACATTTTAATCACCACCAAAGATTCCTCGTGCTCATTTGCTATCCACTTTTGGCCTCAGGTAACAACTGGTCTGCTTAAATTTTGTAAATAATAGCTTTACTGAGATAAAGCTACCTACCATATAATTTACTCCTATAAAGCATACGATTCAATAGTTCTGAGTATATTCAGAAAGTTGTGCAACCATTACCACAATCAATTTGGGAACTTTTCATTACCCCCAAAAGAAAGCCTATACCCATTAGCAGTCACTCTCCATTTTGGCCCAACCCTGCAGCCATAGGAAACCACTACTTTCTGTCTCTATGGATTTGCTTATTCTGGACATTTCATATTAATGAAATCATACTGTATGCAGTATTTGTGACTGGCTTCTTTCACCTGGTATGTTTTCAGGGTTCATATGTTGTAGAATGTATCAATACTTCATTTCCTTTTATTGTTGAATAATATTCTGTTGTATTGATAACCAAATTTTCTTTATCCATTTATCAGTTAATAGATAGTCGGGTTGTTTTCAGTTTGGGGCTATTATGAATAATGCTGCTATTTTATGAATATTCATGTATAAGTTTTTTGTGTGGACATATATTTTATTTCTTTTGGGCATATAACTAGGAGTGGAATCACTGATCTGTTTTGTCACTACAGATTGTATTTTCTAGACTTTTGTATAAATGGAACCCTTTATATATTCTTTTTTGTCTCATTTCTTTCATGCAGCAAAATGATTTTGAGACTTATCTATTGTGTTAACATGTATTAGTAGTCTGTTCCTTTTTATTGAGTGGTGTTTGGTTATGGAGATACAACACATTATATTTATTCATTCACCTATTGATGGTCATTTGAATTGATCCAACTTTTGGCTTTCATTAACAAAACTGCTATAAACCAGGACACCTGGGTGACTCAGTCAGTTAAGCGTCTGCCTTTGGCTCAGGTCATGATCCTAGGGTACTGGGACTGAGTCCCGTGTTGGGCTCCTTGCTCACAGGGAGCCTGCTTCTCCCTCTGCCTGCCACTGCCCCTGCTTGTGCTCTCTCTCTCTCTCTCTCTCTCTGGCAAATAAATAAAATCTAAAAAAAACCTGCTGTAAACCTTTATATGTAAGTCTTATGGACATATGTTTTAATTTCTCTGTGCAAATAGTAATCCAAGGGTGATACGGTAAATACTTAATGTTTAACTTCTAAAGAATTGTCCAACAGTTTTCTAAAGTGATTGTACTATTTTTCGTGAGAACTCCACAACATCACCACGTTTGGTATTATCAGCCTTTTAAATTTTATCCATTCTAATATGTGTGAAGGTATTTCACAATTCCCTGATGACTAATGATGAGACTTTTTCATGTGCTAACTGGCCATATACTGTCTTTTGTAAAATGTTTGTTGAAGCCCTTTGCCCATTTTTAATATGGTTGTTTGCCTTTTTATTACTGAGTTTTGAGTTCTTTATTCTGGGTACGAGTACTTTGCCATTTATGTATTACAATTATTTTCCCCATATTGTCTTTACTTTTTGATTCCTTAATGTTGATTGTTGAAGAGCGATAGTTTTAAATTCTGGTAATAGCTAATTTGTCAGTTTGCCTTTATAGTTTGTGGTTTTGTGTACTATGCTAAGAAATCTTTGCCCACCTCAAGAACACAAAGACTTTCTCCTAGGAATTTTATATTTCAGGGTATATATTTAGTTCTATGACCATTTTTGGCTGATTTTTGGATATGGTGTGAGATAAAAGTTGATGTTCATTTTTTTCCACCACAGGATATCCAGTAATTTCAATATCATATGTTAAAACATCTTCCTTTCCCCCTGAAATGTCTTAGCACTCTTGCTAAACCCAATTGAATCTGTCTGTGTAGCCTAGTTCTGGACTCTGTATTCTGTCTCATTAACCTCTATGTCTATTTTTATGCTGATAACACATTGTCTTGAATCCTATAGCTGTATAATAATTCAGAAATAAGATAATTTAAGGCCTCCCTCCAACTTTATTGTTCTTATTTCAAGATTTATTTAGCTATTCAGGATTATTTACATTTCCATATTAATTTTAGCATTAACTTGTCAATTCCTATGAAAATACTGCTGGATTCTGATTGAGATCACAGCTGAATCTCTATGTTAATTTAGGGAGAACTGATATTTTAACAATACTCTGTCTTCCAATCCATGAACATGGCAGATAGCTCTATTTATTTAGATCTTTAATTTCTTTTAGTAATGCTTTGTAATTTCGTGAAATGTTTTCCCTTATTTTGTTGTATTTATCCCCAAGTATTTCATGTGTTTATTTTTAAGATTTTTTTTATTGTTATGTTAATCCCCATACATTACATCATTAGTTTTAGATGTAGTGTTCCATGATTCATTGCTCGTGCATAACACCCAGTGCTCCATGCAGAACGTGCCCTCCTCAACACCCATCACCAGGCCAACCCATCCTCCCACCCCCCTCCCCTCTAGAACCCTCAGTTTGTTTTTCAGAGTCCATCATCTCTCATAGTTCGTCTACCCCTCCGATTTCCCCCCTCCATTCTTCCCCTCCTGCTATCTTCTTCTTCTTCTTTTTTTTTTCTTAACATATATTGCATTATTTGTTTCAGAGGTACAGATCTGAGATTCAACAGTCTTGCACAATTCACAGCGCTTACCAGAGCACATACCCTTCCCAGTGTCTATCACCCAGTCACCCCATCCCTCCCACCCCACCCCCCAACTCCAGCAACCCTCAGTTTGTTTCCTGAGATTAAGAATTCCTCATATCAGTGAGGTCATATGATACATGTCTTTCTCTGTTTGACTTATTTCGCTCAGCAAAATACCCTCCAGTTCCATCCACGTCGCTGCAAATGGCAAGATCTCATTCCTTTTGATGGCTGCGTAATATTCCATTGTATATATATACCACCTCTTCTTTATCCATTCATCTGTCGATGGACATCTTGGCTCTTTCCACAGTTTGGCTATTGTGGACATTGCTGCTATAAACATCGGGGTGCACGTACCCTTTCAGATCCCTACTTTTGTATCTTTGGGGTAAATACCCAGTAGTGCAATTGCTGGATCATATGGTAGCTCTATTTTCAACTTTTTGAGGAACCTCCATACTGTTTTCCAGAGTGGCTGCACCAGCTTACATTCCCACCAACAGTGTAGGAGGGTTCCCCTTTCTCCGCAGCCCCGCCAACATCTGTCATTTCCTGACTTGTTAATTGTAGCCATTCTGACTGGTGTGAGGTGGTATCTCATTGAGGTTTTGATTTGGATTTCCCTGATGTCGAGCGATGTTGAGCACTTTTTCATGTGTCTGTTGGCCATTTGGATGTCTTCTTTGGAAAAATGTCTGTTCATGTCTTCTGCCCATTTCTTGATTGGATTCTTTGTTCTTTGGGTATTGAGTTTGATAAGTTCTTTATAGATTTTGAGTACTAGCCCTTTATCTGATACGTCATTTCCAAATATCTTCTCCCATTCTGTCAGTTGTCTTTTGGTTTTGTTGACTGTTTCCTTTGCTTTGCAAAAGCTTTTTATCTTGATGAAGTCCCAATAGTTCATTTTTGCCCTTGCTTCCCTTGCCTTTGGCAATGTTTCTAGGAAGAAGTTGCTGCAGCTGAGGTCGAAGAGGTTGCTGCCTGTGTTCTCCTTTAGGATTTTGATGGACTCCTGTCTCACATTTAGGTCTTTCAACCATTTGGAGTCTATTTTTGTGTGTGGTGTAAGGAAATGGTCCACTTTCATTCTTCTGCATGTGGCTGTCCAATTTTCCCAACACCATTTGTTGAAGAGACTGTCTTTTTTCCATTGGACATTCATTCCTGCTTTGTCAAAGATTAGTTGACCATAGAGTTGAGGGTCCATTTCTGGGCTCTCTATTCTGTTCCGTGGATCTATGTGTCTGTTTTTGTGCCAGTACCATACTGTCTTGATGATGACAGCTTTGTAATAGAGCTGGAAGTCCGGAATTGTGATGCCACCAGCTTTGCTTTTCTTTTTCAACATTCCTCTGGCTATTCGGGGTCTTTTCTGGTTCCATACAAATTTTAGGATTATTTGTTCCATTTCTTTGAAAAAAGTGGATGGTATTTTGATGGGGATTGCATTGAATGTGTAGATTGCTCTAGGTAGCATTGACATCTTCACAATATTTGTTCTTCCAATCCATGAGCATGGAACGTTTTTCCATTTCTTTGTGTCTTCCTCAATTTCTTTCATGAGTATTTTATAGTTTTCTGAGTACAGGTTGTTTGCCTCTTTGGTTAGATTTATTCCTAGGTATCTTATGGTTTTGGGTGCAATTGTAAATGGGATCGACTCCTTAATTTCTCTTTCTTCTGTCTTGTTGTTGGTGTATAGAAATGCCACTGACTTCTGTGCATTGATTTTATATCCTGCCACTTTACTGAATTCCTGTATGAGTTCTAGCAGTTTTGGGGTGGAGTCTTTGGGGTTTTCCACATAAAGTATCATATCACCTGCAAAGAGTGAGAGTTTGACTTCTTCTTTGCCGATTTGGATGCCTTTTATTTCTTTTTGTTGTCTGATTGCTGTGGCTAGGACTTCTAGTACTATGTTGAATAGCAGTGGTGATAGTGGACATCCCTGCCGCGTTCCTGACCTTAGGGGGAAAGCTCTCAGTTTTTCCCCATTTAGAATGATATTTGCTGTAGGTTTTTCATAGATGGCTTTTATGATATTGAGGTATGTACCCTCTATGCCTATACTCTGAAGAGTTTTAATCAAGAAAGGATGCTGTACTTTGTCAAATGCTTTTTCTGCATCTATTGAGAGGATCATGTGATTCTTGTTCTTTCTTTTGTTAATGTATTGTATCATGTTGATTGATTTGTGGATGTTGAACCAACCTTGCAGCCCAGGGATAAATCCCACTTGGTCGTGGTGAATAATCCTTTTAATGTACTGTTGGATCCTATTGGCTAGTATTTTGGTGAGAATTTTTGCATCCATGTTCATCAGGGATATTGGTCTGTAATTCTCCTTTTTGATGGGGTCCTTGTCTGGTTTTGGGATCAAGGTAATGCTGGCCTCATAAAATGAGTTTGGAAGTCTTCCTTCCATTTCTATTTTTTGGAACAGTTTCAGAAGAATAGTATTAATTCTTCTTTAAATGTTTGGTAGAATTCCCCTGGGAAGCCATCTGGCCCTGGGCTTTTGTGTTTTGGGAGATTTTTGATGACTGCTTCAATTTCCTTAGTGGTTATAGGTCTGTTCAGGTTTTCTATTTCTTCCTGGTTCAGTTTTGGTAGTTGATACATCTCTAGGAATGCATCCATTACTTCCAGGTTATCTAATTTGCTGGCATAGAGTTGCTCATAATATGTTCTTATAATTGTTTGTATTTCTTTGGTGTTGGTTGTGATCTCTCCTCTTTCATTCATGATTTTGTTGATTTGGGTCATTTCTCTTTTCTTTTTGATAAGTCTGGCCAGGGGTTTATCAATCTTGTTAATTCTTTCAAAGAACCAGCTCCTAGTTTCGTTGATCTGTTCTACTGTTCTTTTGGTTTCTATTTCATTGATTTCTGCTCTGATCTTTATTATTTCTCTTCTCCTGCTGGGTTTAGGCTTTATTTGCTGTTCTTTCTCCAGCTCCTTTAGGTGGAGGGTTAGGTTGTGTACTTGAGACCTTTCTTGTTTCTTGAGAAAGGCTTGTATTGCTATATACTTTCCTCTTAGGACTGCCTTTGCTGCATCCCAAAGATTTTGAATAGTTGTGTTTTCATTTTCATTGGTTTCCATGAATTTTTTTAATTCTTCTTTGATTTCCTGGTTGACCCATTCATTCTTTAGTAGGATGCTCTTTAGCCTCCATGTATTTGAGTTCTTTCCGACTTTCCTCTTGTGATTGAGTTCTAGTTTCAAAGCATTGTGGTCTGAAAATAGGCAGGGAATGATCCCAGTCTTTTGGTACCGGTTGAGACCTGATTTATGACCTAGGATGTGATCGATTCTGGAGAATGTTCCATGGGCACTAGAGAAGAATGTGTATTCCGTTGCTTTGGGATGGAATGTTCTGAATATGTCTGTGAAGTCCATTTGGTCCAGTGTGTCATTTAAAGTCTTTATTTCCTTGTTGATCTTTTGCTTAGATGATCTGTCCATTTCAGTGAGGGGGGTGTTAAAGTCCCCCACTATTATTGTATTGTTGTCGATGTGTTTCTTTGCTTTTGTTATTAATTGCCTTATATAATTGGCTGCTCCCATGTTAGGAGCATAGATATTTACAGTTGTTAGATCTTCTTGTTGGATGGACCCTTTAAGTAGGATATAGTGTCCTTCCTCATCTCTTATTACAGTCTTTGGTTTAAAATCTAATTTGTCTGATATAAGGATTGCCACCCCAGCTTTCTTTTGGTGTCCATTTGCATGGTAAATGGTTTTCCACCCCCTCACTTTAAATCTGGGGGTGTCTTTGGGTCTAAAATGAGTCTCTTGCAGACAGCATATCGATGGGTCTTGTTTTTTAATCCAATCTGATAGCCTGTGTCTTTTGATTGGGGCATTTAGCCCATTTACATTCAGGATAACTATTGAAAGATAGGAATTTAGTGCCATTGTATTGCCTGTAAGGTGACTGTTACTGTATCTTGTCTGTGTTCCTTTTTGGTCTATGTTGCTTTCAGGCTCTCTCTTTGCTTAGAGGACCCCTTTCAATATTTCTTGTAGGGCTGGTTTCGTGTTTGCAAATTCCTTTAGTTTTTGTATGTCCTGAAAGCTTTTTATCTCTCCTTCTATTTTCAATGACAGCCTAGCTGGATATAGTATTCTTGGCTGCATATTTTTCTCATTTAGTGCTCTGAATATATCATGCCAGTCCTTTCTGGCCTGCCAGGTCTCTGTGGATAGGTCTGTTGCCAATCTAATGTTTCTACCATTGTAGGTTACATATCTCTTCTCCCGAGCTGCTTTCAGGATTTTCTCTTTGTCTCTGAGACTCATAAGTTTTACTATTAGATGTCGGGGTGTTGACCTATTTTTATTGATTTTGAGAGGGGTTCTCTGTGCTTCCTGGATTTTGATGCCTGTTTCCTTCCCCAAATTAGGGAAGTTCTCTGCTATAATTTGCTCCATTATACCTTCTGCCCCTCTCTCTCTTTCTTCTTCTTCTGGGATCCCAATTATTCTAATGTTGTTTCGTCTTATGGTATCACTTATCTCTCGAATTCTGCCCTCGTGATCCAGTAGTTGTTTATCTCTCTTTTTCTCAGCTTCTTTATTTTCCATCATTTGGTCTTCTATATCACTGATTCTTTCTTCTGCCTCATTTATCCTAGCAGTTAGTGCCTCCATATTTGATTGCACCTCATTAATAGCCTTTTTGATTTCTACTTGGTTAGATTTTAGTTCTTTTACTTCTCCAGAAAGGGTTTCTCTAATAACTTCCATGCTTTTTTCAAGCCCAGCTAGTATCTTTAAAGTGATGATTCTGAACTCTAGATCTGACATCGTACTAATGTCCGTATTGAGTAGGTCCCTGGCAGTCGGTACTACCTCTTGTTCTTTTTGTTGAGGTGATTTTTTCCGTCTTGTCATTTTGTCCAGAGGAGAATAGATTAATGAGAGAACAAAATGCTAACAGGGTGACAACGTTCCCAGAAAATATACTCTAAACAAATCAGAAAAGACCTGAAGCAGTGGGAAAAGAAAGGGAAAGAGAGAAAAAAGAAAAAGAAAAAAAAAAAAAAGGAAAAGAAAAAGATAAAGATAAAAACAAACAAAGCAGAAAAAAACCACAAAAAAACCAGAATGTGATCAAATATGATCAGGCTGGTATATAGATCAGTGCCACACACTAGATTTTGGGTGTATTTGGTCTGTTAGAAGAAAGTGCCTCCCAAAATTTTAAAGAAAGAAAAACTTATATATGTACAAAAATAAGGGTTGATATGATGAAGGGATGGAATATGACTGTAAAGATGGAAATTATAAAAAATTTTATAAAAGGAATTGATAAGAAGTTGTTTGAAAAAAGAAAGAAGAGGATTTAAAAAAAAAGAGAAAAAAAAAGGGAGAGAATGTGATCAGGCAGGGGAGTAGAAAAAAACCATACAATAGAGATTTAGGTATATTTTGATCTGTTAGAAGAAACTATCTCAAAATTTTAAAGAGAGAACTTATATATATATGCCAACAATACGGGTAACTACTATGAAGGGATAGAATATGACTCTAAAAATGAAAAATAAAAATGAAAACTAAAAATGTTTTTTTTAAAAAAGGGATTGATAAGATGTTAGTTGAAAAAGGGAAAAAGAAAAATTCAAAAAAAAAAAAAAAAGACAGTTTAAAAAAGAAAATTAACTTTGAAAGACTAAAGAATCATGCATGGTAAAAAAGCCATGAATTCTATGTGCTGTATTCCCCTAGCACTGGAGTTCTGCCGTTCTCATTGATCGGTAAACTTGGTCTTGGCTGGCTGTTCTCGCTGATCTTCTGGGGGAGGGGCCTGTTGCCGTGGTTTCCAAAAGTCTTTGCCGGAGGCGGAATTGCCCCACCCTTGCCCGGTCCCGGCTAAGTAATCTGCTCGGGTTTGCTCTCCGGAGCTTTTGTTCCCTGCAAGCTTTCCGTACAGCTTTGGAGGCCGAGAGTGAAAATGGCGGCCTCCCAATCTCCGCCCCGGAGGAGCCAAGAACTCGGGGCCCCACTCCTCGGTGCGCCCCCAGAGAAAAGCCGCCAGTCACTCCCGTCTCCCCGGTCTCCGGCCACACTCCGTGTTCACCCGGCCTGTGACTGCGCGTTTCTATCTCTGGCACCCGACCCCATGTGGAGTCTCCAAACCCAGCAGATCCCTGCGGTGCACTCCCGCACCTCTCCTCCCGGGGGAAGAAGGTGAGTCTCCCCGGATCTGCCGCTTGTTGGGTCCCTGCTGGAGGAGCAGTGGCCTGACTGTGCCGCGGATCACGGTTTATGGCAACCCCGAGCTGAGAGCCCGCGCCTCGGCTCCGTCTCTGCAGCCGGCTTCCCAGCTCCGATACCTGGGAGCTCTGCTGCACTCAGGCACCCCTGGTCTTTCTGTGACCCCGAGGGTCCTGAGACCACACTGTCCCACGAGGGTTCCACCCCCTGCTTAGCCACCGGAGTGATGTCCCTCAGCGGAGCAGACTTCTAAAAGTTCCGATTTTGTGCTCCGTGGTTCTATCACTTGCCAGAAGTGGCCAACGAAGGCCCCTCCCCCGCCGTCTATCCTCCCGAATATCACCTCGGATTCACTTCTCCGCACGTCCTACCTTCCAGAAAGTGGTCGCTTTTCTGTTCAGAGAGTTGTTGCTATTCTTTTCTTCGATCTCCTGTTGAGTTTGTAGGTGTTCAGATTGGTTTGATCCCTATCCAGCTGAATTCCTGAGAGGAGACGAAATCCAGGTCTCCTACTCCTCCGCCATCTTGCTCCGCCCCCTTTTCATGTGGTTTTGATGCAATTATAAGCTTTTTTTGGAATTTAATTTCCAATTTTATTTTACTCGCAAGTAGAAACACAATTAATTATTGCTGTGTAAAATATTATCCACAAAATCAAGTGGCTATAAACAATAATTAACATTTCTTATATCTCACTGTTTCTGTGGGTCAGAAATTCAGGTGTAGTTCACCTGGACGGTTCTGCTGTGACCTCTCATACATTTCATCAAGGTGTTGGTTGGGGCTGCAGTCATCTGAGGGCTTGACTGGAGCTGAAGGATCTGCTTCCAAAATGGCTCGCTTATGTGACTAGCAAGTTGGTGCTTTTCTTGGGTGGGACACCTCAATTTCTTTTTATATGAGCCTCTGCAGAGCAAGTGATTCAAAAGAGAGCTGGGAAGAAGTTGAAGTGTCTCTTATGATATAGACTCATAAGTCACGTGCTGTTACCTCCACAATATCCAATTGGTTACACAGGTCAGCACTATTTTGTATGGGAGGGAAATACACAAGAGTATAAATGCCAGCAGATGAGGATCATTGGGAGGCATCTTGGGTGTTAGTCATCACACTTGGTGTTTGTGATAAGACTTTAAAGACTTAAATTTTTTGGAGAAATTTTAGATTCACAGAAAAATTGAGAGGGATGTACAGAGATTCCTATATATCTCTGCTCCCATACATGCATAGCTTCCCTATCACCAACATCCTACACCAGAGTGGTATATTTGTTACAAATGATGAACCTACATTGACACATCATAATCACCTAAAGTTCATAGTTTACATTAAGGTTCACTCTTGGTGCTGTACATTCTATGGATTTGGACAAATATATAATGACATGTATCCATCATTATAGTATCATATATTTTCATTACCTTAAAAATCCTCTGTGTCCACCTATTCATCCCTTTTCTACCTGTCTCCCCACCCAAGACTGAGCAACCATTGATCTTTTTACTGTCTCCGTAGTTTTGCCTTTTCCAATATGTCATATAGTTGAAATCATACATATGTAGCCTTTTCAGATTGGCTTCTTTCATGTAGTAATATACACTTAAAGTTCTTTTGTGTCTTTTCATGGCTTGATAGCTTATTTCTTTTTGTACTAACTAGTACTCCACTGTCTGGATGTACCATAGTTTATCCATTAACCTATTGAAGGATATCTTGGTTGTTTCTGAGTTTTGGTAATTATAAATAAAGCTTCTTTAAACATCTGTATGCAGATTTTGTGTGCACATAAGTTTTCAAACTTCTTTGGGTAAATACCAAGGAGATTAATTGCTGGATCATATGGTAAGAGGATGTTTAGTTTTTTTTATATATAATTTTTTTAAAGATTTTATTTATTTATTTGAGAGAGAGATAGAACATGAGCCAGGGGTAGGGGCAAAGGGAGAGGGAGAGAAACAGACTCCCTGCTGAGCAGGGAGCCCGATGTGGGACTCGATCCCAGGACCCTGGGATCATGACCTGACCTAAAGGGAGATGCTTAGCTGACTGAGCCACCCAGGTGTCCTGAGCAGGTTTAGTTTTGTGAGAGACCACAAAATTATCTTCCAAAGTGGCTGTACCATTTTGCACTCTGACCAGTAGTGAATGAGAGTTCCTCTTGTTTGACATCGTCAGCAGCATTTGGTGTTGTGTTCCATATTTTGGCCATTCTAATAGGCATGTGGTAGTATCTCATTGTTTTAACTTTCATTTCCTGATGACATATAATGTGGAACATCTTTTTATATGCTTATTTGCCAAAAGTGTATTTTCTTTGGTGAAGCGTTGGTTAAGGTGTTTGGCCCGTTTTTTAACTGGGTAGTTTTTTTTGTTTGTTTGTTTGTTTTTTATTGTGGAATTTTAAGAGTTCTTTGTTGGATAATAATCTTTTTATCAGATATGTCTTTTGTAGATATTTCCTCCCAGTCTGTGACTTGTCTTCTCATTCTCTTGACAGTCTTTCTCAGACCAGAAGTTTTTCATTTTAATGAAGTTCAGTTTATCAGTTATTTCCTTCATGATCATGCCTTTGGTGCTGTGTATAAAAAGTCATTGCCATACCCAAGCTCATCTAGATTTTTCCCTATATTATATTCTAAGTTTTATAGTTTTGTGTTTTACAATTAGCTATTGATCCATTTTATGTTGATTTTTGTGAAGGATGTAAGGTCCATGTCTAGATTTATTTGTAATTTATTTTGCACATGGCTGTCCAGTTGTTCAGGCACCAAATGTTAATACTATTTTGCTACACTGTATTGTCTTCACTCCTTTGTCAACAATGTGTTGACATATTTGTGTGGGTCTATTTATGGGTTCCCTATTTTATTCCATTGATCTCTTTGTCTTTTCTTTGACCAATACCACTGTCTTGATTACTGTAGCTTTATAGTAAGTCTTGAAATCAGGTAGTGTTGGTCTTCCAATTTCATTTTTCTATTTTGATATTGTGTTGGCTATACTGTGACTTTTGCCTCTTCAAACAAACTTTATCATCAGTTTGTCAATATCCCCAACATAACGTGCTGGGATTTTTATTAGGTTTGCAACTAATCTATAGATCAAGTTGGGAAGAACTGACATCTTGACCATATTGAGTCTTCCTATCTATCAACATGGGCTACCTCTCCATTTATTTTGCTCATCAGAATTTTGTAGTTTTCCTCAAATAGATCTCATCATACTTTTAAAATTTGTGTGCAACTATTTCATTTTGGGGTTTACTAATTTAAATGTATTGTGTTTTTAATGTCAAATTCCACTTGTTCTTTGCTGGTATATAGGAAAGTGACTGACTTCTGTATATTAATTTTGTATTTTGTAACCTTGCTATAGTTGCTTATTAGTTCTAGAAACTTTTGTGTTGATTTTTTTGGTTCTACATAAATGACCATATCATCTGTGAACAAAGATAGTTTTATTCATTCCTTCCCAATCTGTATACCTTTCCTTTCCTTTACTTGTCTTACTGCATTAGCTAGGACTTCCAGTATGATATTGAAAGGGAGTGGTGAGAGGAAACATTTTTGTCTTGTTTCTGACCTTGGTGGGAAAGCTTCAAGTTTCTCACCATTAAGTATAGCTTTAGCAGATATTCTTTATCAGGTTGAGGAAGTTTCCCTCTATTCCTAGTTTACTGAGAGTTTTTTTTTTTTTTTATCATGAATGGTGCTGGATTTTGTCAAATGTTTTTTCTGCATCTGTTGATATGACCAGATGATTATTCTTTTCAGCTCATTGATGTGATGGATTACATTAATTGATTTTTGAATGTTAAACCAGGCTTTCATACCTGAAATAAATCCTATTTGGTTATGGCATATAACTATTTTTATACATTATTGGATTTGATATGCTAATATTTTCTTGAGAATTTTTGCATGTATGTTCATGAGAGATAATGGTCTGTAGTTTTCTTGTAATGTCTTTTTCCAGTTTTGGTATTAAGGTAATGCTGACCTCATAGAATGAGTTAGGAAGTATTCCCTCTCTTAATTTCATCTGAAAGAGATTGCAAAAATTGGTATAATATCTTCTTCTTATGTTTGGTAGAATTCACCAGTAAACCCATCTGAATCTGGTGCTTTCTCTTTTAGAAAGTTATTAATTATTAATTCAATTTCTTTACTAGACATAGGTATAGTTATATTGTCTGTTTTTTCTTGTATGAGTTTTGGCAGATGGTATCTTTTAAGGAATAGGTCCATTTCATCTAAATTATCAGATTTGTGCTCATAGAGTTGTTTGCAGTATTCCTTTATTATCATTTTAATTCCCATGGGATCTGTGGTGATGTCCCTTCTTTCATTTCTGATATTAGTAATTTGTGTCTTCTCTCTTGTTTTTTTTAGTTAGTCTGGATATAGGCTTATTAGTTTTACTGATCCTTCCAAAGAACAAGCTTTTGGTTTTATTGATTTTCCCTACTAATTTCCTGTTTTCAATTTCATTGATTTCTGCTCTGATTTTTATTATTTCTTTTCTTCTGCTTACTTTGGATTTAATTTGCTCTTTTTCTAGTTTCCTAAGGTGGAAAACTTAGATCATTGATTTTATTTTATTTTATTTTTTGAAAGGTTTTTTTTTTTTTTTTTTTTTAAGATTTTATTTATTTATTTGACAGAGAGAGAGAGTACCAGGGAGGGGGAGTAGCAGGGAGAGGGAGAAGTAGGTTCCCGCTGAGCAGAACGTGGGACTGGATCCCAGGACACTGGGATCATGACCTGAGGTGAAGGCAGACACTTAACCAACAGCCACCCAGGTGCCCCAGATTATTGATTTTTTATCTTTTTTCTTTTCTAATATATGTGTTAAGTGCTATAAATTTCCCTCTAAGCACTGCTTTTGATGCATCCCACAAACATTGATAAGTTGTGTTTTCATTTTTATTTAGTACAAGATACTTTAAATTTTCTCTTGAAATTTCTTCTTTGACCTGTGTATTGTTTAATCTCCACATATTTTGGAATTTTTCTAGTTATCTTTCTGTTACTACTTTTTAGTTTAATTCCACTGTGGTCTGAGAACAAACATGTATGATTTCTATTCTTTAACACTTGTTAAGATGTGTTTTATGGCCCAGAATATGGTCTGTCTTCATGGATGTAGTATTTTTTGTATTTATCTTGTTTGGGACTTTTCATGCTTCTTGAATGTGTAGGTATATAATTTTTAAGTTCAATTTCGGGATATGTTCAGCTATTATTTCTTTAAATATCTTTTTCTGCCTCTTTCTTTCTCATTTCTTGATCTGGATCTCCAATTATACACATGTTACACTGCTTTGTGTATTGTCCCACATGTTACTGAAGTCCCATTCATTTTTTTGCCCCAGCCTCTCTATTTTCTGAGCTTGATTTTGGATAGTTTCTATTATTATGTCTTCAACTTCACTGATCCTTTCTTTTGCAATATCTAATCAACTCTTAATTCCATTAAGTGAATTTTTTCATTTCAGATATTGTATCTTGGGCCTCTAGAGTATTTATGTGGCCTCTTTTTATATTTTCAACTGCTTTCTTCTTTATATCTTTTTTTTCTTTTAAATTATTGAGCTTTCATAATAGTTCCTTTAAAGTCCTTGTTTGCTAATTCCACATCTCTGCCACTTCTAGGTCAGTTTCCATTGACTGATTTCTTTCCATTAGGGGTCAAATTTGCCACTTCTTGACATATCTAGTAATTTTGGGGGGATGTTGGATATTAAGAATGTAACATTATTGAGTGTATTTTGTTGTCTTCTTTTAAAGAGTGTTGACATTTATTTTGGCAGGCTGTTATGTTGCTTGTATCCTGTTTGATCCTTTTGAGGATTGTTGTTAAGCTTTCTTAGGGCAGGTCTAGAGTAGCCTTATTATACAACTAGTTTATCGCTACTACTAAGGCTTGGCTGTTTTTAGAGAGAGCCTTTGTTGTTGTTTTTGCCTGGTTTGTAGCATTCATTTATACATGTGCAGTCTTGGATTTGGCATGAGACTCAATGAGACTCCTAGGCATATTTTTGAAGCATTTGCTTTGTGTAGCTCCTTCCACTCAGGAATGCTTCTCTGCAATTTCCAGCTGCCTCAACCTTTCCAAGCTCCTGTCTTTTTCTCCTTTATTCAGAGATGGGCTCCTCCTCCCTGCACTGAGGTTGGGAAATTGGCTCTAGGTGGCAAGTCATGCTCTCAGGAAGCATAGGTCTGTACTCCCTGTTATCTAATACCTGAAAAGAGGCATTCTGTGTATTTTGTCTAATTCTGGAATTTATTGGTTAAGGGGGAAGGGGTGCAAACACCATATAGTTACTATTCCTTCATGGATGGAAGCAAAATTCTTCCCCTTTTGGTTTTAAAAGTAAAGTAAATGGAAAAAAATTATTAAAAGGAAGAGAAAACTCCAGATAGTAAAAATAGTAACAGTTAATACTACTAGAGTGTATGGAAGCAGGCCACATTAAAAAACTATTGGTTGGTGTTTGAATCTGAACAATCTCTCAAAATGGCATTTTGGCAAAATGAAAAAGAACTTAAACATTTTGTTTTTGAACTAGCAATTCTTCTTTTAGGGATTTATCTAGAGGAAATAATCAGACATATATAAAAGTATTCATTACAGAATTAATTATAATAAATAAAAATTTTAACCTATAATAAGGAAAAAATTTAACCTATATGCCCAGCAGGATAGAATTGGTGAAATAAATTTGTTGGTGCATCCACATAATGACTTGCTATTTAACTACAAAAAATAATTTTGTGTAAATATAACTTAATGATATGGGAAAGTATTTTAACAACTTCATTAAGATGAAAAAATCAGATTACAAAAAGTTTTCTCAGCTTAATCACAATGATATTAATATATAATAAGTATGATATAGAGAATATAAAAATATTATCAGTAGCCATCCATGGTGATGTGATTATAGAAATGTTTCCTGCTTTGTGTTTTTTTGGGTTTACCAAATTTTCTACAACAAACACAGACTTATTTAAAACATTTTAAAAATCATTATTTTAAAATGCTTCATTAGATTAATCCACAGTTACATGATAATTGGAAGCAGGATAAAAGTGGCCCTAAGGGATACAATATGGTGTAGTGTGAAAGGGGACAAGCCATGAAATCTGGCTTTGAATTCCATTCCACAATTTTTTAGGTGAAATGCTCTTGAACAAGTTTTATAACTTCTTGGAATGTATATTGCCTTGTCTGCAAAATGGGGATATAGATACCTCTTAGGGTTCCTATAAGTATTAAATGATATAATCTGAATAAACCTTCAGCCTGGCGAGGTTCTATGGATGGCAGTTAATGCATTATATTATGACTATTATTTCTAATACAACTATACTACTAACTAGTACTACTACTATTACCAATACAATTAGTAGGCTAAATGACCTTATGAGGATATGGGACTATTATAGGATTAAGAGAATACTGAAAATGGAGAAAGGACAAGAACCAGAGAAGAACTTTATGAATTTCTCTCTAGTTTTTCTTATTTTATGGTTTTTCTTATGACCAGCACTGTTAAAAAAAAAAAACTCAAATGGGGAATTATTTTCAAGATAATTAAGACACTTATCTTTTCAAGATCCTTAAGATGGATAGAAATCACATCCCTGCTTAGTTTACGAAGAGTATTGGGGTTTCTTGGGTTTTGTTTTTGTTTTTTTTTTTAATACAGAGAATAACACTTTATGTAAGAAAATGTATTATAGGACTTTCTTTCAGGTATAATACTGAGAAGATATTTGATTACTTCATGGCTCAGGTTTTTTGTTTGTTTTGTTTTTACCTATCAATGAGTTTAACATTTTTGGTAGGCTTTTAAATGAAATATAAAAATGGATACCTTAAAAACATGTGAAGATCTGAACACCTTTCTCCACCTCATTGCTATCACCATGGGCCAAGCCACCATCGATTCTGGTTTCTCTGCTTCTGCCTTTGCCCCACTGAAACCTATTCTCTATATAGTACCAGAACTGAACTTTTAAAACATTAGTGAATTTGAATCAGTAGGAGGCAATTCTAGGCCAAGAGAGCCACATGTACAAATACAAGGAGGTACAGAAGTATAAGGTATAGTTGGGAAGCTCTAAGTTTGGCATTGCTAGAGCTTCATGTAAAATTTGGGGACCAAGAAAGGGAGAGAAGAGGCAGAAGTCAAGAGGTATCATATCCTGAAATTTCATACATGGTCGAGCAAGATTTATGTTTTAGGTGATAAAAATCCTAAAATGTAAAATAGGTTGTACCAAGATCAGTTTTTTCCAAGGGGAACTGAGCAGGGCAAAGGCAAAGAAAGTTCTTGGGGTGCTTTGAGCTATTTATATTCATTTCCATAATTATCATGTATTTTTTATCAGAAACACAGAGGACACTTTCTAATGTGGAATTAACATTTGTGGTTCTACCTAGATAAAGTGACAAATGATTATGTTCTTCCAACAATTAGCATACTGCTCAGAACAGAGTTTTTCATTTACCTTAATAATGCTACTTTGTATTTGTAATGGCAATATTTTATGAGAGTCTGTCTTACCTTAGTTATTGTGGTCCAGTTCCATAATTCCCATCTCATTTTACAGATGGGAAAAGAGAAGCAGAAAGTTTAACTCATCTATGAAGATATGCACAGAATATAAGAAATTTAAGCTATTCATTTCTTACCCATGGCATTTCAGATGCTTTCTGCCTCTTGATTGCCCCTTGCTTTGCTTAGATGGAAAAGCTAAATTTGCTAAGGCATTCTGAGCTTATTTGCTATGGACAGAGTTCTGTCTTGAATTTCTTAATTTTATTTGCATCTTCCCTCCTTTTTTTTTTTTTTAAGATTTATTTTTTTTAGAGAGAGCACAAGTACTAGGGGCAGAGGGGGAGAGAGAGAGAGACTCTCAATCAGGCTCCACACTCAGCGTGGGCTCAATTGGGCTCAATCCCAGGACCCTTAGATCATGACCTGAGCCGAAACCAAGAGTCAGACACTTAATGGACTGTGCCACCGGTGCCCCTCCTTCCCTCTTTATTTCCTTTCTTTGCTCCTTCCTTTGTTCTTTTGTTCCTTTCTTCTTTAATTTCTTCCTTTGCTCCATCTACCACTTATAATCAGAAAGTGTTGAAATCAGTTTATGAAGATACATGAAACATACAAAAGAGCATATGTAGAAAGCAGAGATGAAAGAAGAAAATAAAGCAAGGGAGGGGTCATTAAATAGAACACATCTGTTGTTTTGGAACAGTGAAATAAGGCATTGGGGGGTAACGTTGACATTGAAGGTGTTCCAAGAAATAAAAGTAGGGGCATGATTTTATGTCCACATGGATTGTTGATAACCTAGTAATTGTGAACACAACTGGCACCTGGGTATGTTCTTAGCACGAAAATCAGGACTGGAGGCCACAATCTCCTGATTGTTAAATACTAACATCCTGCCCTGGACCACATAGAGTTGACAAAACTGTCACATCCAAATCCCTTGCCTAAGGGAAAAGAAAAGCTTGCAAGCTTAAGTGGTACCACCCAATGAGGGAATAAAGGAGACCAGGGCGGGTGGGATGAGTGGGGATGGAATGTACCCAGGAAAGGTGGGGCTCCCCAAGTGTCAGGGAAGGCCAGGAGGAGCATGGAATATGTTGATTGCAAGAATTTCAAGTTGTTCTTGGCAGCCCTAAGTGTCAAGAGGTCCCATGACAAGCCTGGGTTAAAGAGGCAAGGAATCATCTAGAATGCAGTCCTCTTTGGGACAGAATGAATTTTTAGCAGGCTATGCAGGCCTGGGGTGTGTGAAGATTAGGAGGTGTGGCTTAAAGTGAGGGGGGAAAAGAATCTAACACATTAGTCAAATAACATTCAGCTTGGGAGCAGAGGTCTTCTATCAAGAAGTATTTACTGTCAGCAAGCTGTTGCATCAGAAGGCAGAACAGCATGAGTTGCAGAATTCTGGGGTATGTGGAATGCATGTTGCCAGAGTGAATGGTATGTGACAAGTATGCATTTGGGGCTGTGGCATACCATGAAGTGCACTGTGTCCTTGCTAGTTTGTGGTATGCCACAGGGCCACGAGCAGGTGGATGAGAGCCATGATTGCCTGCGTCCCTTGTCTGAAGCTTGCTGCATACCATATCCACTCAACATTTTTGGATGGGCAGCAACTTTTTGGTTGTCCTCTTTCATCACAGAATTTGTAAACTGACCGAAGATGTTGGTTTATGTGGACAAGGCACTGTCACTTGATTCTTAAGACAAGAACCAAAGGTTGATTAATAGGCAGCACAGCTGATGCTGCGACATGCTTCCCACCCCATGTGGGCCTTCCTCCTTGGCATGCAAATGATTTGGGTCTGAATTACTAGGGAGGGAACACAGAACTTCTTAAGGTTTGTAGAACCTGGAGCTACAAAATTCTACTCCTTTGAAAAGGAATAATGTGGCAAAATGTATGGACTCTGAAGTTGGCTGCTTGGGTTTAAATCCCTTTGTGATTTCAAGCTTCATATCCCTCACTTGAAGAATGGAGAAAAGAATAGAACTTTCTTTTTCATGCAGCTGTATTTTGGGAGCTAATACATGGAAAGTGTATTTGAAAAGTCCCTGGCCCGCATCAAATACTCCATAAATGATAGTTGGCATTGTTATACTTATGATCAAGATGCTCACACCAAGGGAAGGCCTGGCCCAAATGGTGAACTCCGAGAGCTAAGGTGCGAACTCTCCTATGGCAGGCTCCTGTTCCAGCCTTGTTCACTTCAGGCCTGCACTCTCTGCCCTTGCACAGTTCTGTGTTACTCCTGGGAAAATAGGAATGGACACAGAGTTGTCCCTTGGGCCTGGAAAGAGTGAGTGGCTAGTGCTGGCAAAGGTCCCTGGGGCCAGAGGCCCAGCTCGTCTGTCTGAGGTGCTGAGTCATGAGCTGTGGTTGCAGGCCCGGCTGCACCACTGCACTTGGCATGGCATCTGGGGAGGATTAGGAGATTATGATCAGAACAAGACACAAAGGAATTGCAGCTGATGTTGATAAGTGTTTTGGAAGGTACTCAGAGGAAGGAAAAACACGAAGGCAGTCTGCAGAATCAAAGTGAGCGTGGGCAGAGAGAGCTGAATAGCTGAGAGTCAGGGGGAGGGTGGCATAAACCATGCAACTCAAACAGGACAAGGGCTTCCCTTTCTGTTATTGCTTCTTTGGGTGCTTAAAGGAAACTGCCGGAAAGACTTTGATTTTGACATTAGTCAAATAAAAACATTTAAAATGTAGAGCAAGGAATCATTCATACATTGCTGGTGGGCACCAGAATCAAGTTTCTTTAGGAATGTCTTGAAAGAAATGGCTTAGTGTTTCACCCTTTTATGGTTGCATTTCACAGATTCCTTCAATGACTTAAAGAAAGGTGTTATGGTAGGGCTTTCAGAGACCATGAGATATAAGTAGGTGTATAGATGTGTAGAAAACTTTTCCAGAGTTCTTCCAATCACATTCCCTCTGTCAAAATCAGTGCTTTTCCTGGCCAGGACTCAGGCTTTCTAGGAGATGAGAGGTCAGATTAGAGCAAAATCCACTGTCCCTTAAGCCTGAGTGGAGCTAAGAGATGGCAGTAAGCTCTACCCCTGGCCATGTTTTATCTGCAAACAACCCATGGGTGATTATTCTTGGCTCACACTGCTTGTGACCTCCAGGAGCTGTGCCGTTGATGGTGTTTCTGCTCGTAATGAGGAGAGGGGCTAAAAACGGGTCAGGGTCATTATCCAATTCACTGATTTGTCCTCTTAAGCTCACATTTACCAGAAATCCAGTCTTTCTTCATAATGGCTATCACTTAGCCATCTCTGTATTCAGGCTGTATTCCTATTCGGGGAGCAACTGAGTTTGGTCTTGCCCTATGAAAGGGAGAACAACTCTGCATAGCTCTCCCTTGCAAAGCAGGAGTGCTCAAGATAGATTAGATGTGAAACTGTGGTCAAAAGGCAGGCTGGAGGGGCACCTGGGTGCCTTTGGCTCAGGTCATGATCCCAGGGTCCTGGGATTGAGCCCCGCATCACGATCCCTGCTCAGTGGGGAGCCTGCTTCTCCCTCTCCCACTCCCCCACTTGTGTTCCCTCTCTCACTGTCTCTCTCTCTGTCAAATAAATAAATAAAATCTTAAAAAAAAAAAGGCAGGCTGGGACCAGCGTGTAGAGTGGGTCCAGGGTCCTAGTATTCAGAAAACTTTGCCTTATTTTTTATCATTGGTAGGAAGACTTCTCATATTTCTTATTGACTCAAGATGTATTTGATATGGTTGCTTGACCCCGA
The DNA here is from genome assembly GCF_964656455.1 of Halichoerus grypus. Lineage (NCBI taxonomy): Eukaryota > Metazoa > Chordata > Mammalia > Carnivora > Phocidae > Halichoerus > Halichoerus grypus. The sequence continues at coordinate 100,681,869 of NC_135713.1, forward strand.
AGCCTGTCTGCCCCGACAACTGCAGAAGATCCAGAGATACACAGCCATCCATTAAATCTGATGGGACTGCCTCCTACAGCAGCTGTATTGTTTATGAAATGAATCACTTTCATAGCAAATCCAAAAGCAAACTTGTGCCGGATTTGACAGACACATCCCCCTTCATTCTTCTCATTCCCTCCCTTCACATGCTTGCCCAGCTCCTGAGTAGCAGCCTAATTTTGCTAAGGTGGAAATGAGAAACACAAAGCAGGGTTATTTTTCTCAAAGAAAATCATTACATCTGACTTCTAGGTTCAGAGTAGTTCAGCAAGAATGTGTCTTCTCTTTGCTCAGGAGGAGTCTGTGGGGGAGGAAAAATGAGTGGGCAGGAGTGGTGGTTGCCACATGTGTACCTGAGAAATAGGATCCCATTATTCTATTCTATTTAGTGGCCACATTGAAAGGTGTCTAAAATTCTTTCTACAGCATCCATTTCTCAGTAGCGATCAAACTTCCCACCTGTAGGAACAGTAACAGCAAAATGGAAGCCACTAAAGATGGGGTATTTGTTGGCTGTTTGACTCTGAGAAGGAACCATTGACAAAGATTAATTTAAGAAGTGGCCAAGGTGTTGGGTGACAAAGTCACTCAATCTGGTTCAGCCCCATACATAGAAAAAATAGGCTTACAGAGAGAATTTGAGAGACTCCAAAGGGTTCAGTCCTTAGCTCCTTTTTGCTAATAAAACTATTTTTGGAGTGGAGTCACACTTGATCATCTTAATACCATGTGATCAGTGGGCTGATGAGGTTATCAGATGCTGAGCTCTGAATAATCTGAGAGAACTTAGTATGTGAGATACTAGAAGGATGAGGGGTACCCAAAGGACAGGAAAGGCCCAGGTGATGATATTCAAGAGGATAGTTATTGAACACCTCATTTATTGCCAGCCACTGTGTTAAGCTCCAGGCTACAACACTGAACAAGACATAGTCCCTACCTTTAGGGGAGGTTGGTCTGATGAGAGACATAAACATCTACTCAGACAATTACATAAAATATGATAAACTCAATGAATAGAAGTGCTGTTTGGTGCTATTAAGGGATATTGCAAAGCCACCCTGAGAAAATAAAACCTATCACTTAAGGAGCCCATGCAGTTCCTCAGGGCTCCTAAAGAAGTCAGACATGAACAACTCCTGGTACAGGAGGCAAGGGGACAGAAGATGCCACTAGGGGATCAGCGCAGCTCCTAAGAGGAAAACACATGTGAACAGTAAAAGATAAACAGGAAAAGACTTATTACTTGACTACATAAGTGTTTAAACACTTCGCAGGGAAGAAATCATAAATAAAGCTGAAACCTGGAAACTTGGGGGGTGGGAAAAAAACACATTAAGTCCTACCTTATTGATGTAGCTGCTGAAGATGGAGGTTCCTCAAAACATTAAAAATAGAAATACCATATGATCCAGTAATTCCACTACTGGGTATTTACCCAAAGGAAATGAAAACAGTAATTTGAAAAGATATATACATCTCTATTTTTACTGCAGCAGTATTTACAATAGGCAAGCTATGGAAGCAACCCAAGTGTCCATCAACAGATAAATGGACAAAGAAGACATAGTGTGTGTGCGCGCGCACACACACACACACACACACACACACACACACACACACTGGAATATTACTTACCCATCAAAAAGGATGAGATCTTGCCATTTGTAACAACATGGATGGGTTAGAGGGTATTATGCTCAATGAACCAAGTCAGACAGAGATAAACAATTATTGTACAATTTCACTTACATGTGGGATCTAAAAAATCAAATGAATAAACACAGAAATAAACAAACAGCAGAATCAGAGCTATAAATACAGAGAACAAACTGCTGGTTGCCAGGTTGGGGAGATGGGCAAAATGGGTGAAGGGGAGAGGGAGATACAGGCTTCCAGTTATGGAATGAATAGGTCATAGGAATAAAAGATACAGCATAGGGAATATAGTGGAATGGTATTATAAGAACATTATATGGTGAGAGATGGTAGTTACCCTTGTGGAGATCATAGCATAATATATAAAGCTGTCAAATCACTGGTATACACCTGAAACTAATGTAACATTATGTGTTAACTATACTCAACATACACACACACACACACACACACACATTCATGTGTAAAGAGCACTAACAAAAGAAGAAATAGGAGTGCCTCATAAACATTTAGATAGATGCTCAATATCACTCACAATGCAAATGCGAATGGGAACCAATGGAAGCAGGAGGGAAGCTGCTTTAGAAGTCTGCTGGATCATGGCCTTGCTCGGAAGGGGACATAGAGAAGAAATGCCGAATCAGCAAAAAGAGGCCTATGTAGCTCTAAGGGACCTTGGCTGAGTACTCACTAGTTTATGGCTCAAATTCTAATTTCAGAGTTATTCTGGGAATAATAGTGTGAGTTTAGAGCAAGGAATGGAAACCCCATGACTGTTTGGAAAACTCAGTTTCCCTTTGTTTCTTGTCATCGTCCCAGGAATGATCATGAGGGGATAGGGGTACAGTTCTTTGACTGTGACAGGTGATCCAGGGCGTTCTTTAGCAGGGTGTTTCTACAACATCTGTGTTGTGATTGAACACTACAGTGGAGGGTCTTGAAGATTGGAATGCGTGAATTTGGAGAAGATTATATCCCTAGAATATGCTACCCAGCCTGGCTTTCCAAGCCCTACAAAAAAGTGACCATATCCAGTCTGCAGAGTAAGTTGAGGTATTTTTATTTTATTGTGATTTTAGGCTGTTAAGAGGCTATCCCCCAAAATCTGTATGTTGAAGTCCTAATCTCCAGTACCTCAGAATGTGGCCCTATTTGGAGATATGGTCTTTACAGACATAATCAAGTTAAAAATGAATTCATTAGGGTGGGCCCTAATCCAATGACTGGTGTCCTTATATAAAGGGGAAATTTGGAGACAGACATACGGGGAGAATGCCATGTGAACATGAAGACAGGCATCTGCAAGCCCAAGAGGGAGGCCTGGGACATGTCCTTCTTTCATAACCCACAGTAGGAACCAGCTCTGCTGATACCTTGATTTTGGCCTTCTAGCCTCCAGAACTGTGAGACAATAAATTTCTGTTGTTTAAGCTACCTCGTCTTTGTTATTTTGTGAGGTCAGCCCTAGGAGACTAATCCAGTCCCCATATTCAGTCATATTCTTCCATATGCCTGCATCTAGAGTACAATAATTTTTAAATTTTAAATGAAAAAAAGTATATTCTATGAAACTGTTTTCAGATATGAAGTGCAATGGAGAAATGGTGAGGAGGAAGAGGGACTTCTGGCGATTTAGCAAGTGTTTGTTGTCTAAGCATCCCTCTATATGCCAGGCACCGTCTTACATGTCAGAGATGATAGTGAATAAGACAACATGGCTCCTGCCTTCCTGGGGCCTGTAGCGTAGCAGGAACCACCCTGAACCTAGACAGTTCTGAGAGTGTGACAAATGTTTTCTATGACCACGGTATGCAGAACCTCCTGTGGGAACAGATGCTACTCTTAGGATCCAGAAATACTTCTCTGATTTGGAAGTGACTTCTGACCTGAAACCTGAATAATAGGTGGGAATTAGCTGGTGAAAGGGGTGGAAGATAAAGGAAAGACAGCGAGGGCAATGAGAGCAATGTTTCTAGGTGGAGGCAAAAGCCTCTGTGCTTCACATATAAAGAGGGGAGAAAACTTGTCTTCCATTTTGGTGCTGAGGAAATGGCCCCAGAGTCATGAGGAGAGAGGGTAGAGATGTGTGAGTGGGAAAAAAGTTCTCAGCTGCAGTCCCTGTGTGGGCAGCATGCAGGTGTGGAGGTGACCTTGATTTGGGTAGGTCACTTAGAATGCTAAATGCGGGAGGAATAAATTGGCTGCCTTCAGTGGCCCCTCAGGCACGCTATGTAGTCTTCCTGACCCATTGGCCTAGTGTTCTCATGCAACACTTTCACAGCCTGATCTGGAAGCTTCTAAAAATTTTTTTTTTTTTTTTTACAGAGCTTGACTTTGTGAGAGGACCAACCAACAAAGAAAGTCCCACTTAGCTGATGGGAGAATTGTTGGGGCTTGTCCTCTGATGGGAGAGGCCACTCCCTTCTCTTCCAATCCCTTCCAAGAACCATAAAACTGAAAGGGCCTTTTATGTTTCTGATAAATGGTTTGGCAAACATTTTGAGTTTCGGAATTATATCCTACCTGACTCTCCTTCCACTAATCCCCCACCTCTACACCCCCATCAGAATAAGTTGTGTCTCCAGGCAACACAGCCTGAGGAATGAATGGTGTCACAGGAAAGTTAATTGTTCTCGTGGTGCCTTCTGGATCTTCATCCTGGTTTTGCCATTTAGCAGTTCTGTGACTTAAAAAAGTCACCTCTAATCCCTGAATCTCAGTTTCTGAGATAATAAACCAGTTGGATGAGAAAGGCTGCTAATAGGATCCCTCCCAACCTGAACGTTAGGGTTCTATTATTCTTTCTATATCCAAAAGCAATTAAATTCATCCCCACTCAACCTAACTGTGGCCCAGTCATTGTCAGAGGTCAGGGGAAGCCGCCTTTGGCAGTGTTGGGCAGTCCTACAGCTCCCGTGTTGTCTTTAGTAAGTGTAGTGAAGAGTGGGTAAACATGAACCAGCAGAAACCCCATTTCCCGCTCGGCTCTCTCATCTGCCATCATCAACGATGTCGACCTTCCCCCTCCACCTCCCTCCCACCCTCTTCCACCCACAAATTCCTCCAAAAACTTTTGCCTAGAGGGGAATTCAAGACTTATTTCTTTAATGGTCAGAATTGTGCTAGGTCAAGACTTTTAACTGTGTGTTTAATTAGTCATCTGTATGCATGTAACTTAAAGGCGTTCAGCTGTGCCTTTTTTATAGGATTAATAAAGCGGGTTGTAAATCACCTATGCAGCCTATAAAAGTATTTATAGCAGCTTTTCTCTCCCTTTGCCATTACAGAAGCTCTGTTTGAACTAGCTGAGGTTTGCATGGGGAGAGTTCTACCCAGTTCTAGGAGGAAAGCGTTAACAGTCCCTTCCTGGCAAACCACAACTCCATCATTAGGCAATGCGAAATGTGCTGAAATGTTAAGCTCCAGCAAGGACGTTCCAAGGCGTTATTGCCAACAGCAAGCCTTCTGTGTTAATGAAAATCAAAATACAAAAAGCCAGTCAACTGCAAGCACAAAACTTAAGCCGAACTTGAGAAATAGGACCAGAGCTGGAATGCCATGGCTTCTTGACTTCTATAAACCTTAACAGGATTTGGCAAGCCCTTCTCCAAGCTCATACATTTGCACTGGCCAAACACCTTTTGGAACCACCTCAGCCAATTCCACAGTATCACTGAGTCTGTAAAGGAACAAACCACCTTTTGTCTGATAGACATGCAGAGCTTTTGTGGGTAAAATAAACAGTTACCAGAACTGCTTCTTTGTGTCAGGAAGAGTTTCATTTCTCACATCCTTCTCTCCAGCCTACCAAAACAAAGTTCCCAGGTCTTAAAAGAGAATTAGATCCATGTCATGTTCCCAGTATCATTGCTCTTCAAGTCCTGCCCTGCTGGAATTCTTCCTCTAGCTGAATGCGATAGGACTTAAGCATTGATTGGGACCCTGTCACAGAGGTTGACAATTAGTTAAACGTAGACATACCTTGGTTATCATTTCAGGGCTAACCCTGGAAAGAAGAGGCCATAGATTTTGCTTTTGCAGACACATGTTCTGAAACCTCACAAGACATATTTCTTCTTTAGAAGAATCCTGACTGTCTAATGATCAGCACCTTCTCCAAAGGAAAAAAAAAAAAGAACCGAATTGTTAAAGAGGTCACAGCAACCTATGAAAAATCATCTGGCTTAGGGTTTGGGCACTGAAGGCAAAGGACAGGCTGCCTTCTCAGGACTGGGGGCTTCCATAAATGGGTGGTAGTTTTCATATTTCCCTGGCCATCAGAGGGTAGGGTGCTTGATCACTTTGGTGGCTCCTAGGGCTAATCAACCTGGGGTGGGGGGTGACAGTGGAACCTTTGCTTGCAATCCTACGGAGTAACTTGTGTGTTTGTGTTCATTCAGGAAGAGAGTGTAAGGGAGCATGTGTGCTAAGGGAGTAGAGTGGCAGTGGGTTCTTCTTCCTGAAAATTGGCCCTAAGAGTTGGAGCTATGGCAATTTGGTTCACCAACTCTGTGAAATTTGTCCAGCCTTGGAGTTTGGCTTGAGGTTCTTCAAATCTCAAAAGCTTTGTCTCTTCTAGTTTGTTAGCTTTTTTTTTTTTCTCCCTCCCTTCCTTCTCTTTTCCCCACTTCCTTCCTTCCTTCTTTTCCTTCTGTTTGGAAAAGGTCTTTGGGGAAAATATGGGTGATTGCTCTAATATGTAACTTAAGAATAGGAGATTCGGGACTGATTCTTATTAAGGTGGGATATCTTCTACAAAGAAAAAGTATAGAAGATAACTAGCATTCTCTTTGACTATGGCTCAGATAGTTTGAACTTGCTTCTAGTTAAAGGATCATTGTATGCTTCCAGAAAAGACATCCTCCTTTTTATTTATTTATTTTTTAAAAAGCTATTCTTTCTCTGAGTTGATAAGGATTAGAAAATATTTGAAGTTGAGATTGAGAGTTTCGCTTTACAATTTTCTTTCATTGTATTTACTTTGTTGTGAGTGGCTTAACTTTATTGAGGTTTACATATCATGAAATTCACTCATTTTAAGTATATCATTCAGTGATATATTTTTGTAGCTTTACTAAATGGCATAACAGCACAATAATCATTTTTAAAACATCTTCATCACTACAATGAGATCTCTCGTATCCATTTACAATTAATCCTGTTTCTAACCCTAACTACAAGCACCATTAATCTACTTTCTGTTTCTGTAGATTTGCCTTTTCTGCACATTTCATATACATAGAATTATTCAGTATGTAATCTTTTGTGTCTGTCTTCTTTCACTCAAAATAATGGTTTTGAGATTTATTAATGTTGTAGCATGTTTCAATATTTCATTCCTTTTTATTGCTGAGACTATTCCATTGTTGTAAAACCACCTTTTGTTTACTCACCAATTTATGGACATTTGGGTTATGTTCACTTTTAGGTGATTATGAAAAATATTTACCATGAACGTTTGAGTACAAATCTTTGTGTGGACATATGTTGTCCTTTCTCTTGGTTACATACATAGGTCTGGAATTGCTGGGTCATACGGTAAATTTACGTTTAACTTTTAAGAAACTGTCAAACATTTTTCCGAAGCATCTATACCATTTTATATTCCCACCAGCACTGTGTGAGGGTTTCTATTTCTTCACAGCCTGGACAACATTTTCTATTATCTGTCTTTTTTGACAGCCATTTAGTGGGTATAATATGGTATCTCAGTGTGGTTTTGATTTGTATTTTTCTAGTGACTAATGATGTGGACCATCTTCTTTTGTGCTTATTAGCCATTCAATATCTTTTCTGGTGAAATGTTTATTTATATCTCTGGTCCATTTTTAATTGAGTTCTTTGTGTTTTTATTATTGAATTTTAAGAGTTTTTTTTTTGTATATTCTGGATGCAAGTGCTTTACCAGTGATGTAATTTACAAAAATATTTTCTCCCATTCTGAGGCTTAGTTTCATTGTCTTGATGTCTTTTGAGGCACAGAAGTATTGAATTTTGATGAAATCCAATTTATCATTTTTTTTTTCTTTTTTTTATATTATGCTTTTAGTGTTGTATCTAAGAAGTCTTTGCTAATCCAGGTTCCTGAAGATTTTCTCCTGTTTTCTTCTAAATGTTTGATATTTCAGCTTTTACATTTAGGTCTCTGATCCATCTTAAGTTAACTTTTGTGTATAATGTGAGGTCTGAGTTCACCCTTTTATGTGGATATACAATTTTCCTAGCATCGTGTATTTTTTTTTTTTTAAAGATTTTATTTATTTATTTGACAGAGAGAGACAGAGCGAGAGAGGGAACACAAGCAGGGGGAGTGGGTGAGGGAGAAGCAGGCTTCCTGCGGAGCAGGGAGCCCAATGCGGGGCTCGATTCCAGGACCCTGGATTCATGACCTGAGCTGAAGGCAGATGCTTAACGACTGAGCCACCCAGGTGCCCCGTCCTAGCATTGTGTATTAAAAAGACGATTCTTTCCCCACTGAATTTCCTTGACACCACTGTCAAAAATCAATTGACTATAAATATAAGGATTTATTTCTCTCAATTCATTTGTATCTTTATATGTATCCTTATGCCAGTGGTTAGTACTGATTTAGATTATTCTGAAATTCTGATTGTCTAAAGAGAATCACTGTAATTGGGCATAAGACATTGAACTGATTTTTTTTTAAACAACTCCTCCCACAGACAGAAATGGGAGAAATGAGGTGCTCTAAGAATTGGTTTGTATGAAAGGAGAACCCAGAACCAGAGCTATCTGTGCGACTGAAATGATTCTCATGCAGAGAAGATCCACTGTATCAAATGAAAGCCCAAAGCAAATACAAGACTTGAATTAAGTAAGGAAGCTCTCCAGACAGGGGGACAGGGGATGAGACAGCTGAGCCAGGTGGTCAGTTAGGGAAAATACTTCTCTCTCCCTTTTGCCCAAACTCTTCAAAGAATGGAGACATGGAGCAATTTAGTAAGAACCTCTGTTAATTTTTTAATGGAGATATCTCTACAAAACTATGATTTATGAAAAAAGAAACACCTCCTCATTTTCCTAAGAAAAAGAAAATAGGCAAAAACAAAGCCACCTTGATAGGGAAGAGTTGAGGGGGGGAGACTCTAGCTTCTAGTTTTCCTTTCTTCTCACTGTTTCCATCCTTTTCCCAGCTTCTCATATGTCAGGGATCTGCTACTGTTCTAGGCACAGACAGAACCAGCTTCTGTGATCTTTCTTAAAATGGATATATCATCACAAATACTGTTGAAAGTGGCAACAATATAGCAAGTCTGGTTTATTATTATTATGCTTATAACTTAGAACAACATGCAAGGGACAAGGAAGGCATTTGTACATGATTGAAGTCCATTGATAGGAGATGTTTCTGAGAAGTCTCCTTTACTGAATCATGAGTTATTGAAATTGCTTCCTGAAAGGGCTCACTGTTTCCTAAGCTCCTCATAGACCAATGGGAGAAGTTCATTGAAGCAACAGAAGCTGACAATATATAATAAAAGGGCTTTTCCTAGAATCACGTTGAGAAGATGTGGCCATAGCTCTTCATGTGCGTTGTCTAGAGCAACCTGGGATCCTTGAGACTTAGAGGGTAGGCCTGAGCTAGAATTAGTTTGGAGGCCTTCTGTATCTATAGGTGAAATGAGTTCCATATCACCTGATACTATGGGCCAGGTTTCTTCCTTGACCCACTAGGTTAGGTGAAAATAATAGGACCTCCACGATCAAGAACACTTTACAATGTATGTGGGCCAATACATTATAGGCACCTAGAGATACTCAATAATGTTGATTCTCTGTCATGCCAATCACTCTCCACCCTCCATTCCCTGAAGAAGGAGGCTTTCAGAGAGCTAGGTATTGGACAGGTAAGTTTTGATGAGTAACAAAGGAGACAGAAAGGCCTTAAGCAAGGCATAGGTGAGCACTTGCCACTGAAGCAAAAGCTTTGGATCTAAACGTGTGAAAATGAATTGATGCTTCAAAATGTTAAACCCATATGGATTTTATATTAAATTTCCTTCTAAATAATCAAGCTTATAATCACTATTACCTAAAATGCAGAACAAGAATTGGATGGAACTCAGCTGAATAGCACTACCCTGAGCCCAACTCACAGGCAAATCAAACAATAAGCCCCTATTTTCCTGTGTATCACCCCACTAAGGCAAGCACTGAGGACAGGCAGAAACCCCAAACCCAGGGCTGGCGTAGGACACAAAGTCAGGAAAATGATGTCTCCAAACCTCTTTACCCTGCTTTAGGCACCGCCCCCCCCCTTTTTGTTTTTCCCTCTTCCCTGTTGGCCTCAGAGCCCTGCGGTGGCCCCTCATCAGGCATGGTCTCCTCCTAGATCTGTTCACTTAGGAAACGCCTTCACCATCCCACTCCTTCCTCAGAACACACCTGCCCACGTGCCCTCCACGAAGAAGGCAGCAAATCCATTCCCAGGGATTGCTACGGAGTGACTGTGTTAAGGCATCTAGAAATGATCTTAGTTGACAGAAGCTAGTTGGAGAGAGACTTACTTAGAGGCTAACAGAAGCCTCCAAAATAGACTGCTTTGTAGCCGGGAACCCACTCTACCCGCTCTACCTACTGTTCGTGTCTTCTCCCTCTTTTCTCAGAAGTCCAGAGAAGCCAGGCCCGTCCAGGCCATGTGCATGGGGTGGGGGTGGGGTGGGGGTGGGAGGACAGTGGCAATGCCTTCTGAGTTTTGTTCTGGATAATTAACCTCAATTATTGCAGGAAGACTCTTATCTAATTGTGAACAAATCATCCCAGGCTGGCCTCAGATGCTCTGGTTAGTCCCTGCCGTTCCGGGGGGGCTCTGTTGTCAGCCCTGGACACTTAGACACTGAAGCAGTTGCCACAGGCTGCGCTCAGCTCAGTAGCTCGGACACTTTGTTCTGACCACGCTGGGCGCTCGGCTTGGCTTCCTTTCCACAGAAGCTGTGAAGTTCCCATTGTGTTGGGGCTGGCTGAGGCTCCAGAGAGTCATGCAGGGATGAGAGTCTGTTGGAGCATAGGCCGCCTACGGGTCTGGGGCAGAAGACGAGCTGCTGTCAAAGCCCAAGGCCTGATGTGGCTTCCCAGCCCTTTCTTTATTCTAGGAACCCAGGAAAGGGCTCACAGAAGGAGCTGTTTGTGTGCAAAGTGTCCGGAGGAGCACTCTGGGGATGCAGGGCGTGGGAGAAGGGGTAGATGGGCAGTGATGGGAGAGAAGGAAACCCGAGTAGACCTGGCTTTGGCTGTGAGCCAAGCTCATTACCAGCAATCTTGGGGAAAAAACATTTAGTAACTGTCATGAAAGGGCTCAAACCATTTTTTTTTTAATAGTGGATTTTCTTTTCTTCTTTATAAAAATATCCATGCTCGCTATAACAAACATGGATAAGACAAAAATCACCACTAGAAAAACAAAAATCATTCAAATAGGGATAACTGTTGTTAATGTGTTAACATTTTGGTATAAATTCATCTGTTTTTTTTCTTATATGTAAAGAAATTATATATTATGTATGTATACATATTTTTAACCAAAGGAGGAATCACATTCTATGTGATTTTTTTTCACTCAGTGTTACATATTTTTTTCACTCAGTGTTACATATTTTTCTGCAAAATGATTTCAATAGCTGAATATTATTCCATTTCTTTTCATGTACTGTAATTTACTCAATCAAACCCCTATAGTTAGACATTTAGGTTGCCTCTAAATTTTTTCTTTTTTTTAAAAAAAGATTTTATTTATCTATTGGGGGTGGAGGGGAGAGCACAGAGGGAGTGTGAGAGGGAGAAACAGACTCCCCGCCGAGCAGAGAGCTCGAGTGGGGCTCGATCCAAGGACCCTGAGACCAGGATCTGAGCCGATCCAGATCTGGACCCTGAGACCAGGATCTGGCTTAACTGACTGAGTCACCTAGGCACTCTAATTTTTTTTCTTTTTTAAGTAGGCTCCGTGCCCAGCACGGAGCCCAGTGTGGGTCTTGAGCTCATAACCCTGAGATCAAGACCTGAGCTGAGATCAAGAGTTGGATGCTTAACTGACTGAGCCACCCAGGCGCCCCTAGGTTGTCTCTAATTTTAACATAAGTCTTTGCTTACTTTCATAATTATATCTTTAAAATATATTTCTAGAAGTGGAATATGCATGTTAAATTTTTTATACATACTGCAATATTTCCCTCCAGTAAGATTGTTCTAAATTATATTTGCATCAGTAGTATATGAAATGTATTTTTTACAGTCTAACACTGGATAGACTGTATCTTTGTTAATCTTCATCAAATTGAAAAGCATGAAGTTCTATCTCATGACTTTAATTTGAATCTTTTTGCCTATTAGTGTGATCTGATAGGGGGAGGGAGGGGAGAGCACAGTATTTTTTTCATGTATTTAGTGATGAAATATATAGATACATTTCACCAATAAATGGGGTCTTCCTATTTTTAATTGCTCTATTAGAGCTATTTATATATTGGGATATCTTCTGTTTATTTTAAATGATGCAAATACTCTGCTAATTGGTCATTTCTCTTTAATTTTAGTTTATAATTATTTAAATGTCGTATAATCAAATGTATTAATCTTTTTCCTTTAGAGTGTCTTGATGCTATTATGTATACCTGATGCTACTTAGGAAGATTGTTTCCACTGTAGGATTTAATACTCATTTTTCCGCCCACTGGTATTAAGAAATAATTTTTTAATTTCACAAGTAACTCTTTAATCTATTTGTAATTTAAGGCTCCATGGTATAAGGTAGGAGATCTAATTTCCTTTCCCAAACTATTTTCCCAACTCCATTTATTGAATAATAGAGTCATCCTTCATTTATACAAAATGCCATCTTGTTGGGATAGGAAATACTTATACATGAACTCTGTTGCTGGGTACTTTATATTATTTCCCTGGTCTGTCTGCACAGTTCTGAAGCAATACCTCTCTACTTTAGTGATCATAGATTTATGCAGCCCTTCTATTTATTTGTCAAGTTTTCTTTTTTCTTCCAATATCAGTTTATTAGTTTTTCCTGCTTCTTTAATGAGTCCTTTTCCTCTTTATTTCGGTATTTTGGCTTTCTTTATAATGTCTTCAATAAATTTTTAGTACACTTGTTTTACTCTTTCTTTAAAAATGCATTTAATGTTACAAATATGCTTCTGATTACATTGATCTCGTACTTCAGATTGTAAAATATGATGTTCTCATTATTACTATTTTCTAAGTATTCTTTAATCATAGTTTTGGTTTTTCTCTGTCCCAAGAGTAATTTTTAAAAGCATGTTTGAATAATCAAGTAATGGCTTAAAGGTTTTATACTTTTTTTTTTTAAAGATTTTATTTATTTATTTGCCGGGGGGAGGGGAGAGCACAAGCAGGGGGAGCGGCAGGCAGAGGGATAAGCAGGCTCCCCGCTGAGCAAGGAGCCCAATGTGGGGCTTGATCCCAGGACCCTGAGATCATGATCTGAGCCGAAGGCAGCTGCTTAACCATCTGAGCCACCCAGGCGCCCTGGTTTTACACTTTTATTATTAAAATAAAGTATAAAATATCTTATTTGGGAAACTAGTGCTATTTTCTCTGTGATCCAAAGTATGTCAATTATGGGGAAAATATTATCAGTTTATATGGTCGAGAAGTCAATATATAGAAAATGAGACAGTCATACCAATTCTATTTCTCCAATTCTCTTTCTCCTTCTTTACTTTTTTTGCCCCTTGATGTATCAGAAACAAAGAGGATTTTGTTAAAGTCTTTCCCTATTATTGTGCTTCTGTAAATTCTTTCAGAAGTTCTAGGTTCGTAAGTGTTACGTATTTTGATGTGTTATTCTGTTAGTAAGATGTTAATGTTAATTAGATAAATTGATGAACCACCTGATAAGATACAATGAGAGCATCAATTCTGTTACTTCTGCCCAAAACATCTAATTTAATCTAATCATGAGGAAATAGCAGACAAACCCAAACTGAGGAATTTTCTATACATAATTGGCCTATAATATTTTCAAAGGGGTTAAAGTTACAAGAGTCAAGGAAAGACTGTAGAATTGCTCTGAATTTTTGGGGACTAAAAGACATGACAACTAAATCTAAGTATGATTCTGGATTGGATGCTTTTGTCATAAAGAATATTTTGGGGACAATTGGTAAAACTTGAATGGGGTCTGTGAATTAGATACTAGTAATGTATCAGTGTGAATGTCTGGATTTTGATGCTTATCTTGTAGTTATGTAGGAAAATATCTTCTTTCGTAAGAGTTACACACTAGAGTATTTGGGGGTTATGGTGCATCATGTCAGCCACTTACTCTCAAAAAGTTCAAGGAAAAAGTTTTTGAGAAGCTTTTCTTTAAGTTTGAAATTGTTTAAAAAGAAAAAGATTAACTCAAGTGTATTCTGAGACATCTGGACCTCCTCCTACTAAGTCCTGTTGTACAATTTGTCTTCATGGTCATTGATACCAATTAATATCACTACAATGTGATAGTTTTTAACTCTGAATGTGTTAGTAAACACATCTGAGTGCTCCGTGTCCAGAGGGGTCCCAGCTAGTGACCTGAGCAGGGAAGTGCAGAACTGGGGAGAAGGGGGAGAAAGTGAACAGCAAGGGCTCATGACAGAACTTGCTGGAGATGCTCAGAGCAAGGTGGTATTGACTGCCATAAAAATGTAGTTGGAGGCAAGAGTCTGATTCATGGTGGAATGAAATGAACTCTGCTGAAAGTGGTGGCCCTTTTGCCTAAATTGCTTTTTAGGAAGACTAAATGATGCCCTTGGTGATCTCCAGGCATCTCTGTCTCTGACAATCTTTGAGGAGGAGATGGTAAGGCAGATCATTGTCAGGAGACTTGAATTCTTCTCTTGCCCTGCCACAAACTAGCTGTGACACAGGGAAAGTCACTTAGGCTCACAGTGACTCAGTTTTCTATTTTGTAAATGGAGAGAGTTAGACTTTATGGCTCTTCCCAAGTTCAAAATTATAATTTTGCACATCAGTGAGAATGAACATTTTAATAATTCAAAGAAAAGTGAGATCCATTTGGGCTGGAGCAGATAGAAAAGCCTCATGAAGTGGCTTGGAGTGGTGTGGGGCCTTCATTGTGGGGCAGGATATAAATCTTTGGGCAAGAGGATAGAGAGCACTGGAGAAAACCTGTGCCTTGGAAGCAGACTTTCAGAAAAGCAGAGAGGTGGGGGGAGAGGTAGAGTACATGGAGAAGAGCAAGGAGGCAGCAGGACTGGCTTCGGGCACAGTTACTCATCTTTCATCCACATGAACTCTGGCTGCGAAGATCCTGGCACAAGTTTCTGCTTTTAAGGTTGTTGTGTGGATGAAATGCATGAATGTTTTCAGTACCATTAGGAAATGATCAGCTGTTAAAAGTAGACCAAATCTACCTTCTTACACTGGAATAATTAATGTAGTGTTTTAAGGGGGGGTATTATCTTCTCCCCGACCCCTTAAACTAGTGGGCAGAATTGAGGAGAGCAAAGGCAACTGGAAAGAAAGACCTATAAAAATTAATTTAGTGTTTTCTTAGGAAATTGGGCCTTGTGGGTGCTTTATTACTTTTTCCCCCTCTCTCCAAGAAAGGGTCTGGGTCAGGTACATGCAGAAGAACAGAAGGCAAAAGAAATGCATCTTCCAAACTGTGGAATGACCCACGGGACCTCTGTAGACCACATACTTCTCACTTCAGTGACCCCAATACCAAAGAACCACAGTCAGCCACGCTCACACCCTCTCTATAGAGACAACCATTTGTCAGTAGTAGATGGGAAACTGCCAAGGGGTAACCAGATCCGGCTGGGATGGCGAGGCCACAGGTTGGGACAATGGACCTAGCAGGTTCCTGACTCTCTCTCTCTTGGTGACGGTGGGGCGAGACCTCTCGGTTCTCTGCCCTTGAGTGACCACGCAGGAGGAATCTGTCCCGCGGGGCAAACGTTAGGCTTGGTTGGGCGCCATGGCTAGGAAATTCTTCATTTGTCCAAAGGAAATCACGGTGTGGTCAGACTATTTTGTGAAAAGCAGACACATGCAGCCCGAGGAGAGAAGAGCCTGTACCCAATGGCTAAGTGGAGTGTGGAGCCCTGGCAAGGAAGAGAAGAAAAGCAGGCCTGGGCTGAGGGCCATGGGCGGCCTGCCTGGTGGGAGCCCCATTATTCCACCCCCCTCCTGCTCTCTGTGGCTGGGAACACAAAGAGAAAGAGGGTGGGGTGGGAGGGCTTGGCCCCTCTCCCTGCAGAGGTCGGTCCACTGGCCTCAAATGATTATTGCCTTTAATGAATTGCAGCTTGTAAAAGGCTTTGAAGCTAGAAGGCAGAGCCTGAGTGCTGAGGATTCTTTTTCTTAAATCATTTTATTCTATGGCTCAAAAAACAAAATCGCTCTTGAGCGGAGAGCAACAGTCAAGGCTGCCAACCTCCACTCGTGCTAACTTTTTTCTTTTTTTTCCCCTCAAACTGCAGTTAAAAGGTGAAGACTACAAAATGTGGAAAAACCAAAGCACAAGAAGACAACGGATTTGACATTTAGGCGGGAGGTAGGGGACCGTGTTAAAGGGGCCGCCACTGGAGCAATAACAGTTAGCCCCATTAGCTCGTGCATAACCCATAAATGTAAGGAGCACATAAACAGTGAGAGTGAATCACTGTGGTGCCCCTGGGAGAAGATCTCGGTGCTGGAACCATCTCGCAAAACGGACATAAAAAGATCATACAGTGTGTGTCTTTCAGTGGCAATTAACCTCAATTACTATCCTACAGTCCATAAAAACAGCTGCACCAGATAGGTTCCATGTGGGATCTGTGTCTGAGTCCGGGCTGTCCACACCAGTTATCCTATAGATGGTGATTGCGTTTGGGGCCTTTTCAGACATGATATAAATCTTCCCCTGCGTTGTTGGCTCCTAACTATAAAAGAAAGAGTAGCAGGTGTGTCTTCCCAACCAACCCTTTATAGCCTGGGCATTGTGATAGCATCTTGCTGGCTTGCACCAAAGTAATGAGCTAGAGAAAAGCAAAGAAGGGAAGGCAACTGAATTCACCAGGGTTCTTTCAGGCACCTTGAGGAAAAAAGTTCAGCCCAGCTTTTCAGTTCATATAGTTCCTTTCTCTGAAGAATACTTTGCTGGTATTATCACTTTAAGCTGTCTGTGTAGCTTTATTTTGAAATTATTACAGGTATTTCGTATTGGTATTTTCCCTCATTAACAGCAAATCAATATTTCTATAAACATCAGAATAATTGCATGCCTCTTCCTTGGAAACATTTTTAAAATTCTGTCTCTTCTCCCGTGTCTTGTTCCTCTGCTCCCCCCCCCTTCCCGTGCCCTCCCCATGTCTTTGTTATGGTATATTCATAGATTCATGGGCTAGCATTTGTTGCCCATTCCCCTTTTCTACTTGTTAGTCATACTCTAATCTTCCCTGAAACTTTGTTAGTATCTCTTAATACTTCTTTTTTTAAAAGATTTTATTTATTTATTTGACAGAGAGCACACAAGCGGGGGAAACAGCAGAGGGAGAGAGAAAAGCAGGCTTCCCACTGAGCAGGTAGCCCGATGTGGGGCTGGATCTGAGGACACTGGGATCCTGACCTGAGCCGAAGATACCTGGCGCCCCAGTATCTCTTAATACTTCTCAAATCTGTCTTTATTTTAAAATTTTTCTTGTTGTTAATGGTTTTTAAATGTTGTGATATATAATGATTTATAGTAAGAAATACATGTTTGGGGCGCCTGGGTGGCTCAGTCGTTAAGCGTCTGCCTTTGGCTCAGGTCATGATCCCAGGGTCCTGGGATCGAGCCCCGCATCGGGCTCCCTGCTCAGCAGGAGGCCTGCTTCTCCCTCTCCCACTCCCCCTGCTTGTGTTCCCTCTCTCGCTGTGTCTCTCTCTGTCAAATAAATAAATAAAATCTTTAAAAAAAAAAAAAAAAAGAAATACATGTTTGGTCTTCCTCCCCATTCCTGGCCCAGAGCTCCAAAATCCCTTGGAATTTTCTGAGAAGCTATCAATTGATCAAGGTGTCTTTTATTATGTTAATAAGAGAACCTTAGGAAAGCTCCAGGTAACCCAAGTGTCGGGGCCTGGTTGCCAGGGGAACCAACCCTGATTAGATGGTTGGAAGTTCAGCCCCACCCTCTGACCTTGGGTGGAGGGACCGGAGATTGAATTCAGTTACCAATGGCCGGTGATTTAACCAGTCCTGCCTGGGTAATGAAACCTCCACAAAAACCCGAAAAGAACGGGATTTCGGAGAGCTTCCGGGTTGATGAACCAGAATGCATCCCTGTGCCAGGCCCAAACTCTGTGAAGACAAATCTCCTGCCTTGGAACCTCGCCCTCTGTATCTTCATCTGGCTGTTGATTCATATCCTGTGATTTCCTTTGTAATAGACTGACAATCTAGTAAGTAAACTGATTTCCTGAGTTCTGTGAGCAGCTCTAGCAAATTAATTGAACCCAAGGAGGGGGTTGTGGGAACTTCTCATTTGTAGCCAGTCTGTCAGAAGCAGAGGTAACAACCTTGACTTGTATTTGGCATCTGAAGTGGGGAGAAGGGGGGTGCAGTCTCATGGGACTGGCCCTTAACCTGTGGAATCTAATGCTAGCTCTAGGCAGATAATATCAGAGTTGAGTTAAATTTGTGGGACATCTGGTCAGCGTCCACAGAGAATTGAGTTAATTGCTTGGTGGTATGTCGAAAATAAAACACATTGGAAATGGTGTCAGAATTGGAAGTGTCCTGGTTCTGTGATCCATGTAAATGGCTTTGATATTTTTCCAATTTATGCTCTTTATTATTTTCCTTGCTAGGTTGCTTATCTTTGTCCTTCACTTGGCTATCCTTTACGATATCCTTTTTCAAGAAAGCCGTATAATATAGAAGAAAGGCAAGTCTAAGTTCCAGCCTTGGCTCAATTTGATCTTGGGCAAATTACACAACTTCTTAGCCTCAGCTTTCTTGACTATGAAATGGGAATAATAAAGCCAGGCTCCCAGAGCTATTATGAGGACTAAATTGAATAGCATAGGTGGAACCGCTATATTGTGTCCACAAATGTTGGTTCTCCTTGCCATTTCAGGCAAATGGTGTCCATTTTATAAACTCGTAGTAAGGAAATAACTTCTGATAAGTCTTTCAGTATAGACAGGTGAAACTTCAAGTGTTGTCTCCCATTATTATTGTGTGGCTTTTTGGTATAAAAACATAAAACCTTAGTCCATAGGTAAAGTAGGCTTTTGTCATATCAAGCTTCCTTTTTGAGGAGCACACCTGCTTCACAATAGCTCCATGAGCTATGGAGGTATGATAACCCCTGTTTTATAGAGGTTCAGGAGTGTTACAGAAGTCCCCTTCATCACTGGAGGGAATTATGTAATTGTTCATTCTGAAAGTCTCCATGTTTCCCAAGTGAATGCGAGAGAGGAAAAGGGTGGCTGTTTCAGGTCCAGGGCACGGATATTGTTGGGGAAAGAGAAGTGTGGGAAGAGGGTCACGTTGGATCCTTGCCTCTCATTTGTAGCCAGTCTGTCAGAAGCAGAGGTAACAACCTTGACTTGTATTTGGCATCTGAAGTGGGGAGAAGGGGGGTGCAGTCTCATGGGACTGGGCCCTTAACCTGTGGAATCTAATGCTAGCTCTAGGCAGATAATATCAGAGTTGAGTTAAATTTGTGGGACATCTGGTCAGCGTCCACAGAGAATTGAGTTAAGTGGCCAAAGTATTCGCTGTGATGTTACGTATTTCCTTTTATGGCACCACATCAAATTCGCTATTGAAGCAACCAATGGTTAGCTAATACATGAGAAAACAGTGAGCAATAATAATGCAAGAAAGAACAATACTCATGCAAGAAAAAGAATATGAGACAGCAGGACATACCCTCAGACAGAAAAGCTCCAACTCACAGAGAATACGGTAGTGAAGTTGCAGCTGTTGGGGTGCATCGGTAGCTCAGTTCACTGTGGCTTCAAAATGGTAGGGCCTGGTTAGCTTAAGTCATAGAATACGCGGGGCGCCTGCGTGGCTCAGGTCATGATCTCATGGGTGGTGGGATCGAGCCCTGCGTGGGTCTCCATGCTCAGCGGGGAGTCTGCTCTAGATTCTCCCCCTCCCCCCGACGCGCTTTTGCTCTCTGTCTCAAATAAATAAATCTTAAAAAAAAAAAAAAAAGACAAAGAAAATGGAAACTACTTGAAATCATGAGAACTTGAGAACTAACGCCAAGAGCTGGGATGGTAGAGAAGAGAGTGTCATTCCCATAGAATCAATTCCTGCCCATGTGAAAGAGGCATTCACTTCAAAGGGGATAGCGACAAGTCTTGAGGATGGGTGTCTTGGGCCACTCTAGAGAGTTTTATTTGAACTGAGAAATTGTTAGAAGAGAAGTAGGGGTCTCTGATTTCCTACTTTTTCCTATTTCTCTGCCTGGGCTTGGGTACACCAGCCATTGTTCTCAGATTCTCTCTTAGGAAGTAGAGAAGAGAACAGAAGTCCTAGAATGACATTCTGTAGTTGAGGTTCTTCCTTGAATAGAGCTTTTAGAATAAGACTGTTGATCATCAGAGTGAGATATTAGAGTAGTGGTTCTCAAAGTGTGAACCCCCCAGTCTACTGAAACAGAAATTCTGGGGTTAGGCTCAGCATTCTGGTTTGACAAGCCCACTGGATGATTCTGATTTGTGCTGATGTTTGGGAACTGCTGGATGAGAGCACAGGGTTTAAGAATGCAGACTATGTTACCTGGGTTCTAATCTCAATTCTACATTTTACTACTTGTGGGATGTCTAAGGGCTGTTACAAGGATTAGATAAGACAGTGTCTGTTGACACGGTTTTAACAGGATCAGAATCCTAGCTGGCGCTCAGTTGGTACCCGTAGGCTTGGGTGGAATGAGGAGGGGGTTGTGAGTTTGCTTGTTGAGAGGCTTGCCAAGGGAACTAGTTATTTTTGCGTATTAAGCCTCTTCACCTCGTTCAGTGTAGTGGGTTCTGAATGACTTTGCCATCCTTGTGTCCCACTATTATCGAAGAAGTGTGGAGAATGTTTCTTTTTTGAGTGCGTTGCTAGTGAGTCGAATGGCTGCACCAGTAGTGAAAACAGGCTGGCTGAGGCCAGAGCTGCATCTTAACTTTGTTTTTTGGAAGCTGGGTGGAGGGAGCAGGAGTTACCCAGTTTTTTTCCCCTTTGGCAACACTGTTCTTCCTGAACCCTGAGGAATAATGAAGAGAGAAAAATGAACATTTTTGTGGTTCAGCTGACATTAAAACGGGAAAAAGCACATCACTGGAATTAGAATGTCCTATTCATTCGTCACTTTTTCTTCAATTAAAATGTCTCTGCAAGCAGGAAAAAGAACAAGCCCCCGATGACCTCATAATTCATTATTTCTAAGGAATATACTTAATTCCCAGCGGAGATAAATCTGAAATCGATTTTCCATTTCTGTCGGCCATTGACTGGCAGCCTCTCAGGTCCTTGTGAAGGAGAGTATGTACTTTTTGTGGGGTTGGCAGGGGCTGCTGGGGAGAGGGGATTGGTAACCTTGAAGGCAGCTGCTGAAGATCCATTTTCCTTCGCGAGCCGTTCTGAGCCTTTTAGAGACTGAAGAGGAGGAACTTGGGCAGGCATTTTCATTGCAAGGCTTTGCTAACTGTAGTCAGGGCCACTCTTAAAACTGAGATCCCCTTTCCAGACCATTAGAAAAGAATGTGAAAGGCACAAAGTGCTGATAAGGGGCAGGAGGGAAGGACAATAGAGCCTTCATTGATAGGACCACGGTTGTTAGAAAGGGGGTATGGTCTGATGCTTTCTATAACATCCTTTGCCTCCACATCCCCAAGACCTCTGAGCTTGAGGTTAACTAGAGCTGTAATTGAACTTTGAACTCTCTGAGCAACCCCCCTCCCCTTCCCCAATGCCAGGATTATACCTTTCCTTACACAAAGCGGATGGCTCAGCATTCATCTCTGTGGTTAGACCAGGAAACATTTCTGGGCATGGTTCACATAGCTTGTACTATGACAAGCTGGGCCAACATTGGACCCCCCTATGTGGGTAACACCATTCCCTTTACCTCCCTGCAAAGTCAACAGACTAGAGTATAGATCATCACAGAATTCAGCAGTGACAAATTCACCTCCAAGGTCAGTGAAATGTCTGCTGGTTTTTCAAATGGTGTTTTCATGTTGAATTTACACTTACCAGCTGTGCAAACACAAGATGATAGGAACGGAAGTCACAAATGAGCCACACCTCAGAAAATGTATACTAAATTTAACACTTTGTAACTTGATTCCACATTAATACACTCACATTCCTTTTTACAGCATTAATTAATTGAAATAATGCTCCAGCCAAAAACCAAATAATTCTGGGATTGACATGATGGAAAGTAGCTGATAAGCAAATCTATATTGCCTTAGCTATCATAACAACCTTAACAAATTGCATTTAAATAGCAGATTTACATATAACACTGTAACTAGAGCCATTGTTTAGCAGTGGTTCTTCATTGGAATGATAGAATAATTTCTGGGGACCTGGCCAAGAGAGTGTTCCCCACAGACTCTAGGGTCAGGCTTATGTTCCTGTAGTAGGCTGAATAATAGTCCCCAAAGATATTAGGTCTTAATCCCTGGAACACATGAACATTAATTTATATGGCAAAATCTTTGCAGCTGTGATTTAGTTCAAGGCTCTTGAGATGGGGAGATTGACCGGATTAGCAGAGCGGGATCCCAGTGTAATCACATGTATCCTAATAGTGATGCAGAGGAGAAGGCTGTGTGAAGCCAGAGCAGAGAGGTTTGAGGATGCTGACCTTGAAGAGTGAAGTCATGTGGCCACAGGCCAAGGGGTGCTGTAGCCCCAGAAGCTGGAAGAAGCAGGGAGCAGATTTTCTCTGAGAGCCTCCCTCATGCCAACGTGATTTCAGCCCAGCGATAGTGACTTTGGACTTGTGGCCTGCAGAGCTGTAAGAGAAAGTGTGTTCTCAGCCCCTGGTTTGTGGTAATTTGTTACAGCAGCCACAGGAAACTAGTACAGTCCCTACAGTCTCTTCCTGAGGGTAAATCTGAGCAGAGGACTGGGGTGCTAGGGCAGACTTCATTGCAACAGTTGAGGCTTTTCACAGTCTCACTACATTCAATCCCTCCTGTAGGACACCTGGGGTCCTTATGCAAATGAACCATGTCTCATCTCCTTTCTACTAATACCCAGATGCACAGCTCAGACCCTCATTCGGGATCCTGTTACACACACAAGCTGCTGTATTTAGGACACAGAAGTAAGGATAAGAGAATGTAACCCATCCCCTTCCCCACCCCCCATAAGCCACTCAGTGTGGTCCTTTCATTTATTCGTTCGGTCACTTAGCAATTATTCTTACGAGCCTGCTCTGTGCCATGAGCTGTGCACTTTCAGAAATTCAGCAATAATTTATCTTTCAGCTCTTTACATCTAAGCCAAAACTCAGCTGAATCTCATTTAGTGCAAAGTTTACACGGAAAGGAGAAATGCTTTTCCTGCTTAAAGAAAGGCCATTCCTAAAATCTAATCTCATTTAAAAATTGTCTCTGGTCATGTGGATGAATAGTGATTTGTTTCTTCTCCCACTCACTACATCAGGTGAGCCAATCCAACACAAACCTAGGATGTTGCCTGTGATGACAATATACACAGGCTTATCGGGTTTGCTTTTGTCACTAACTGATTTCAGAGGATGTTAGTATCTGTATTTGTACTTTGAAAATGTCCATTGCATTTTAGAATAGGGACTTTAGAGATCTAAGGTGACATCACATTATTTTGTGTCGTATGACTGCTAACAGTATCAAGTCTAGGAGCATGTGTATGACTAAATTATAACAGAGGAATACGGTGAATTCAACAGACTGATTCTACTGAGATTTATCTATTAAGGTATAATTCAGATAGATCTTAAATGTTAAAATCCGTTGACTCACTTTTGCAATATGTGCTCATTTTTGTACCTCCATGGATCTCTGTACTTGCTGAAAAGTCTGAGTATCTCTGGATCTTGACACTTTTACAGAGGGTGTCTTAGTGCCTGAAATAGTAGTTAAGAAGCCAGATACTGGAGGCAGAATGTGGGAGTTCAAATCTCATCTCTGACCACTTATAAGATATGGAACCTTGGGCCTGACCTCACTTGGTTTTAGTATCCTTATATGAAAATATAAGAATTACAATAGTTCTTATCTCACAGGGACTTTGCAAGGTTTTTCCGAGATATGCGTGTAAAGTATATAGCATAATGTCTCTCACTAAGACAAGAAACAAGGTAACAATATCCCCATTCATCACTGTTTTTGACAAACCAGATTATAGAGCGTATACCAATAAAAGTAGCAGTGGCTGAGAAAAATAAAGAAATGGAGAAAAATAAGAAAATGTAAAAAATTTTTTTGACCTTTTTGGCAATAGATGAGAATTGAGTATGCAATACTTGACTTGAGGGCTTTAGGCTTTTTTGTGGGGGAAGCAGTGTCTATGAAGTTACCTAGGAAATATAAAGAAGGAGCCATCCTATTTTTTTTTTCTCCTTCCCTTTTTTTTTTTCTTTTTTCTTTTTGTTAAAAGGACATAAACCTCCATGATACGGGAAGCTGATGGCACATGTCAATCCCTGCTCTATCCTTTGCTCTTAGTGGAGTGTCTCTTTAGGATGAACCTACATCAATTAGGATTAGTATTGGCTGCCAGTAACAAAGACCCAAATTACAGTAGCTCAAATAAGATAGACATTTATTTCTCTCTTGTGAACATGTAGGAGGTGGGCAGTTCAGGACTGACTGGCACCTCTGCTTCCCAAAGTCCTTAGGGACTTGGACTCTTCCAACTCACTTTTCTGCTGTCTCTAGAGTGAGATTTTTGTCCTCAGGGTCCAACATGGTGGTTAGAATTCAAACCATCATACCCAAGTTCCAAGAAAGGAAGAAGGGATGGAGAAGAAAGGGACAAAGCGTATCTTAAGCTTTCTTTGAGAAAATTTACGGAAATGGCAGGACAGTTCCATCTATTTCCCATTGGTCAGCAACTAGAGACATGGTTACATCAAGCTGTGAAGGAAACCAAGATGTGGTCATAAGTCTAGTTAAAAATTGGGGGTTCTGTTATTATGGAGAAAGGAAAGTGCCATGGTAATTTCCTAAATCCCAGTTCTCAGTAAGTCATTATTTTAACCAGTACATGTTGGTCTAGCCTTCTCTGTATCAACATAAAGCTACCATTATGCAACGTAGAAGATATGGCTACCTACAGTTTCAAGTTGGTAATAAGACAATCTAGCTTCCTTCCTTGATTCTGATAAGTCTTGAACTGCTCTTCTGAATTAGAGCTGAAGAACTGCTCTAATATTTGAGTTCTCACTACAAGTGAGGATTAGGAATCAGATGTAACTGGATTCAAATCCTAGCTCTTCCACTTAGTACCTGTGTGACTTGGAGCAGATTACTTAAGCTCTCAGAATTTCAGTTTCGTTTTCCTGTTACAGTCATAGCACCCATACCTAACAATTTTGTTAGGGTTGGATATCAATAGAGATGTTAAATACCTGGCATATGGGTGTAGTTGGTAGAATAAATGAGAACTTTTGTTCCCTCCTCTTTGAATACACTTCTGGAAGCTGCTCTTCTGCTCTCTGACCATTTCTAGACTCCCAGCCTCCCAAGACATCTTTTCTTCCTGGTTTGGATGTTTTCCAACCAGTTCACCTAAAAGGGTAGCCCCAGCATATTCAGGGTCCATTGTCAACTGCAGGAATTGCCATGCTGTCATTGAAAGGAGGAAATGGACTACAGCCAGGAGCACATTCCATGGCGTGATGCTCACCCAGAAACATGCAGAACATACACAGCTATACCAAAGACTTCCATAAATATAAATGTTAATGTGCACAGGGATAAGCATTTATCTTTTTACGAGCAGTAGGTCGTCATGGCTGAATCAAATTCCCTGGAATAGCTGGAACAAATGTGGTCCCTAAAGTAGTAAGGGATTCTAGATTGACCAAGGACCAGTGCTCTAGACTGAATATTTGTGTTCCCCAACATTCATGTTAAATCCATATATATTTGGAGGTGAGCCTTTGAGAGGTGCTTAGGTCATGAGAGTGCTTAGGTGGAGCCCTCATAATTTATTAAAAAAAAAAAAAAAAGAGTTCAGAGAGCTTCCTTCCCCACCCTGCCATCTGAGGTGTAGGGCCATCTATGAACAAGGAAATGGGTCCTCACCAGACCTTGAATCTACTGGTGCCTTGATCTTGAACTTCCCAGCCTCCAGAACTATGAGAATTAAATGTGTGTTATTTATAAGCTACCCAGCTGAGGGGATTCTGCTACAGCAGCCAAAGCTGATTAAGACAACCAGCCTCCTACCCAGCCTGGCTCCTGTGTTCTCTCCTCATCCTTGTCTTTGCTAACAACATGCCATTTTGTCTCCTTAGTCATGAGGCTCATTCCAGGTAATTTATTTTAATACTTACTATATTTGTTTCCTAGGGCTGCCATAACAAGGTGCTATAAATTGGGTGGCTTAAACAATAGGCATTTATTTTCTCACAGTTCTGGAGTTGAGAAGTCTAAAATCAAGGTATCAGTTGGACCATGCTCCCTCTGACACTGGAAAGTCATTCCTCGCTGCTGCCTAGTTTCTGATGGTAGCTGGTAGCTGCAACACTCCAGTCTCTACCTTTGTTGTTTCATGGTGCTCTCCCTGTGTGTCTCTGAACTTTTCCTCTTATGAGGATTAGGTGCTAGCCTAGAGATCTCAGTTGGTTACATCTGCAAAATCCCTGTTTTCAAATGTAGTCACATTCACAGGTACTGAGAGTTAGGACTTTAACATATCTTTTTGGGGGACACAATTCAATCTGGAACACTTAATGTAAAATTTTGAGAAATTAAAAATAAATTAGAACAGATTCAAGGTTAACCCTATGCAAATTTCACTGACCTCTAGTTGCTTTCTGGTAGTCTTGATTAGCAGAAAAGAATGGGCTAGAGTCACATGCTATTGGCAGTGGAGAAGTTGAGGACCCTGGGTGAGCTTTGGAAGTGAGTCTTAAATGTGAATATTGATATTACCAGGTTGATCCCAAAAGGTGGAAGGTTTTCCTCCTGCTTATGGGTGGAGATGGGATGTTCAAGGAAGATATGGCCAAGTAGTTGCATTGGTGGTCAAAGTCAGGAGCTGGGTTGTGCTAAGCCTGTGTGTGCATGTGCATGCATGTGTATGTGCACATAACTTTGTGAGTGACCATGTGCATGTGAATGACCATGACTGTGAAAGTTCATGTATGTGAGTAAATGTGTACATATGGGATGAATGATTGTGTGTGTGTGTATGTGAAATTTCTAGAAGGCAATAATGGGAACCCTGGGATGTTAACAGCAGTTACGTGGGTGGGGAGAAAGGACCATCACAGGGGCAGAGCATCTAACTATAGGAAGTTAGAATGTGACTTTCTAATGAAAGGGAACACAGAAGATTATGTAAAATTAGAAACCTGAAAGTCTGTGCCAGGTCTATATCCAGTTGCCTTATGTTTCTCTTCCTCCATTATTTAGGATGAATGGCTATAGGCCAGATCCAATTGTAGTTTTTGCCTCTGATTTTTTTTTTTTAATGAGAAACAAACACTAGTATTTTTTATCCTGTCATATTTAGAAAACTATATCCCTTCCTCCCTCTTTCTTGATTCTACTCTAATATAAGAACCACCAAACAGATTGAGATCAGTCTTGCCAAGAAAGTTTTATTATAAAGATGAAAATGCACAGAGAAAAGTTTTAGTCTGAAAATACAAGGTAGTTAGATAGCTTTAAAAAAAAGGAAATCTAAATTTTAATGCATGGGCACATTTTGCTGTAATTATTTTATTTGCCATTAGCATTAAGTCTCAATAAACTTAAGCTGTAGAGCAACCAAAAACCTATTTGGGAACTTAGTACCAATGAATGAGCCATTATCTCTACCTATCCCACTTACTCTCACTTTATTTTCAATCCCTTTGATGTCACATTCAAAGAGTTTGAGTGTAATGAAATAATGCAGAAGAACAAGACAGAATGGAAAGTGAAACTAGCTTTGAAACTATTTTTCCTGGAAAAAAAAAAAATGAAAGAATTCCCAAGAACAAGATACACCAACGGGAGATGAATATTTTCTATAAAATAAATATGAATCAGAATATGGTGCCCTCCACATGGAAGACACTAAATAAGAACTTGTTTATGATGATGGTGGTGGGCGTGGTGATTTGAGATTTGAGATCTGGAATAACTTGAACCAAAAAGCATATTCATGTGGCTGATTGGGTTTCTCACAGATGGCCATAATAAGATGGCCTCAGTTAGATGGCCATCGCTTCCCACAATATGTTCTTACAATGTGACTCTGACATACCTATATTATGTCAGAGTATGACCTTGACGTACATTGGTGTTATGTTTCCTCTCTCTCATCCTGGGCAGATCTTTGTAACTACTGTGCCCAACAGAATGTGACAGCAGTGGTGCTGGATGACTTCCAAAGCTAGGACACAGTATGTAATAGGGCTTCTATTTGGTGTTCTCTCTCTCTCCCTGATTGTTCTTGAAGCCCAGCCACCATTTTCTGAGAAGTACAGCCTACATGGAAAAGCTGTGGGTGGGTGTTCCAGCTGACAGTGCTAACCAGGCCCCCAACTGATAGCCAGCTTCACTGCTAGACCATGGTTGAAGGAGCCTTCAGATGATTCCAGCCTCCAGCCTACAAGCCTTCCAGCTGAGGCTCCAGAACCAGTGACCTGTCTGAATTTCTGACTCACAGGAAATGGGAAAGATAATAAATAATTATTGTTTTAAATCATTATTTCTGGGAAGTAATTTGTTAGGCAGCAGTCACATTCTTCCTAAGAGAATTCACAGATACTACCAGATCACCGACACAGGGAGCTGGGAGATT
Organism: Halichoerus grypus; assembly: GCF_964656455.1. NCBI lineage: Eukaryota > Metazoa > Chordata > Mammalia > Carnivora > Phocidae > Halichoerus > Halichoerus grypus. The sequence continues at coordinate 100,710,556 of NC_135713.1, forward strand.
CTGCTTTTTGTGGCATTGTCTTGCTTGGGTACAAGGGCTTTCTCTCTGTCCTGGGTGTTACTTCTTGACCCAAGTTCCTGTCATTGCTGGCCTCAGCCACGAGGCTCTCATAGGCTCTTCAAACTGATGCCTCAAAGTTATGGTTAGGGTTCCATAGTCCACTATTCAAATTTTTATTGTGTGGTCACGTAATATACTTGTTTTGAATTTTGGCTGTATGGATTAATGCTTTCCAACCTTTAATGTGCATACAAATCACCTGGGGATCTTGTTAAAATGTAAGTTCTGATTCAGTAACTGTGGGGTGGGACCCAAGAGTCCGTTTTTCTAACAAGCTTCCAGGTACTTCTGCTGCTGCTGATCTGTGAACCACACTGTGAATCAAGAGTGTAGAAGGCTGTATGGACAAAACAGACTTTTGTATGATTGGTCCCCAAGGAAAGAACCAGGGATAATATTATCATTGATCATCTGTGTGATAAGACCCTACCTAGGTGTTCTATATACATCAATTTTAGTCCTCATAACGCTCATGCAAGGTGTAAATATTATCTCCACATTGACTATGTAGAAACTAAGGTTCATAGAGGTTAGGTAAGCAAGCAGAGCCAGGACTCAACAAAAACTTTGTCTTTGCCATTGTGTGGTCCATCTTTCATGCTTCCTAAGCCTATGATTGGTTTGCTGGTTATCATTTTATTTTGAATAAAGATACTTTTGTAATGGGTCTGTGCAATAGAACTTTCTGTGATGACAAAAATGTTCTATATCTGTTCTGTCGAATATGGTAACCACATGTGGCTATTGAGAATTAAAATGTGGCTAGTGTAATTGAAAAACTAAAATTTTCATTAAATTTGATTTTAGTTAAAAATGTAAATATATATAGCTGTTGGCCAAGAAAAGTGACTAATTGCTGTTGGCTACTGTATAGGACAGCACAGCTTTATAGAAAGGGTCCTAGGGTCGTTGAGTTTGAAAGGTGACTTGGATTTGCACTGTAATGTATGTGCCATGACCACCCCTGCTTGTGAGACATTTTAAGCACTTAATACAGTGCTCATAACTTTCATCCATAATCTTTACTTCTAGCTTCTTCCCTTTCGTAAATCACATTGCATCAAACGACTTCTTCCTTTTGGACTCACATCATTTAAACAGAAGTTTTAAACACGGTACAAATACTGGAGGCTACAAAGGGGAGGAGATGCCTATTCAGGAGGGGGGAGGATTTGATGCTGGGAGTCCCTATGAGGCTGGAATAGCAAGTGGAAACCACTATTGCATTCTTTGAAGATTTGGGAAAAGAGTGGAAAAGATGTGTTCAGGTTCTTTATTTTTCTCCTGGGCCTTATACCAATTAGAATGCTTTCAGGTACGAGGAAAAGAAACCTTGATTCAGATTGCTCTAAACAAAGAAGTGTATAATTTCACATAGTTGGAAGTCCAAGGCAGAGTAGACTTCAGAGTCTATTGACACAGTTGCTCCCCAGTGTCTTAAAAGACCTGTGTTCTCACCGTCGCTCTTCCCTTTCACCTTTAATGCTGGCTTCCTCATCATGCAGGCAGCAAGGTGGCCACAACTGTTCTGGGCAGTATATCCAGGCATGGAAATTTGCAGAGGAAGGGGGAAACTTTCTCTTCCTGCAGCTTTCTTGGAAGATTGAAAAATTTCTCCAGAAGTGCTCAGATTTCCCCTCATGTTTCTTTGGCTGGAATTTGGTCACATAACCACTTATGACCTCTTCCTTATACCAATCAGGTCCACTCCTGGGACTGGGAGTGAGGTCAGCTTTTTCTAAATACATGGATCCCTAAACAAAATTGGGTTTCTATTAGAAGGAGAGAAGGGGGAGGCAACCCCATTGTCCACTATAAGACCAAACCTCCAAGGGAGGTTGGGATAGGGAGCTAGTGAAGCATCTAGTTTGGTAAAGGCAAACCAGAGAATATCAGGCAGGGTTAGTGGCCTGTTTCTCTGATCATGACCATGGGTGGCTCCACATTTGTCTCAGTGCCACATCCACTGCTTTTTTGGACTGAAAGCATCTGTGGAGTCTAGGCCGATGGACCTGTTCTGGGGCTGCTGATTCCCCGTGGCCTAGGCAGGGCACACAGGGACCCAGGGTTCCCATGTGCCCTGGTGAAGGCCAAAGAAGGGCCAGAGAGGTACTGAGAGATCCTGTGGCCCAGCAGAGGCCCAACGAATATCAGCAGCAAGTGTAATGTACCCTGCACAGAGTTCAAAAAGGGATGTCCTTTTCATACATAGGACTCTTCTTGTCTCTAAGTATATTTCCAAGTTTTGTGTCTCACCCTACCATCCTGGGGCTGATGTTTGCCAATCTCTAAGATAACTTCATGGTGTCAGGGGACTGCTTTTGCCTATGCCTGGGTTCTTGATTCTTGTTACATTTAGAGAACATCAATGTGGCTCAACTTGTGCCTTTAGGGATTCATTCCCAGACTTCTGTGTGAAGGCAGAGGCTTGGGAACAATGTGATTTGCTTATCCTTTTCTCCACTTAAAAACCTAAAAAATGTTTACTGAAGTACTGGCAAATAACATCAGCATCATATGTTTTCCACTTAAAGAGATCATTTCCTTGAGTCACATTCTCTGATTTTACTGTTCTTCAAATTCACTTAGATTATTCTAGAGCTCTCAGAGTAAGACATCCAAGATGGCTGACACCGGTCCTGTGCTGCTTCACTTCTTTATCTCCTAGGTGGGTGGCATTCACAACTTTACATATTGGAACAAGAAAGGAGCCTAGCCTTGAGCCGATCTCTGTGCATTCAGGCTGCAACCACTTACTGCTGTGGCTATGAAATCTCTCCTGTCTTGTGCACTGGAAATCCCCAGAGCTGAACCTCTCTACAGCCTCTCCTGAATTGCTGCATGGTTTCCTTAGGCTTCCTTCCTTCCTTGCTCCTTAAAAATTCTGTTTGTGGAGTTACCTTTTTTTTTTTTTTTTTTAAGATTTTATTTATTCATTTGACAGAGAGAGAGAGACAGTGAGAGAGGGAACACAAGCAGGAGGAGTGGGAGAGGGAGAAGCAGGCTTCCCACTGAGCAGGGAGCCCGATGTGGGGCTGGATCCCAAGACCCTGGGATCATGACCCGAGCCAAAGGCAGCCACTTAACTGACTGAGCCACCCAGGCGCCCCACCTTATTTATTTATTTTTTTTAATATTAATTCATGTCCTGTCCCGAATTCCTCCTTGGCTTCCTGAATTCAGCATTTGGTTTATGCTCTCACATTCCATGCCACTGTACCCACGTATCTCTGCCAAATATATCTCTCCACCTGACAGATCCTGTTGGCTGAGAACACTGCCACACCACTCCCTGCGTGTCCTTCCCTTTTCCTTGGTCCTACATCCCTTTGTAACACAATGGACCATCGGGTTTAGAAAAGTCTTAACTGAACCCTGATGGATGACCCAAGTGTATTTCCAAAGGTGATTCCCCTCACTAGAACCAGATGGTATCAGGACTGCCTGTGGAGTTTTTGGAAAATGCATCTTTCCAGGTCCATGTCCTGACTACTGAATAAAACACCTGGGGTGGGAGTAGGGGAAGGGGACAGGAGAGTGAGTCTATTTTTGACATACACTTCCTAGGTGATACTGCCGACCTAGGCGTGGGAAGCACTAGTTTGGTGCCTCCTTAGTTCTCATGTGGCTCTCTGATTCCCATGTTGAAATCGCTCTTGCAATGGTCATAAGTTAGGAACTGAAGGGCCTACATGGTGCCTTGGGGATAATAGAGGTGAGAGAGCGGATTCACCTACAAGCCAGACCGTGAGTCCAGGCACTCTGAACAGCCACTCACAGGGGTCAGCAATAAGGCTGCAGACATTTTGTTTGTTTGTTTGAGGGATAGGTATTCAGGAATTTGGGTTAATGATAATGCCTAGGATTTTGTCATGGTTTGAACAGTTCTTAGGTAACGTTAACTCAATTATCCTTACTGTCAACAAACATCCTTTGAGTGTCAACCATGTACGGGACGCTGGGGCTTGGTGCTGGACACTCAAAAAATAATTCAACACCTTCACCTAGAGTTGGGAAAGAGCACACAGGCTTTAGAAGATGTGCTGAAATTTACTTTCCAAGGAAAATTGGAATCTACTTGTTTCAGGTCTGTTTTCTTCTTAACTCACTCATTTAAGGATTCCTAGGGATTGTGATATACCAGGAGCTGTGCTAAGCCAAGGGTGGTGTAGAGTGGTAAAGGATACAGAGATAGGAAGAGATGGTCCCAGTGTAACAGGGAGCAGTATAACTCCCACACAGTGTAGTTAGAGCTAAACAGAAATCATATTAATCTCTGTGGGGGCCCAGAGAAGCAGCTCTTTTACTGTGGTGTTTAGAGCACTGGTTGCTTATATCTGCCTAAGGATGAACTATGTACCTGGGAGTGCTCCAGGCACTTGAAATGATCTCATTTAATATAATTTATCATTTTCTGGGATCCTTTTAGGTAAATATTCTTACCCCAATTTTATGATCATATGGATTCTCCCTGGATGGTAACTGAAGCTTCTTTGAAAGGAGATAAAATACTATCCCTGTAACATTCCTGGTATTCATTTGAATGTGCTGATTTGCATAAGAGGGTCCGAGGTTTAAGAAGGACTTGAACTCTTAGGTGGGAACAGTGGGAGAACTTTTCGGAGAGAAGTCCTAAAGGGGTGGAGGTGGCCCACTGAGTTGGTCCAATTAAAGATTTGTTCAAGTTTTAAGGTTTGGAGATTTCTGGATACAAGTGTGCCCTGTATTTCCAATCCATCAGTATCTGGGGAAGAAGAGCTATCAAACTTTGGGATCCAATCAGTATTGTTGCATCATTTTGGGAAATCCTTGACAGACCAAAACATGTATGATGAGAACTTCCTCTCTTGTTCTAAAAAGAACTGTTAAGACATGGTAGTGGTGGTGCCCAAAGGCTTGAGCAAGGAGGATCAAGATGGTGGCAGGGTGGTGGATTTTCCTCCTGACTGGCAGCAAATCTGCCCCAACTGGCAAGGAAAGTCAGTCACCTTTAGGTAACTGATATGACTGTGGCATTAACAATGAGGACAAAATTCCAGCCTCCACATACACTCCGTGCATCAGCTGGGTCTGGGTTTAGAATCCGTATTCAACAATCTTCCTTAGCAGTTCCCAAAAATACTTGGGGTGAGGGGATCTGTTAAAACAAAATAAAACAAGACAAAACAAAAAACAAAACAAAACCATGAAACCAGAACTGAATTTGCCTTTAAACTGGCTGGGGGAGGGACCGGGTGGTCAAGCCAGTGAGAGTCAGGGATTGGTAAGTGCCTAGATTTTTATTCCTAGTGTAGTGGAGCTTTTTGAGCTGCTTACAGATGAGAAAACTGAAGATTATTCATTTCTCGTGGTCATGGAACCAGGACACAGCAGAGCCAGGATTCAAACCCAGACTCTTTGGACTACAGATGTATTCCTCTTGTGAGGTGACCTTTGAATAGAGGCTTTATAAGTGGGAAGGGAGCCTTTAGGTCATTCCAGAGACCGTTGCAGCCAAGTATGCAAAGACCTAAAGGTTGAAGCAACCAGGGTGTTTGGGAGGCTAGGCCACATAATTTGTAATTCAGCGAGACTGACGATAGACTTCATAGAGGAAGTGATAATAGGTGAGCCTGAAAAGACACGTCGGGGTGGATTGTGCAGACTCTGTGTACCTTGCTAAGGTGCAACATCTAGACCTCTCTTAACCCACCCTCCCGATTTTTGATAAACACAAAAATCTAATTTCCTCCTTTATAGTTACTTCAAATATCAACTACAATAAATATGTTAACAAAAAAACACAGCAATGGAAATTTTTACAATGCAGATTTCTAAATGACTATGTTCTTGAGTTCATTTACTATTTTCTATCTCTGTTGCCTAGAGGTAGACCTTTAGAGTTAGGGAGATCAGGATGAGGCTATTGTAACTCCACAAAAGCAGTGCAGAAGGAGAAAGAACAGATTCAAGAACCATTTCAGAGAAAGAATTGAGAAGAGCTCTCACAGGAGAGAACTACTGGATTTTTAAGCTGCCTTAATTACTGAGGACTTCTGCTTTGAACGAGGAAGCTGCCATATTCCAACTCTGCATAGACATTGGAATTTGATTCTAAGTTCAGGAGTGACTCAAAGAAGTGAATTTTAGACTCCGCTTTTCACAACATCAATGTAAATGGGTGTTTTGTGTCAAAATGAAAGAATCTATGACTTCAGTGATTTCTCCCTCAGAGCAACCATTTACTTTGCCTCATGCATATCAATTATTATCCTCATTTTATAGAGAAGGGAATGGGGGCTCCGAAACGAGACCATACAGCTGGTTTAAGTGGTGGAGTTGGAATTGGAACTCAGGTCTATTTCATGTCATAGTCATTCTGAGTGTGTGTGGATTGGATGCAGGGAGAGCTCAGGGGCTTACACAGTGAGCTGGAGCGCGGTCATATCCTCACTCACCCCCAGGCAGAGATAAGGGCAGTGCCGGGCAGCAAATGCCTCCTGGAGTCGGGTCGTATCATGCCTGTAAGGAGACCTTTATTCTGTGCCAGAGGAGGCCCCTGTAGTCCTTTGACTTGAAAAAGAGAAGGCAAAACATTCTCTGAAGCTTGTCCCCAGTGCTGCCCAACTCAGATCCAGATGGAATATAGAATGGGTCCAGGTGCACATAGGGCCAGGAATAGAGTCTCAGAGAAAAGGAGAGAGATTCATCTAATACCTCTGGCTCAGGGGTCCCAGCCTTTAAATGACCTTGACTCTTCCCTACCTGGGTTTATATTAAATCCCTTGTATTTAATTTGTTGCACTTTTATTTCTTAAAGTTATTATTTAAATAATTCTGAAAAATATTTTTCATGTTTTTGCTTTAAGAATTCAGACATCATAAAATCCTGGGGCAGCTTTTAAATGTTTAACAACAGGCTGCAACTGTGAAAGAAACAAGTTGTAAATGGCATTTAAACACAAATTGAATTCATTTCTCCCAACCGCTAAGGACTTCTGCCTGCTAACCACAGGATACAGTTCACCTTATCATCTATGGAAGCCTTTTTACTTGTCATGGATTCTGGGGGAAGAAAATACAGGATGTGTTCTTATCTAATGTAGTTGTTTTAAACTGAATAAATGGCCTTCTAAAAGCCACTTTTGGATTGTTTCTCATTGGCCTACAACTTAAATTACTAAGGTTTAAAAGTGCACGAAGATAGTACAAAGGCCCTTGGCTACTGTCAAACTCAATTCTCCATGTATTTGGCACCTAAGTCTAGGTCAGACAAGTCCCAGCTGTAATTTGATAATGGCCAACCTCAGCATTGTGATATATGGCCCTAGAAATGAGGAAGAGAAAAGCCATCTCAGAAAGAGTTGAAATTTGTAACCGCTTAACTGGCAAAAGCTGAATAGAGTAATGGTAGAACAATGAATCCACATTTCTTTGGAAGAGGAAACTAAGTAAGAATGGAACAATCTATAAATGTGGGAGGGGAGTAGGTAGTGAATCTCCCAAGGTTAACCGCAATGGCAGTACTTGTTTTCCCGAGTTGGAAAAAAACAAAGTTCTGCACCACCCAAAATGAAGTCAGACCAAGCCCATCATGTTTTAAATATGTGGTGATGCTTTCTTTAGAAAGGGCCCCTGAAGAAGACATAAGAAAGAACAGTTCTGCCCGCAGGCCCGGTCGAACGCTGGCTTTGACAGCTCCTGTGGGCTTTTATGTGGCTATTTACTCTGAATAAATAATGGAACCACATTCTTACACAAGGACTGCTAATTCTGCAGCCTCCTCAGATCCAGAAGTTACCGCAAAACCAAACCGTGTACTTACATGTGCAAGGGGGTCTGGAACTCCAACAAGAAGCTTGCGTCCCTCTCAGGCTAGCTAACATCACGAGTCTGTTCCATTTGCGTTTAGAGTGTTCTGTTGTTCATTGGCTGGTAGGTTGTGTCTTCCTCAGTTACATTTGAAGGTGGTGATGGGGGAATGGAGTATTTGGGTAGGTTTGTAGGAAAAAGGTTGATGGTGACCTCTGTCTTTCACATGAATCTAGTTGCACCATTGAGTTTCCAAAGAGATGTCTTGTCACTGATTTAGGGGGTGGAGGGAATTAGCAATTGACTTTTCCTTCTCACTGGATGATGCTATGGGAATAAGTGCTAAATAGCCAAGGGAAAGGGCCAACTACTCTCCTCTTCAAGTGGGACTGTAAAATTTCTCACCTTGTGGCTACCCAAGGCGTTGAGGTGGTTCACTGTCATGAGGGAGGGAAGTGAAATTAAATGCATATCCCTTTTTTTGCTGACCTCTTAAGACTGCATTTATCTCTCATTGCCAAACTCCCCAGGCCCACAGGGAGCCCTCTCTCACTACTAAGCCTTTTGGGAATTGAACTCCAGGCCAATGATAATTAATGGAAGAAAAGAATAGAAAGGAAGAAAAACAAGTGGGTCTTCACTTTAACAGTGGTCAGTCTTCCACTTGAAAATATAGACTGTGGTTACTATATAGAATGCATAAAATTTCATTCATTAAATTGGGTGCACATTTTTACCTTGACCTATTTGTAGCCTTTCAAGTGGTTCTTTTTACTTAGATGCTATGGAACAGAAGATTTTTTAAAGTTTCTTTATTTGTGACTGTTGTCTGCAGAACCACAAATGCGAAAAAGGTGGACTAGTAGTTTCCTAAGTACCTGCCTGCTGATGACTCCTTACCCTCATCGTAGCTCCGTGAGGGAGGCTCTAGGTCTTTGTCACTGTTGTATACCCAGGGCTTTGTGCATGGGAGACACTCAACAGATAGCAAATGAGTGAATGAACGACAAAGACAATAAAGAGTTAGAAATTGAGTGCTATAGTAACAAATGCTCTAAATAAGCAAAATTACCATGTGCATCCATAATAGTGACATTAGGGTGAAAAATACTTTTTACTGTTTACATGAAGATTCAGTTTTAGGAATGTGATGGCAAGAAGAGGTAAGGGGTCAAAGTATTCGGTGAAGCTACAACATCCAAGGACTGACACACAAAAGTAGTAAGTAGTCAGTGGCAGGGTTAATTTTTAAAGCCTCTAATTAGTCATTTGCAAGGAGAGTTAAAAAAAAAAAAAGCTGGGAAGCATCAGCTGGTTTTTTTGCACCATCTCTTTATGACTCATTTGCTTTAAGTAACTCAGTCCTTTAGTGTGACACTGACCTTTTAAAGCCACTAAATTGGCAATATATTTCCCCTCCCCAGACTAATCATTTATTCTTTGATTCATTACATATTTTTAAAATGCATATTCTAGATCACTGTGTTAGCACTGCAGAATAGAAAAAAGATTGTACACACAGTCCTTACTTTCGTTACTTACAACCTGTGTCAGTCTGTTCAGGCTACTATAGCAAAATACCATAGACTGGGTGGCTTGTTAACAATAGAAATTTATGTCTCACAGTTTTGGAGACTGGAAGTCCTAGATTAGGGTTCCAGCATAGTCAGGTGAGGGCCCTCTTCTGGGTTTCAGGTTGCTGACTTTTCATTGTGTCCTCACATGGCAGAAGGGGCCAGGGAGTACCCTAGAGATACCTCGGTAAGGGCACTAATTCCTTTGGTGAGAACTTAGGCATGGGCCTTATCACCTTCCAAAGACCCTATCTCCTAATACCATCACCTTGGGGGTTAGGTTTTAATATGTGAATTTTGGGGGTACACATTCATATCATCGTATAACCTAATTGGGGAGGAAAGATATAAGCCCGTGAAAAACTAAGGTGATCGACAATGGAAATGGCAATACAAAAATATTTTGGAAGTCAGTATGTGATCAGAAACCTGAAGGAAAGTTATCCTTCTTTTAGGAGGCATTACTTCCCCATCCTGATCCACAGGATTACTACAGAAGCCATGTTCCCATAGTGTGAACCCACTTGCCTGGCCAAAGTTGAATGACCAAGGGTGGCACCTGACCATGCTGGACCAATCAGATCCTCTTCTAGGGATTTGGAATTGGGCATAGGATCCCAATTTAGTTTGGTTATCCGCCTTTGTAGAAGAGATGTAAACATTGGTAGTGGCTATTTTCCATCATGACAAAGCAAAGAAAGTCATTTGCACTATGGAACAAGAATGAAGTAAACATGAGGAGAGAAGCAAAGATAAGGGAAGATGAGAAGGGCCTCTGGTTCTGTCATGGGCTCTAGTCCTTATTTGGAGATTCAGTTTTCTCCCTGTCTTGCCACCCATGAGACATTTTTGTATCCATTTAAGGGTGCACTTCTACTTGCTCCTGCAGAAAACAATTTCATCTTTAACAAGGTGACTGGTTGATCTGACGTCTGGCTGGCTTGTTTCATTGGAAATCCAGGAAATTCCTGGTCCAAATTGAGGACACTTTCCTAATCCCCCCCCTTCTTTCTGCCATGTGTGTCCACTAGCACCTCTCATTTCATACCATCTCAGAGGTTGGGTTCTTCAACTACCCGTGGGTCTATTGCTACCCTTTCTTTCAGCCTCCAAAGTGGACAAGTGCTTCAAATATTTCATCTTATTTAATTCTTACAGTAACCCTTTTTGAGGTAAATACTGTTAACTCCATTTTGCAGATAACTCTGATGCACAAAGAAATTGACCAATTTACCTACCATCACAGAACTGATACGTGATAGAGCCATGATGTGAACCGAAGCAGCGTGACTTCTGTGCACCTGCTCCCAGCGCTAAGCTCCTCCCCTTTCTGCTGTTACAGCAGAGGGAGCATCACGTAGAATGATCTTTTCTTCAGCGCTTTAAACTGTTAGGATGGTTCTATTCCCCCCATTCTATATATTAGTGTCAGAAAACATAAACCTCATTGCAAACACGAGGTTGGTCCTTACTGATCCTTCTCCTCTTGCCAGGCACACTGGAAGTCTAAATTCCCTACTCTCGCTTGAAGTTAAGGTGGAGACAGTGCTGCATACTGGCCAATGGTATGGGGCAAAAGATGACATATGTCCCTTCCAAGCCTGGACATAAACTTCTCTAGACAGTTCTCTTTGCTCTTTTTCTCCTTTGATGTGTATAAGGAGTCCATATTCTATGGATGACTGTGGCACAAGCTACGAGGAGACTAGATCTTTGAGTCATTCCGTGGAGGTGAACTATCTAGGAGAACCATCCAACCCTCACAGACTGACATGAGCAGTAAATAAATGGTTGTGGTGAACTACCACAGTTTAGGGTGGTTTGTTACCGAAGCTGCTGGCTTTCCCTTATTGATCCACCTCCTGAATTCCAACAGTTAGGTGAGCATGCTGGCAGCCAAGAAGGTAGGCACTTGGGTAGACATACCAAGATTGTTTTTATAGAAGCTTCATCCTTTAAGAAATCTGATTTATGGTGTTAATGAAAGAAAGTATTGGTAATATTCTCAAAAAGCACTCAGCCCAGTGCTTCTGTGGTTGTTAAGAGGACAGTGCCACGGGAGTCTTTGCCATAGTTGATGGAGTCAGTCTTGCTGTGGCTCCATCAGAACATTCCCTGGGCAGTGGGATCAGCTCCTTGCTTACGCAGGGACAGAGACTTCAGTCAGAATTGGGAAGTTATATTTCAGTATGGGATGCTCAGGGGCTCAGGTCCAAGTTACATAGAGGCTGCATTTAGTTGCTTTTTAACAGCAGTGGAGCATGATAGAAGGTTTTTTAGTTTTTTGGTTTTTTTTTCCAACTTACTTACAGTGTGACCATTCAGTCTCCTTGAACCCATCCCTGTAAGGACTTTCTCCATTCCTTCCGATTAGAAAGGGAGTCACTGTTGTCCACATGGAAAACTTCTGGGGCTTGGGTGAATAAAGGAAGGTGTGACCAAGTGGAGTCGACTAAGAATTAACCCTTGGTGTTTGCACGTCACCTATTGGAACTGTAGAATAAAAACTGTTGCCTTATGTTAGGAAGTCCACCTTGGAAGCTGACAGAGTCTTTTGGGGGAAGCAGTTGAAAATGTGTTAAGAGTTGCTAAGTTTAATGTTAATCTCATCATTAAGTCAAAGGTCAAGGTTTTATTTCAAATTAAATTTATCATGACATTAGGAAAATGGGCTTGCCACATTTCTCAATGATCTCCACAATCCCTGTATGGTTTTATCATCTTGCCAATGAACCTTCTGACTTTGCCAGTGCACAAGGCTCTCTGCCTGACCACATAAAGGTAAAGAGAGACACAAGGGCTAAAATCTCTGCTTTTGTTCTATTCTTACAGTTTAAATTAAATGACCTAAGAATATCCACCATTTCTTCAAAATACACTGGGATGCCAAGAGATGGCTGCATTAAGATTCAAGGACATGAGCTTTGGAGATGTCATGCTTAAAATAATCTGTGGCTATTGTTTTTCTAGGTTATTGTTTATTCAACTAATAATTCCCGAGTGCCTCAGTGTTCTGTGCACTAAGTGCAACAGAACTGCTACCTACCATCTGGTGGGGTAGGTATTTATAATCTGTTGCCACCTCTGCTAGAGCAAAGCCAATTTTAATACAGTAGGAGATGGAATTCAGAGGCTGGCACATAGTGGGTCCTCAGAATGCTTGTTGAATGGACACATGAGCCCATTATGGAATCTGAGAAATTCTAGGTGAGCAGCAACATAGCATCACCTCTGCTTTACTTTAATCTGTGTCCCTGTGAAAAGGATTGGCTTTCCCACTTCGAAAAGGAAAATCCTTGTTTCTATAATGTATTTGTGCAACGAACATTTATTGAGTGGCTATTTCGTGGTGGATGCAGCGCTGGGCTAGGAGACACCAAGGCTCTGACCTCTCCTTCCAGCAGCAGCATACTGGTTGACCCACCCTTTATTGACTTGGCAAGTTAGGTAATTCTCAGTTAAGCGCTGCTGCCTTTGAAAATGGGCTCCTTTCGGGCGCCTGGGTGGCTCAGTTGGTTGAGCGACTGCCTTCGGCTCAGGTCATGATCCTGGAGTCCCTGGATCGAGTCCCACATCGGGCTCCCTGCTCGGCAGGGAGTCTGCTTCTCCCTCTGACCCTCCCCCCTCTCATGTGCTGTCTCTCTCATTCTCTCTCTCTCAAATAAATAAATAAAATCTTTAAAAAAAAAAAAAAAAAAAAGAAAATGGGCTCCTTTCTTTTCACCCTCAATTATGCCAGGGGAGGAGAGAGGGAGGCAGCTGATTGGTATGAATGTCAGGGCCATAATAAACCCTGATTTACTTAAGAGTACGTGGAATGAAATAAATAGAGTGTTAACCAACATTTTCTTTGAAATGAGGTTGGGAAGGATTAGCTTAGGGGAGGGCACCGTTAGAAAGAGAAGAGCCATTAATCACTGTCCCGAAATAATCCAAGTTGAATATCTTATTGTTTAATTATTTTTAATCTTTTGGAAATACAGAGCCGCCCTAGGGTGTTTTCTTTTCTCTGTCCCTCCTACAGAGCAGCCTGCTCTGGGAGCTGAAGTCCTCCTGTGTATTCCTTGAACTGGATCCAAATTCATTACAGATAGACTGTGTCTTGGATGGAGATGATGAAGCTGGTGAAGAGGAGGGGGCAAGAGGGCGAGCAAGCAAGCCACGGTAAGTAGCTAGGGCTAGTTGTAAAAGTTGAAAGGTGATCTTTGACCTTCTCATGACTCATAAAGCACTTTATGCCTCCCACCCCTTGGTCAAGAATTTTCCAGCTCAACAAAAGGGCTTTTAGCTCAAATGCCACTTTAACCTAGCTTCACAAGGATGACTTATTTTAGTTTCTGTGTTGACCAAGTAAAGTTCTTCACTTTGACTACCTAATAGCCCACCACCTTGGTTGATCCTGTGTCTGTTTGCCAGGTCGTGCACTTTGTCCAGGCATGGAACAAGGTGGGCGAGGTTTTATTTCTCAGTTGTGGGAAATGGATCATAAGATGTCTGATTTAGGTACATGGATGGATTAGAGACGCCAATATGCAAAATAGAGGAGAATTTCCAGTCAAGAGTCATTCCAAGTTGTCAACCCTCACAAGTCAAGCTAAAGGAATCCCCAGAGGAGGATTTCTGGGCTCAGTACCCTAGGCCCATCCCCAAGGCTTTGTAACACTTTTGCAGCTTTCATCTCTGATGCTGCCCTACCCCTGATAAAGAGTACCAATTATTGCATTCACCACCATTGAAATGTCCAGTTTCCTTCTGGGAAAGAGAACTATTAGAGACTACAATGGGATTCAAATGTAGTTGAGTTAGGCAGTAAGCTATAGAGGGCCACAGGCGCGAGAAGATTTGGATTTTTCTGTTCAGTTTTATACATTTTCCCATCTCTTTTGAACTCTATTTCCCAAGCCTGAAAACATGATTAAAGAATTATAGCCAGTCTTCTTTTAACAGGCCTGGCAAGTGCCATTGTGGTAGATTAAAGATGGCTACAAATTCTTTAACATTCCTTCAGTGACAGCTGGGGTCTTCAGCTTGAATCTGGACACCCTCTCTGACTGCTTGACCAGTAGAATTCTTTGGAGGGAACACTGTGTTTCTGTGGCACTTTGTTATGTGGCAATTGATGTTGAGAATATGTTGGTTGGGGTCAAGATAAGGCATCTGAATATGGTGATACATAGGGACCTCTTACAGTTGTGGGAAAAGAATATACTATTTTCTGAGACTTGGGCCAGCTTTGTGAAACAAGGATATTCATATACGGCTCCCATGCTTAAGAAGTTCACGGTCTAATGGAGATGATAGATGTACATGAGCTAGCATGATTTGAACCAGTGATAGTACTGATGGGATGCAGGCTTAACAAGATGCACAGGTTACCCTGAAGGGGGTGACCGAGAACCCCATTTTAAACAGTACCAGCTGCAAGAATGTGGAATTTGGAGTGACTCCCGGGGACTGTGCAGGGAGTCCTCTGAAAAGCCTCCACTGAAAAGGTGACAGTTCAGCCAGGTTTTAAAAGAGTGGGAGTTGGTGCTCCTACATCCAGAGTTCTAGCAGCCCTACATGTTGTGAGAGGTATAGTATGACAAATGCTAAAATGCTTCCCTAACCAAAAATACCTTCCTCGCTAGCCCTGCCACAGTGTTTAAAACTTCTACAATATTCAATCTTTGAATAGGCTTTGAAGGTCTGCGAAATTTTAAATATTATTTGGGAAAGGTAACTACAATAGGTCATTTTTTAGTCACTCACACATTAACACACATTTCCTTATTTTTATGTTCAAAATTATTGTTTTTCATGGACTCTCTAGGCTAGTATATTATAGATGTTAAAAATAGTGGTTCTGATTAAATAAATATTTGTCTGGCGCTCAGACAGTATGGATGCTTAAAGGCATAGACTATTTTAGAGAGAGACACCTTGGTGAGTTGTAGGGAATCCCTCCTTTCAAGGCACGAGTTGTTTCCTGCATAAAGAGTGAGCGTGCGCTCTTGAAAAAACAAATACCTGCTTATGTTTGGAGCGTATTTAGCACTGGGGGTGGTAGTGAGGGACACACAGCAGCATTTGGCATGGTGCGTTCAAGGGGGTTGCGGTCTACTTAATCAAAAGTAACAACTAACTGTGAAAGTTATGATGTATACATATTTCAGCATGAAGTAATGGGGCAGCCGTTCACAGTGGTGTAGGAAAGCAGCAAAAAAGTCAGCCAAAGGGGGCTTCCAGTGCCAAGGAAGGCTCTTTACGAGCTTCCTATGACACAAAAGGACCCGGCCCTTCTGTGTGATATATTCAGTGTTGTTCTAGATACAAAGAATGTCCATAGATTCTGTGGAAGGAAACGTCGAACTTAGAGGAAGGTTATCTTTTGGAAAGGTAATTAAGCATAATGATTGTTTGGGTGATGCAGGGGGATGATTGTACTGACTCCTCAGCTGTTACCTGGACCAAGTTCTCTGGGGCCGTCATGGTCAGAAGAAATTCTTTTATTTATTTTGATTATCTAATCTCTTTGCTCTACTTGTTTCCAGAAAGGGGTTTGAAGCTCAGCAGTGTCATTAATCCCATTTCTGTGTAGCTGGCAGCCTTTCTAAACTATGGGTCTGATGATAACACTTCACTGCTGAAAGTCCATAAAAATATCCCACTGCCGGAGCGCCTGGGTGACTCCGTCGGTTAAGCATCTGACTCTTGATTTTGGCTGAAATCATGATCTCAGGGTTGTGGGATCGAGCCCCACATAGGGCTCAGTGCTCAGCATGGAGTCTCCTTGGGATTCTCTCTCTCCCTCTGCCCCACCCCCCACTCACACTTGCTCTTGTGAGTGTGCATGTGCATCTCTCTCTCTAGAAAAGAGAAAAAAAGCCCTCCTGCCTCCACCCAGCGTAGCATTCTATAACCTGGCCCCCTCACCCCTCGGGGCTCCCATCTTGCCCCAGGCTCTGGCCACACACCTTTGACATTCCTTTCCCCACAGTCCCTCTCAGCCCACAATGCCTTCCCCTTCCATCTAGATTGACTTCTACCTGTACTAGAACCAGCTCAGGCATCAACTCCCTAATTACACATTAACTTTTAGCTCCCAGGAAAGAATGCTTTTATTGTGCTCTTCATTGTGTACTCGTTGCACTTAAAACTAGGTGGTATTCTCGATATCCTTATGTGCCCCCCTCACCCCACCCACTCTCCACCCTTCTCCATTCTTCTCTGTGCCCCAGGAGGCTGACCCATATGCACCCCAAGCCCCCTATCCTCCTGCTCCCCATTGGCCTTGGCTAATAGGGGACACCAGCTAGGGATCAGGAAGTAGGAGGAGAGGGAGGGAGTTGAGGTATTAATCCCCTGACTCCCTACTGCCTGGTTGCTATGGTTTGTCTGTGTCTTTCTGCCAAAAGCTGCAGTCCTTTTTAGGCAACCTTGCCTCTCTAGCTGCCCTCTCCTGCTTCTGGTATCCTCTTCTCTTTCTTGTGTATTTGGGCTTCCAGTGGTAGCAGCAGTTCTTAGTTGCTACTAGCCATGCAGCACTGCCTTGTCCTGGTCTATTCCCTGAAACCTTGCCTATGCCTTTGTGAACAGTCTAATTCAGTATGAGTGAACCATCTGTATCCTGCAGGACGCTCACTGATACAGCTAGTTTGCAGGGTAAGATCGGGAGCTTTCTGTAATGTTTATAATCTGATGTTTTGGTGTCTTTCTTCCAAGATGTCATCCAAACTGCTTCTTTGAGCTGTAAAACAGGTAGACACACAGCCTGCCTGTAACACCAGAAAACCTTACTCCAAGCTCTCCATTCCTGTACTTCAAATGGGGAATTTGGATGTCACGTTTATTCACCGCATCCATAGTGCAAATCTAATGAATTCAGAATAGGAAAACTCTAATAATAGGATTTATTATTAGCCATGTGTACCCCACTCTCAATTAGCAGAGGATAAAATATTTATATAGAGGCTGGAGGCAAATATAAAGAGGTAATCTTGCTCTTCCAATCCCTCCACAAGATCTGGAGGTGGCAATTCAATTCAATAATAGATGTTTGGATTAATTATGGCAGCTGAAATGACAAAGTAGATGCTCAGTAAAGGCTTGTAAAATAAAATTTAATTGGGTGATTGCTCACACCACAAGTAGTGTGCAGAGCTGAGTTGAAACCAGAATTGAATTCCCAGTTGAACTGGCCAGTTTCTGAAGGCACCCAGGTCCTTCCTTGGATGTTGGTGGCACAGCTGACCTTGTGGTCCGTCTGTGGAGTGCCCCGAGTGAGAAAGACCACCCATTAGTCTCTGAACTGCAAGCCAAGGAGAGTAACTTGCTGTAAAGTATTTATTTGCCAAATGATAATGTCAACTGCACATACACCACGGTGGCTGGAAAATTACATGTCTGAGCCAGGGACAGTTGTACACTTAAAGGCTAAGATGAGCAAGGAATCCCTCTGGCTTTCCTCCCTGACAAAGGTGCAGGTCTGCATAGACAGATGCAGCTGAGCCTCTAGGCTGGGGGGTCTGCAGAGGCAGCCGCCACAGAGGGAGTTTTTCATGAGTGATGCTTGCGGATCAAAGTGAAACCCCTGACTCGTGTGCCCAGGGGCGAAGAGCTGAACCCCTGGCCTGAAAGAGGGCTCTGTTGAAAGAACAGTAGTCCTCCCTATGCTGAAGTTGGCCAGTGGGAGTTTTTCAATTTGCACCTGGTGTTGGGCAGGAGTTCACGAAAATCCACAGAAAGGAATGTTTCCGAGTTGAATGATGGAAGAGGAAAAAAAAAAAGTTGAACGGGAGTCCTTTGGAATCATGAAAAGCACTGATTGAATTTGTGAAACAGAGACTTAAATCTTTGCAGAGGAGAACGCTCCTCGGAGGTCTGCCCTCCACGGACGCGAGCGGTGGTGTGTCTGCTGTCACCTCGTCGGCAAGCCTTTGGAAGGCGAGCTGAGTCACTCACAGCCACCCGGGGGAGCCAGAAGGGCTGTCCTTTTCTGACCAGGAGTCTTTTTCATCTTCTCTTTCCAGGGCAGAAGGCTTTTCCCAGCCCACTAAATATTTAAGATTCATACTCAGTGACAGCCCTTCCTTCACTCAGCAGAAGATTTTTGGGATTTTCTAAACCCACTTCTTCTTTCCAAAGGGGCCAGAGTCTTTTTGTAAAACACACATTTTATTTCATCTAGAAATGTATCTTTTAGTAGTACAAAAATAATAAATGCTTATTACACAAATTTCAAATGCCACTAAAGAGACTAATAAAGAGACTTAAAGTCACCTGGAATGTTACCCCAGCGTTGATCACAATCAAAGGATCAGAGGATCTTCTTCCAGCCTTCATTTTCTAAGCATTTAGCAATATACAAGAAATGCATTTTTTAAACTACAAAAGAAAACCCAAATGTATATTTTAGACCTTGAAACTACAATAACTGAGGTTAAAATTACTGAACACCACAGTGTTGCTTAGCTGAAAGGACACCTCTGTATTCCTATTTTATATGACTTTCCAGAGCATGTGAAATTGCTGACCCAATGTCTCTGAGCATTTACGTTTCTTGTCAATTTCCCCCTCATGCAGCCCTTTACTGCTCAGTCTCTAAAACCCACTGCTCCTAAAGCTTTTCCCTTCTAGGACTTGAGGTCTCTATGCCCAAGATTTCCAAATTTGTGTTCTATGTGATCACAAGGCAGGCATCTTAAACATAATACGGAAATGTGAAAATGGTGTTATGCCGTGAATTCTGAACGCTTAAAGGAATAAACTTCCTCTCTGAGAAGTAGAAATGATCTAAATGGTTTCATTCTTGGCACATTGCTAGTTTTGAGAAGTTGAGGAAAATGTTTAAATGACTTGTCTGAAAAATATTAGGCAGGCCACATGTTAGGGCACTTTGGAATAAAGTGATGGGAA